>NW_026000068.1:20806364-20934005 GCF_001458135.2 Marmota marmota marmota
ACAAGGGGGAGAAATGAATGACAGTAGATGGGGTAGAGAGAGAAGAGGGGAGGGGAGGGGAGGGGAGAAGGGGGGATAGTAGAGGATAGGAAAGGCAGCAGAATACAACAGACACTAGTATGGCAATATGTAAATCAATGGATGTGTAACTGATGTGATTCTGCAATTTGTATAAGGGGTAAAAATGGGAGTTCATAACCCACTTGAATCAAAGTGTGAAATATGATATATCAAGAACTATGTAATGTTTTGAACAACCAACAATAAAAAATTAAAAGAAAATAGAACTGATCTGAAAAACATTAACCTAGGTCTGTATGAGCTCAAAAAATAAAATAAAACTTCATGATATGGGAAAAGGCAATAATAAAATAGATATTGAAAAAAAGCATCCTGGTTACCACCTAGGTTTGACTCTTGTTTTGATATTCCATCCTTCTTCCTGTAACTTGCATAATAGGTCTGAAGGTATTCCCACAAGCAAGCCCCAAGGTTTCTTACATTTGAAATAGGCCTTAATGGTGTTCATTATTCATTAGCCTCCAGGTGTGGGAGAATCACTATCGCAGATGTAAGAATAGCCAAACTGGAGTTCTGAATATCAGCTGTTATGGATTTGAGCCAAATCATCTTCTTTTTGGTCTGTAAAAATTGCTTTAGTTAATCTCTCTGGAATCCAAATCATCAGCTGCTGTTCTCCTTGTGGAAACACACAAACAGACTCCGGACTCCAGACAATCACTGGGTCAGGACCTTTCCATTGTTCTGTTAGAATATCCTTCCTAAGTACCTTGGGCTTATGTACATTTTTTGGACACATATGCCTTTCCACAGCACTAAGCGCTGATGAATCCAAATTTAAAAAGTTTAGAGTAAAAAGGGTTATTTTAAGTTTATCTTTGGGGGATATATATACCCCTTCCCAATTCCCTCTTTTTGCTTTTTTTCTCCTAGTTTTCTTTTGCTTCCTATTTGTAGGTTTAAAATTCTTGTCTTCCTACATCTTCTCTATCTTCCTACATCTTCTCTATCTTTTCTTCACCTTCCTGTACTTCTGTCTTCAAAGTTTTCCACTTCAAATTTCTAATCTTCTTTATCCAAATTATCTTCCCATTTTCTTGGTTTTTTTTTTTAAAGTAATGCTTTTAAGATTAACTAGGCTTTGAATGACGCAATCTTTCCTCTGCCATGAAGGCATCTTAACCATATTCAATTTAACCTTTTAAAGTCTTTTGCAACTTACTTAGGCATTTTACAACTTTTTACTTTACCATACAAAGATTATCTCATCTAGAAACATTTCTTTTTCCTTTAACCTTCCATATTAAAATATATTTCCACATCTTGAATCTTTTTATAGCTCTTTTCTAGCCGTTAACCCTTTTTATAAATTCACATTCTGAAACAACCCTTATAAAATTTCTGATTTAGACAAATTACTCCACTTTAATAAGATGAAATACTTTCATGTTTATTTATGGTACTATAATACAATAATTGAAACTCAACTGAAACTTCTTATACTCTTTGTATATAAATTACACCTGATAGAATCTTAACTCTTAGTAACCTTGTTTCAGCAAAGACACAGACACAAAGCAATATTAAACTTTTTTTTCCATTTACCAATTTATGAAAACACACATAATGTTTAAATATATTACCTTATGGAACTTAATAAGTAAAGAGTACTTGATTTTATATTTAGTGGTTGATGTTTCAACATGTTAGCTTTGTAAATTAATCAGATGTCTGTAAAAACCAAGATCTTAGACAAGTGTAGTACACAGAACTAACCATCTCTTTCTTGTTGAAGAAGAATCTTTTTACAGGATACCATGATGGTCCCATTGTGATATATTCAACAACTCCTCTTTAAAAAACCATGGGCTACATTTTTGTATTTTATCAACATATGCCCTAACTATTCTTGGTCTTACTGGGGTGCCGCCTTCCTCTAACAATTTCTCTCCCTCAGGGGCGAACAACTTCAAACTTTGAGTTAACCATTTTCCCCAGTTTGCCTGAGAAAGTTCTAGGGACAGGCAACTTGAAACAAAAACAAAACAAATCAAAACAAGAACACATTGTTTTTTGAAATGGTCACCCATTCTCTCGCTCTTCCTCAGGGGCGAACAATTTCACTTACCTCCAAGCTTCAGGCGTTCCCCGTACGTGCCATCAAATGCCGCAGTCTGGCTGGGCACAAAATAACCGAGCCGCCACAAAGCCTTGTAGGTTCAAACAGCAACTTTTTATTCCCAAACTCTCACTGGCACTCTACGCACACTTTCCGGGAATACACTCCCTCCCCCAGGCTCCGCGCGCCAATTCTCCTGGAACCCCGCGAGAACTCAACAGGAATTCCAAAATAGCGGGCGCCAGAGGCAGCAGGATCCACCCTAATCCTGGAGCCGCCCTATTCCCAGAGCAGGGTCACCTTTCAACCATTCCCTCTTGCAAAATGCCAGGCGTCATTCCGACTAAACTGTGGCTCTCAACACTCTTCCTCCCTGCTCTGTTCTTAGTTGCTCTCCTTATCAAAGAAGACATTTGGCATTTGTTTTTTAGGGATTGGCTAGCTTCACTTAGCATAATCTGCTATAATGCCATCCATTTCCCTGCAAATGCCATGATTTTGTCATTTTTTAGTGCTGAGTAATACTCCATTGTGTATAAATGCCACATTTTTTTTATCCATTCGTCTATTGAAGGGCATCTAGGTTGGTTCCACAGTCTTGCTATTGTGAATTGTGCTGCTATGAACATCGATGTAGCAGTGTCCCTGTAGCATGCTCTTTTTAGGTCTTTAGGGAATAGACCAAGAAGGGGAATAGCTGGGTCAAATGGTGGCTCCATTCCCAGCTTTCCAAGAAATCTCCATACTGCTTTCCAAATTGGCTGCACCAATTTGCAGTCCCACCAGCAATGTACAAGTGTACCCTTTTCCCCACATCCTCGCCAGCACTTGTTGTTGTTTGACTTCATAATGGCTGCCAATCTTACTGGAGTGAGATGGTATCTTAGGGTGGTTTTGATTTGCATTTCTCTGACAGCTAGAGATGGTGAGCATTTTTTCATGTACTTGTTGATTGACTGTATGTCCTCCTCTGAGAAGTGTCTGTTCAGGTCCTTGGCCCATTTGTTGATTGGGTTGTTTGTTCTCTTATTGTCTAATTTTTTGAGTTCTTTGTATACTCTGGATATTAGGGCTCTATCTGAAGTGTGAGGAGTAAAGATTTGTTCCCAGGGTGTAGGCTCCCTATTTACCTCTCTTATTGTTTCTTTTGCTGAGAAAAAACTTTTTAGTTTGAGTAAGTCCCATTTGTTGATTCTAGTTATTAACTTTTGTGCTATGGGTGTCCTATTGAGGAATTTGGAGCCCGACCCCACAGTATGTAGATCGTAGCCAACTTTTTCTTCTATCAGACGGCGTGTCTCTGATTTGATATCAAGCTCCTTGATCCATTTTGAATTAACTTTTGTGCATGGCGAGAGAAAGGGATTCAGTTTCATTTTGTTGCATATGGATTTCCAGTTTTCCCAGCACCATTTGTTGAAGATGCTATCCTTCCTCCATTGCATGCTTTTAGCCCCTTTATCAAATATAAGATAGTTGTAGTTTTGTGGATTGGTTTCTGTGTCCTCTATTCTGTACCATTGGTCCACCCGCCTGTTTTGGTACCAGTACCATGCTGTTTTTGTTACTATTGCTCTGTAGTATAGTTTGAAGTCTGGTATCGCTATACCGCCTGATTCACACTTCCTGCTTAGCATTGTTTTTGCTATTCTGGGTCTTTTATTTTTCCATATGAATTTCATGATTGCTTTCTCTATTTCTACAAGAAATGCCGTTGGGATTTTGATTGGCATTGCATTAAACCTATAGAGAACTTTTGGTAATATCGCCATTTTGATGATGTTAGTTCTGCCTATCCATGAACAGGGTATATTTTTCCATCTTCTAAGATCTTCTTCTATTTCTCTCTTTAGGGTTCTGTAGTTTTCATTGTATAAGTCTTTCACCTCTTTTGTTAGGTTGATTCCCAAGTATTTTATTTTTTTTGAAGATATTGTGAATGGAGTGGTTGTCCTCATTTCCATTTCAGAGGATTTGTCGCTGATATACAGGAATGCCTTTGATTTATGCGTGTTGATTTTATATCCTGCCACTTTGCTGAATTCATTTATTAGCTCTAATAGTTTCTTTGTAGAGCCTTTTGGGTCTGCTAGGTATAGAATCATATCATCTGCAAATAGTGATAATTTAAGTTCTTCTTTTCCTATTTTGATGCCTTTAATTTCTTTCGTCTGTCTAATTGCTCTGGCCAGTGTTTCGAGAACTATGTTGAACAGAAGTGGAGAGAGAGGGCATCCCTGTCTTGTTCCAGATTTTAGAGGGAATGCCTTCAGTTTTTCTCCATTCAGAATGATGCTAGCCTGAGGCTTAGCATAGATTGCTTTTACAATATTGAGGTATGTTCCTGTTATCCCTAGTTTTTCTAGAGTTTTGAACATAAAGGGATGCTGTACTTTGTCGAATGCTTTTTCCGCATCTATCGAGATGATCATATGGTTCTTATTTTTAAGTCTATTGATGTGGTGAATAACATTTATTGATTTCCGTATATTGAACCAGCCTTGCATCCCAGGGATGAATCCTACTTGATCATGGTGCACAATTTTTTTGATATGTTTTTGTATCCGATTCGCCAGAATTTTATTGAGGATTTTTGCATCTAGGTTCATTAGAGATATTGGTCTGTAGTTTTCTTTCTTTGAAGTGTCTTTGTCTGGTTTAGGTATCAGGGTGATGTTGGCCTCGTAGAATGAATTTGGAAGTTCTCCCTCTTTTTCTATTTCCTGAAGTAGCTTGAAAAGTATTGGTATTAGTTCCTCTTTAAAGGTTTTGTAAAACTCTGCTGTATACCCATCCGGTCCTGGGCTTTTCTTAGTTGGTAGTCTTTTGATGGTTTCTTCTATTTCCTCAATTGATATTGGTCTGTTTAGGTTGTCTATATCCTCCTGACTCAATCTGGGCAGATCATATGACTTAAGAAATTTATCTATGCCTTCACTATCTTCTAATTTATTGGAGTATAAGGATTCAAAATAGTTTTTGATTATCTTCTGTATTTCTGAAGTGTCTGTTGTGATATTGCCTTTTTCATCCCGTATGCTAGTAATTTGAGTTCTCTCTCTTCTTCTCTTCGCTAGCATGGCTAAGGGTCTGTCGATTTTGTTTATTTTTTCAAAGAACCAACTTTTAGTTTTGTCAATTTTTTCAATTGTTTCTTTTGTTTCGATTTCATTAATTTCAGCTCTGATTTTAATTATTTCTTGCCTTCTACTTCTTTTGCTGTTGTTTTGCTCTTCTTTTTCAAGGATTTTGAGATGAAGTATGAGATCATTTATTTGTTGGTTTTTTCTTTTTTTAAGGAATGAACTCCAAGCAATGAATTTTCCTCTTAGAACTGCTTTCAATGTGTCCCATAGATTCCGATATGTTGTGTCTGTGTTTTCATTTATCTCTAAGAATTTTTTAATTTCCTCCTTGATGTCTTCTATAACCCATTGATCATTCAGTAACCTATTGTTCATTCTCCAAGTGATGTATGCTTTTTCCTTCCTTCTTTTATCGTTGATTTTCAGTTTCATTCCATTATGATCAGATAAGATGCATGGTATTATCTCTACTCCTTTATATTGTCTAAGAGTTGCCCTGTGACATAATATATGATCTATTTTTGAGAAGGATCCATGTGCTGCTGAGAAAAAAGTGTAACTGCTTGATGTTGGGTGGTATACTCTATATATGTCAATTAGGTCTAGGTTATTAATAGTGTTATTGAGTTCTATAGTTTCCTTATTCAACTTTTGTTTGGAAGATCTGTCCAGTGGCGAGAGAGGTGTGTTGAAGTCTCCCATGATTATGGTATGGTGGTCTATTAGACTCTTGAACTTGAGAAGAGTTTGTTTGACGAACATAGCTGCACCATTGTTTGGGGCATAAATATTTATGATTGTTATGTCTTGTTGGTGTATGGTTCCCTTAAGCAGTATGTAGTGTCCCTCTTTATCCCTTTTGATTAACTTTGGCTTGAAATCTATTTTATTTGATATGAGTATGGACACTCCTGCTTGTTTCCGAAGTCCATATGAGTGATATGATTTTTCCCAACCTTTCACCTTCAGCCTATGTATGTCTTTTCCTATCAAATGCGTCTCCTGTAGGCAGCATATTGTTGGGTCTTGTTTTGTGATCCATTCTACTAGCCTGTGTCTCTTAATTGGTGAGTTTAAGCCATTAACATTTAGGGTTATTATTGAGATATGGGTTGTTCTTCCAGCCATATTTGTTTATTTCTGTTACTAAACATGGTTTGTTTTCCTCTTTGATTATTTTCCCCCCCTTTACTGTCCTACCTCCCACTGTTGGTTTTCATTGTTATTTTCCATTTCCTCTTCCTGTAATGTTTTGCCGAGGATGTTTTGAAGAGATGGTTTTCTAGCTGCAAATTCTTTAAACTTTTGTTTATCGTGGAAGGTTTTAATTTCATCTTCCATCCTGAAGCTTAATTTCGCTGGATACACAATTCTTGGTTGGAACCCATTTTCTTTCAGTGTTTGAAATATGTTATTCCAGGATCTTCTAGCTTTCAGAGTCTGTGTTGAAAGATCAGCTGTTATCCTGATTGGCTTACCCCTAAATGTAATCTGCTTCCTTTCTCTTGTAGCTTTTAAAATTCTCTCCTTATTCTGTATGTTGGGCATCTTCATTATAATGTGTCTAGGTGTGGGTCTCTTATGATTTTGCACATTCGGCGTCCTGTAGGCTTCTAGGATTTGGGATTCTGTCTCATTCTTCAAGTCTGGGAAGTTTTCTCGTATTATTTCATTGAATAGATTGCTCATTCCTTTGGTTTGAAACTCTGTCCCTTCCTGTATCCCAATGACTCTTAAATTTGGTCTCTTGATGTTATCCCATATTTCTTGGATGTTCTGCTCATGGTTTCTTAACAGTCTTGCTGAGCTGTCTATGTTCTTTTCAAGTTGAAATACTTTATCTTCATTGTCTGATGTTCTATCTTCTAAGTGTTCTACTCTGCTGGTAGTATTCTCAATTGAGTTTTTAAGTTGGTTTATTGCTTCCTGCATTTCTAGGATTTCTGTTTGTTTGTTTTTTATAACCTCTATCTCCCTGTATAGTTGATCTTTTGCTTCTTGGATTTGTTTATGTAATTCATTGTTGAAGTGATCTTTCATTGTCTGATTTTGCTGTCTGATGTCTTCCTTGAGACTCCAGATCATCTGAAGCATGTATATCCTGAATTCTTTATCTGACATTCCATCTGCTGCAGATATTACCTCTTCTAACGTTGAGTTGACCTGCATTGCTTGTGGTCCTTTCTTTCCTTGTCTCTTCATACTGTTCGCGTTTCTTTCTGCTTGGTGAAACTGTTGTGCTATTGAAATTTCCCCCTATATATTTATATTGGTCTTTTATAGTTGCAAAGTCTCCCTCACAGGCGCGGGTGGCGGCTCTGCCTCTCCTCCAATTGGGGCAATGTGCCTACCACGCCGGCAGGCTGCTGCGCCTGTTCTGCCAGTCGGTAGCACGTCCGCCTACCTTGCAGGCACGTGGGGCAGCTCTGCCCCTCCGCGAAATTCTTGGCCTGTACTGCCGGTGGGTCACAGGCCCGCCTACCTTGCAGGTGCGGGGGGCGGCTCTGCCCCTCCGCGGGCCACTGGGCCTGTTCTGCCGGGGGGTCGGTGGTCCGCCTACCTTGCAGGCGTGGTTGGCAGCTCTGCCCCTCCACAGGCCGCTGGGCCTGTTCTGTTGGTGGTCACAGTTCCGCCTACATTGCAGGCGCGGGGGGAGAGGGCGGCTCTGCCCCTCAGCAGGCTGCTGGGCCTGTTCTCAGTTCTATTTTTTGACTGCGGAATTTTTAAACATTGCAATGGAGATTTCACCTGTGAAAAGCTACAAGGCCTTTACTATTATGTTATGTGTTGTATGTATTGTGTTATGTGTTCAGAATTCTGTTTTGTGTTGTATGTCTGTATGTGCGTATGTCCATATATCATATATGAGGAGCGCTCATGAAAAAATGGATCCAAATATTTTTTTTATTCATGTGATTTAAATGGTTTAATTTAAATTGGGTAAACAGCTGTTGAGGATTGTTTTAATATGTGAACAAAAAAGGAGGTTAACAGATCTGTTTGTTTACTTTTACCTTTCCTTTTCATTATATTTAATAATTCTGTTCAGGATAATGTAAATTGTTTAGAAAATTGCTTTCTTTTTAATGCCTGCTGGAATGTTACATAAGTTTTCTTAGTCATCATTGCCAGAATTCCTATCTTCATCCCAGTGCCGGTGAAGACAAAGATAAAACCAAACTATAGCTTCTGCGATAGCTATCACAACAAACTGTATAAACTGATGCATCAATGAATAATAACTCAGCAAGTGATGCTCAGTCAAGGAGTCAATTTACTTTGGGAAGAAATGGACATATTAATGGATTCCTCTGCTTTGAACTGCTTGCAGAACTTGCCTGGACTATGTATCACTTGTATGCATTGTGAACTATCTGTTGGTGCAGCAAATTGTGGTAGGGCTGGAGTACCTTTGCTGATGGTGTCATCGGTGGTACAATTTTTCCAAAAAGAGCCGTCATTTGGCTTGGTGTTGTGACATTTTGCATCCTCCTCCCTTCTGCTTGTGAAGGTCTAAAATTTGGGGGCCAACAGAGGTGAGGCAAAGAAACTCACCCCCCCACTGGCACCAAGGCCAAATTTGGGGGCCAACAGAGGTGAGGCAAAGAACCTCACCCCCCCACTGGTGCAAAGGCCAAATTTGGGGGCCAACAGAGGTGAGGCAAAGAACCTCACCCCCCACTGGTGCAAAGGCCTATCCACAAGTATGGCCGTATGCTGGACCGGTAGTCAATGATGGGTAAGATCCAATTGCAATGGTACCAACCTAAGACAGGAGGCTGACGCCTTGAAGTCAGCTCATCCGATGACAGATTAAGACCATATGTAGTATTGGACAAACTAAGACAGGCATGGTCCCTAAGCCATATGCTTGTTGTTTAATTAAACAGAAGGGGGGAGATGTTGAGAGCCACAGTTTAGTTGGAATGATGCCTAGAATTTTGCTAGAGGGAATGGTTGAAAGGTGACCCTGCTCTGGGATTAGGGCAGATCCTGCTGGGAATAGGGTGGCTCTGGGATTAGGGTGGATCCTGCTGCCTCCGGGTGCCCTTTGAATCCTCTCAGGGGTTCCAGGAGAATTGGCTCATGGAGCCCAGGAGAGGGAGTGTATTCCCGGGAAGTGTGTGTAGAGTGCCAGTGAGAGTTCGGGAATAAAGAGTTGCTGTTTGAACCTACAAGGCTTTGTGGTGGCTCAGTTATTCTGTGCCCAGACAGACTGCGGCAGAAGAGCATGAGAAGAAGATTAACATTAAACAGGGATGAGAGGCGGGAGGGAAAGGGAGAGAGAAGGGAAATTGCATGGAAATGGGAGGAGACCCTCATTGTAATACAAAAGTACATATAAGAGGAAGTGAGGGGAAAGGGGAAAAAAAAACAAGGAAGAGAAATGAATTACAGTAGATGGGGTAGAGAAAGAAGATGGGAGGAGAGGGGAAGGGAGGGGAGATAGTAGAGGATAGGAAAGACAGCTAGTATGGCAGTATGTAAAAACGTGGATGTGTAACCGATGTGATTCTGCAATCTGTATACGGGGTAAAAATGGGAGTTCATAATCCACTTGAATCAAATGTATGAAATATGATATGTCAAGAGCTTTGTAATATTTTGAATAACTAATAATAATAATAAAAAAGAAAGCCTGAATCAAGCTGAAACCCTGCTTTATCTCACAGTCCTAGGATCAAACATCTACCTGGAGATGAGTATAACCTGCCAAACACCAAACAACATGTTTACTGCAGGACCCCTGCCACACCGAGAAACAAGCACTGAAACAAGCCTCCTCCCACACCAAAACCTTATACCTATCTATCCCCTTTGATCTGTACCGCTATACATAAAGTAAGTGAGGGCTTCCTCTTTCTTAGAAGTCAGACCCTTCTGATCAGCTCAACCGGACACACCCCTGCTTTTAAAATATATAATTCTTGTTTTTTTGTTTTTATTTCTTGACATATTATGTTCATAGTTTTATTTTGCAGCCAGCCAATCCCTCTGATGGGTACCCACTTCCTCTCCGACACAGGATTGAGAATGAGATTTACTAGAAAATACTATCTGAAGATAAAAATGACCCTGCCCTGGAAATAAGAATCTTGTATTACAACAAAACCTAAGCTTGTGAAGACAAAGTATACAACATTCTTGAGTGGATCATTGATAGTAATGTTGAGAAGACTCATTTTTTTTCACTTTCTAGTTACTAGGTGAAAGAAGACATATATATAATGAAGCATCATATAATTTCCATTGATTCAGAGTATACTACCTAGAGTAGCCCAATCCTGCAGAATATGATTTTCAAGAATGTACATTACCTGTACTTTTAATGATGATCCCAACATTATATCAGGATAGTCACTCAGATTATGGAGTTATGTCAGAATCAATGGATACCATGAGCATGTGACCATTGTCACATATTTTTATTTGTAAAGATGTTGCTTTTCCATGTGGGATTTGATCATCCTCTGATTCCTAGAATAATGTAACTACCTGCAACTCTATAAAAGATTCATCATTGCCTCCTCTAGGATGAAAGGATTCAAGGAAATCAATTTTTCTATGTGAATGGAAAAATTCACATAGAAAAGTAATGACAGCATATCTAGACTTTAGTGTTGACCTTTGTTACTGAAAAATCAGGCATTAAATGTCATTAACTAGATGAACATTAAAATGAAAGAGCCATGGTTTTATATATATACATACATAGACTACATATTTCTGCTTAAAAAGCTAACTCACCAAAGACATTGAAAAATTAGGTAGGCAAGATAACTACTAGCAGAGGTTAGTCAATCTTTACTCTTTAACACTCCAGCTTTATCATAATGGAAAGGATAGCTATGGTTGTAGGGATGAATGCTTCTCATAATTCATGGTCTTTCTCATCTGTAAATATTTAAATATCTTTGTTTCTAATCATTCAATTTGGTTCTTTCCAGTTCCTCAACCAACCAGTTAATGTCATTATTCAAGAAAATATGATTTCTTTACATGAAGCTATTTATTCTTTCATGCCCAATTAAAGAATATTCAAAGTCTGGTGTAGTGGTATGTGCCCATGATCCCAGCAACTTGGAGGGCTGAGGAAGGAAAATCACAAGTTCAAGGTCAGCCTCAGCAACTTAGCAAGATCCTGTGTCAAATTAAAAAAAAGAGAGGGGGGGGTTGGGGATGTAGCTCAGTGGTTAATCACCTCAAGATTCAATTATCAGTACCCATCCATTCCCCCCTGCTAAAAAGATACTTAAAACTCTGTTCACGCTAAACAGTGAATTGTCTTTCAAGTACACTTATAACTAGGAATAACATATGGTAACTTTATTAGCTATCATCAAGGCATCTAACTACCCATCATGAACTGGGTTACATGTCCATAAAAATTATAGGAGTCCTTAGTCTTCACTTTCTCATGGATGTACTTTTTCTCCATTGTATGCTGGAGTTTGCTGATAAGTATGCCAAAACCCAGATTGTGAGAGACAGCTTTGAATGCAAAGGTTTGATTCTGAGGATAAATGAATCAGTTTCTAAGAGCACCTTTTCAAATTCTCAAGAGTTTCCTGATAAAACCAGGTGCTGTTACTCTAGAAATCTAGAATTTTTTTTCAAATTTTCTCTTATTGGAGCTTCCCAATTATGTGATGTGATAAATTTATCTGCTACAAGTACCTCTAGTAACATGGGATCACTTGGGTCATATCACATATGCAGCTCCTCTATTTGCTACTGCAGTGGCACCTCTTCAAAATTAACAGTCTTCTGATCCAAGGGATAAATTAGCTGAAACATTATCCCCAAATGATATGCAGTCTTCATAACACAGAGGAACTAATGAAGCATGTGCTTCTTTATATGTAAAGAAAAAAAAGTGTGAAATTGTAAATAGAACATGTTCTTTTTTTTAGAGAATATCACAGAATCCTGTACTCTAGTGGATCACAAAGTTTCACTAATGTGGCAGGCACTGGAAGATTTTTAAATTTTTTAATCCATCCTCTGGCTCATCTGTGCCTCATTAATATATCTAGAGTGTTATCTACTTCTTCCTCTCCATGGTTAATTAATGGATGTTATCAATATAGCAGTCCAATTTAGTGTTTTGTAGGATGTCCAATCAAACAGGAGCATGAATATATCTTAATGCTTGCCCCATGACTGAATCCCACTGTGTCTTACATGGGAATTGCTTCACATTCTTATAATAGAGAGTGAAAAAAAAATACATTTGCCAGATCAATGTTTCTTATACTTTCTATGAAGCTATTGATCTGGCAGATGCGTTCTTATTGATTCCTATCATAAATTGTCATTGTTTGTAGTTATGTATTTTATAGATCCATTATTGTACATTAAATATACACAGACTATCAGCTACATAAAAGAGTGCAAGTTAAGTTTACGGAAGTTCTTATCAAAGAGCACCATTCATTCAGTATTTGAAAGGGCCAGATTGAAGAATTAAATAGAAATATAAAGATGAATACCCTGGCATTTTTTAAAGTGTTGAAAGTGGCACTAATCACTCCCTTATGGATTCTCACATATCATGTGCAGGACTTGTGGGTCACAGTGCTATGGACATATCCTTGGGTTTTCCTACATAGTGGCTCTTATTTCATAAATAAGATTCTTGGTAACTGTTATGCTATAGCAAGCCAGGTATTATTGCCACTCCTGTTACTGTAGAGTCTATCTGTCTGATTAGCTATCTAGTTTCAGAACCTTATCCCAGTGTTAAACTTTATATCTAGATTGTCCCTAAAAGGTTCCATGTGTTGAAAATTTGATCACCAACGCAGCAATGTTCAGAGTTAGGGATTTGGGAAAATGATTTGATCATGAGAGCTCATTGATGGATGAGTTCATTGATGGGTTCATAATTGAATAGACTTTTAGAAGGTGGTAGAAACTGTGTGAATATCGCCAAGTCAGAGGATGACTGAGACTTAACTACATCAAAAAACTGTGCAAACTATTCTTCTTAAGACTATATAATTGACTGAATATTAGTTTATGAATATCTGCCACAAGGGTCATTATTTCTAGTACTTCTAGTTTACCATATTTGAAGGGTACAGTGGTCATCAGTGTTTTCAGAAAAGAAATCATCATATATACTTAAGCAAAGATTCACAAAATGAGTCATCTAGCTCACAGAAAGTACTAAATTTGCAGTTTTAACTACAACATCACTATTACTAATTGCTCTGGGACAATGGGCGTCTGCTGGGACAATCCTGGATAAGACAGAACACACAGTAACTTTATTTTTCCACATCCACACTGTCCCCAAAATGATCTCAAAACACAAATCTGATCATGTCTTTTCCTTGTCTCAAACATTTTGATGAACTTCTATGATCCATGGATAAAGTCAAGTCTCTTTAAATAGCTCACACATTTGGGTGATATATTCCCCTCCATCCCAGGACCATTGACTATGAAGCTCCTTCTAATTAGAATACACTTCTCTAATGTCTTTTATTATTTCAGTTCAAGCATCCTTTCCTTTGAGATGTTGATGGATATTTTACCTGTTGGTATTTTTTACTTTTCTTTAAATAAATTAATTATAAAGAACTATAGAATTATGGATAGATCCTACAGATGAACAAATGAGTAAAGTATTTTCAAGATGTCTTAATAATAATAAATCTTATTTCTTTGAAATATTCTCAGGGTTCAGGTGTAAGAAGAAATGGGAAAAGTTTTACAATTTAACATATTAGTTTTCTAGGACTGCCATAACCAAATAACTCACACCAAGGTACTGAAACATCTGAAGTTTATTTTCTAACAAAACTGGAGGTTGAAGTCCATAATGAAGGGTCTTGGTAAGGTCTGAGGCCTCTTCTCTTGAATTATAGGTAACTGTCATCTCACTATGTACTTTATTTATGACCCTTTGTTATATGTTATTTACTTAGGACCTTTTATTAGAGCAAGCATATGGAGAAGGATGTCTCCCCCTCCCTTTCTCTTCTTCTAAGGGCACTGCAATCAGCTGAATGTCTTTTTCTTCCCAAAATGTATATGATGAAACCTAGCCCCACTGTAATGGTATTTTGACACAGATTATTTGTGAAGAGACAAAAAATAAAAAGTGACGTTTTCTTCCACTTAGTTCTCTCTTTTTCTATGAAGACACAGTTATCTACAAATCAGGGAGAAGACCCTCTCCAAATTCAATTATGTAGATATCCTGACTTCAGATTTCTTGGATCTCAGAACAATGAGAAACAAATTTCTGCTGTTTAATGGACCCAGTTGATGGTATCCTTATTGTAGCAACACAAACCAATTTAGACAAAAATTGATACAAAAATGTGGGTTGCTGTTGTAACAAAAGCCTAAAGATGTGGAAGTGTATTTGGTACTGTATAATGACCATGAGCTGGAAGAATTTTGTGGCACTTGATAAAAAAAGACAATATTCCCATGAAAGGACCTGTAATGGTGATTGTGAGAAGTGCCCAGAAGGAAAAAAGGAGAGAGCTAAAGTCTTTACCTTTTTAAAGAATATATAAATGATCATTAACAGAATGTTGGTAAAAGTCCACACTGTTCAAGCCTCAGATGGAAATGAGAAACTATTAATCTACAATGAAAGAGAGGAAATCCTCTTTATAAAATGGCTTAGAGCTTGGATGAATTGAACTTAAGTTCTTCTGTTTTGTGGAAGTAGAACTTGCAAAAATTTAGAAAACTACTAAGCAAAATAGTGAAGGAGAAGCTGTGCTCTACCTGAGGGTTATAGTAAAATATGAGAAGGAGAAAATTAATTGAAGAAAAGATTGTTAAAGATAAAACATCAGAACTTAAAGAACTGAAAATTTCTCAGCCTATCCAGATAGCAATAAGTGAGAAAGCATGTTCTGAAATGATTGCTAAGGTGTGGGTTCAGAAAACAATTGATAAAAAGGTAAGTATGGAGGTGAATCACAGATTTAATCAGTCAATCCACCTAGAAGACTGCCAGTTTGAACTGAAGGCAAAGGAGACGAGATTGGAAGAAGGAAGATTGGAAGTTTGCCAGATTTCATATATTCTGCAGGATAGGTTGATACACCTATTTGGATAAGATCATGAGCTACTGGTCAATAAAAGGAAAGAATCAATCCATGACTGGTTTAGAGAATATTCAAGTTAGATTTTGAACTTCATATTTTGGTTTTATGCTGGACTGAGTCAAGAATTTGGGGGCTGCTTTGATGATATATCCAAGAGACATAAATTTGGAGGTGAGACGAGGAAAATGCTATGGAATGAAGGCTGGTGTCTCTCCCAGATTTATATGTTAAAACTTTAATCCCAATTATGATGTTATTTGTAGATGGAACCTTTGGGAGGTAACTAGGTCATAAGAAGGGATCCCTCATCATGGGTTTAGAGACCTTTAAAAAGGAGATATGAGTAAGCTTGCTTACTCTCTACCTACCATGTGAGGGCACATCAAGAAGATGGCCATCTACAAACCATGAAGTCAATCTTTATCAGAACTGGATCATACTGACTTTGTGATCTCACACTTTCCTGACTTCAGAACCAGAAATAGATTTATGTTGTCAAAGCCCTGAATCTAAGGTAATCTTATTATAATATCTCAAAATGACTAAGACAGGCATTAATCCTATTATAAGAAATTCATCTTTATAACCAAATTCATCCAATATAAATCACCACCTAAGGCCCCATCACCAAGTACTGTCACAAGGAAGGTAGAGCTTTAACATATGAACTTTATAAAGACATAATTCAATCCTCAGCTCCAATCACTCCTACATGCACCCTTTCTTAGGGAAAACTTTTTATTAGTCTCAGTTTCTTCAATCTTGGATTGACTTCCATTAAAGGACTCCCCTCACTAAAGCCAATTGTTGAAACTGTGACACTGACATAAACTTGTCTGAATTACAGCTAGATATAATAAAATATATTTCCAATGTCATATGCATAGTTTGAATAAATGTATTTCATGCTTTCTAAAAATGGAAGAAAGATGGTATCATTGCAGTATAGCAACCAGAAAGTCATCTTTTCTGCTATCATTTGGCTTTGGGATTATAATGTTGTCACTGTCAATAGAGCCATCACCAGGATTTTTTTTTCCTTCTCTACTCCATCATATATTGGTCCTCATTAGATACAAACCTTCAATAGATTGCAGACTGCCTCCTTCTTAACAGTAGTAGGATACTACTCCGAATTAGAACAGACTTCATAGGTTTTTAATCCTATACATGCTTCTTATGAACTAAAATTTGAGGTGAGGTTTCTCATAATTTTCAGATATAATATTTACTAGAATGATTCACAGAACTTGGAAAAACATTATACTTACAATAACAGTTTTATTATAAAGAATGAAAATTAAAATGAGTCAAATGAAGAAATTCATAGCATGTAGTTTCTCAGGCTTCCAGAGGAAAAGCATCCATCTTCTCTGGACATTTTACCTCCCTAGCTAGCATATCACTGCTAGCATATCACTGTATGTTACCAACCAAAGTTCAATCAAGCTAAGTGGTCAGCATTATTTTGGTGGTTTCATTGTATAGACATGATTGATCCCTTCATTTGCTACATTACTGAACTCAACCTTGAGTCTTCCTCCTCCCTAAAGAGGTCATACTGATATTAAGTGGCTCAGACGCTATCCTATAATCACATGGTCCATCTTTCCCACATAACCAGCCTCAACCTTAAATTAATGAGGAACCATCAATAAGTTACCTTATTATCATAAACTCTGGAATGATTCCAGGAATTCACCATGAAAGACAAAGATGCTCTATCATTTGAAATATCCCAAAGATTAAGAAGCCTCATGCCAGGAATATAGACACAGACCAAACAAATTTTTTATTTTGTAATAAATATACATATTATTGCCTACATTTCTAAAGTCAGATTATTGGCAAATCGACTCTCCATATCTTCTGGTGAAATAAACAGGTTACAGTCCACGTAGAAAAAACTTTTTCTAAGAGGACATAATTAATTACTCAAATATTTTGACTCTAAGAGACATAAAACACTGGTGTATTTTATTGTGCTAAAATATTTATTTTCCTCCGCTATTCTTTTGGTTAGTGGGTCATATACAACTGTAATTTAACATTAAAGATAATTACTAAAGATTATAACTTTTAACTTTTCTTCTCCATGTGTGATTTAGTGCATTTTCAAAATTAATCATTGTCTCATTAAAGAATCACTGTATTTTGATTAGAAAGATTGCCTGGTTAAAATAATTCCAGCTCAATTATTTAAGCATTTTACTTCTCAAACCTCACACGTTTTTTCATCCTAATTCTTTGGTGACTAAACTTCTAAAGGTCAACCAAACTGAAAGGAGAACATAACTTTATTCTGAAATAAAATTTCTACTAAAGGAAACTTCTATTATATGATGATGAAGTTATAGACACTGTGAGAGCTTGACCAAAGCAAGAATCTCAGTATTGGCAATACTGGTCTGTTTGTCCCCTGGAGTATTAAACATGTCATTTAATCTTGAAACTCTTTCCCTTTTTTTAATTTAATCATCATTTTGCAGAACTGCTCAATTATTTTAAACATTGCTTCTTTCTGTTTTGAAATTTCTCATATTGCTGCAGAGTTAGGGAAGCACGAAAAATAAATTAAACTTAAGGGAAGCTGATAAAAGCAGGAATGAAGCACCGTATTTGTTTTGTTAGAAATATAATTTTACAAGGCTCTTCTCATCTTCTGAAAGAATGTGGGTTCATTACATTCCCAATGTTATCCTGTTAAAATATTCTCCTCATTTTATATTCCTTGCCCTAGCAAATTAGGCTATATAAATGAGTCTTAACTTTTAAAGAATTAGCATGGGATATTCTGGGACTAAATGTTTCCATCAAATGTACGTGGATCTTGCTGACACTCAAGGCTCATACTTCAAGAAATGGATTTGCTCATACAATTAAGCATAAGCAATTGAGACTTAAGCAGATTTCTATTGCCTCTTACCAGCCAAGCTCCAGTGGGGGTAATGTAGGAAAAGCCTTAACCTTTAAAATTGTGGCTTTCTGCCATGCCCATATTAAAGCATCCATGATACCGGGCTGGGCATGACGATAATGAGAATTTAAAATTCCAACTAAATATACTGAAGGAAATTGTTTTGGAACCTAATTAGCCATATGCAGCCTAAAACACTCAGCTTTTAGGAGCAGTGTGAGCAAACACAGTTGCTATGAAGATGGACATGGCAGTCCCCAGGCTCAGTGTGAATGCTGAAAAAGTTTAAATGGAGAGGCTTTGTTACCCCTGCCATCACCACACTAGTTTAGACCATCATCAGTACTGAGATATTATATCTCAAATGGTTTTAAACATTTGCCCTGCTCCTCCTATCCTACCATTAATTTCTTTTGTCTCTCTTCTGTGTGTGTGTGTGTGTGTGTGTGTGTGTGTGTATATGGTTTCCTGGGTAGGCATATTTTCTAGGATTCAGATGTAATTGTATTATTTTTCAAGTTACCATTCTTCAAAAACACTTTAGTATATAGCATTCAGCCAAAAGACCTTAAGAGGGCACATCCTTTACAGTGAGACCCTTGTTTACCTATCCATCTTTATATTAGACTACAGTATTATTACATCTAAAAATTCATATAATAGGAAAACCCAAGTATTGAATCACATCTATGACAACTTTGAAATAAGCTCGTGTTAATCAAAATTGTGATTCTGTATGTAGGCTTCAGACTTCTTATAGTGCACCTCTGTGTTTATTGTAAGTTAGAGGTTGGGGAGAATTAATTAATTGGGAGGAGAATTAATTAAAACAACTTGCACCAAGTTATTCCATTAGGGGTGAGTTCTTTATTTCCTTCCTGTCTTTTTAATTCAATTTTTGGTACTGGGAGTTGAATCCAAGGGTGTTTATTCACTGAGTCACATCCCCAGCCCATTTTACTATTTTACTTATTTTATTTTGTGACACAGTCTTACTAAGAACAATGTTGCTGAGGATTACTTTGAACTTGAAATCCCCCTATCTCAGCCTCCCAAACTGCTGGGACTAGAGGTGTGTGCCACCACACCCAGATTTTTTTCCTCTGTCTTAACGCTCAAAAAGAAAATAAAAATTCTTTATAGCACAAATTCTTCATTTAATAAAATTTTATGTAGTACAATATATATTTTAATATTTCAGTGATTAGTGCTAGCTGGCTAAGTGAATATTCACCTGCATTCTTATGGCATTTAATTTTTTTAGTTTTCATATTGATGTCAAAAGTTTATCTCCATTTGCTGAATTCTATATTGGTTATAATTGTTTTATCAATCAAAGTATGACAATTTCCACACACAACCAAATTTTAAAATTCATTAAATTTCAGAGGTGAAAGTAGACTTCAATTTAATACCAAAACTCTAGGTTCCTATGAATATTTCAATTCTTCATTTATTAGAAGATTGGAGGCTATTGGGAGCAAATGCATCTTTCTGTAAGGATGGAAAAAATAGGTTAGGAAAAAAGTGTTAGATCAGAGGTGATAAAATTTATGAATCCTTTCAGCAAAAATATTTGCTAGTCAAATATTTTATTTATAAATATCAGAACATGTAACCATTGTTCTATGAGTCTAATTGACTTGTTGAGGTCACATAAATATGTGTTGGTAAGATTATATTAAGTCTTTTCCTAGGCAAATATTATTTCCATAATATTCTGTATCCCTCCTCCAAGCCAAAACAAAACAAAGCAAATGATACAGAAACATACATCTTATCCACTGTTCTTCAAACTTCAGTTGAAACCCACTAGGTCCAAAATTTCTAACTATTAAAAATACAAGCCTTATTTTATCCCTAGAGCTTAGAACTAATTGTAATCAAAAAGAGTAACAAAATAATAATAAACATTTGGGAACTAGGAAACCATGAGTCCTAAGGCATATACCACAATGTGGAATTATTGGAAAAATATTCCTGGAGAAAGTAAGTTTTGGATTTAGTTGAAAATATGAGACATATAAAATGTGTGTGTAGTGGGGTAGAAGGATTGAAGTAATTCAAGGAAAAATAAGTTGCTGATGTTCTTAAAACTAGTATAGTATTTTAAGAGAATAAAAATGCCAGATAGGGGCTGGGGATGTGGCTCAAGCGGTATCGCGCTCTCCTGGCATGCGTGCGGCCCGGGTTCGATCCTCAGCACCACATACAAACAAAGATGTTGTGTCCGCCGAAAACTAAAATAAATAAAATATTAAAAAAAAAAATGCCAGATAAAATTTCTGTTCTTTTACCCATGTTTAGTCTGCATTTTGTAGAATGTTAACATTCTTATGATAATAAGTAGTCTACCCTTCAATAATTTTAAAGACCTTTTTATGCCATATCTTACCTTTGAAATTCCTTTGAAACACACATTAGATTAAAGGCATTTTCAGTAACAGATTAAAGAAACTTATATAGTGTTGTTCAATCCAATGTCTCCCAAGGTTTGGCAAATAACTATTCATTCATGGGATAAGTATTTTTGAGAGCATCATTTTTTTGTAAGTAAAACACTGTTTAAATAATATACTTCCAAAGATAAAGTGTCCTATTCTGACCATATGATTTCCCTTGCCTCGTTGACTGTTTGTAAATTATTTTTATTATTCTTTTCATTTAAATATTCTTGTTATATCTCCTGTCCAGATAATTCATTTCATTAGAATTGTCTGGTCTGAGTCAAGTATTGACTCATGGGTGAGGAATATGAAATAGTTTAAGGGGCTTTTGGTATTGTGGAGGAAAGATTAAAAAAATAGTAATAGCAGGCCTTCCTGAGAACATGTTTCACTCAACAATATTAGAATAGAAATTAAATTTAAAAAAAAAATAATTTCAAAACATAAAAGAGGATAATTTTTAAATTTTCCTCTAAATAAATTCATGTTTTCCTAATCCTTGGAGTACTTCTATATAATTGTAAAGCTAGAATAAATGGAAAAATTTAGTTATCTGCAAAACTAAATATCTGTTAGCTATCATTTTTTAAAAGACAAAAATTGGGCTCCAGTCTAGGGGTTTTTAATCTTTCCTAAGACTACTGCACTCTATAATATTTTCAAGAATACCAAATTCAAAGTCATTGTAGAGCTACATATTTTGCTGGGACAATTTTTCTGTGGTCTTAATTACAGGGAGAATGCATCCAAGCTTAATATCCAATACAGACATATCATGTGTTTTGATGTCCCTTTTCAGAAGGCATAAACAGACAATTCTTAATAGTGATAGGAGGCAAACAGATGTGAGTGGTGAGAACATGAGGTTAAGGGAATAATTCTGTTAACTGGGCCCCCTGTGCTAACCCCCACCTGCTTTTTTTCTCCAAGAAGGAATTTATCTGAAGCCTTGCCTGGCTTAAGTGGACAACATGTCACATTCCTCAGCAAACTACCTATTAGCCCCAAGAGAAATGCTGGCCTGAAATAATGTTGATAAGAGGAATCCAAGTTTCCCTGGAGGGAGAAACTTCTGTGACCTTTTACACAGACCAAATCTCAGAATTCCGGGAGATAAGGATAATGCCTCCTAACCATACAATCAAGAATTTATATTAAGAATCCAATTAGAATCAGTTAGCATGAATCAAAGTGACCTAGAGTTGTCATGGCAGTGAGGACTTGAAAGTTTGATGTCATCCTGCTGTCAAAAATCAAGAGGTTGACCTAGGCAGGACTTCCAAATCTTTCTCTGGGATCCCCAATAAAACTATAGTGTGTGAGAGGAACACTGTCCCTCTCCTCTTTAAGAGGACCCACTCTCTCTGTTGAGAGTGCCACTTTTTTTGCTTTCCTGTCCCTTCGAAATAAACTCATTGCATGTTACTCTGAGTCACATGTGTGAAATCTTCCTGACCTGACTGAAAGCATCAGGGTTTGAAGTGGGGGAGGTTTGCACACTGCCTTGGTTTCCCAGAATACCCAATCCTCTAATAGTAGGAGGTCCACTGAAAACCACTTGAGTATTTAATCAGAAGCCAGCCCAGGCCTTAATATTTCTCTACTTGTAGGTTACCCATTGCCTAATTATATCCTCTTTAATTATAGTGAGTTCAAACTTCACCTTTTGTGAAGTGGGTTATTTTGGAGTACATTAAGAGATAAATTGTTGTAGAGAGTTTTAAAGATGTAATGTGGTTGCAGAGGTGATAACAATATGGTATATAACTTATCATAAATTTGATAGAACTGAGTAATTTTTAAAGGCTAAAATTCATTGAATTGTGTTCAGTTGTTGAGCAGTAGAATATCAAAATCAGATTACCACTTTAATGAACAAATGAAAACAATGAAATATATTTTAGCAACTTCATGAAGCAGTTACTTGTCTAATTTAATACATATAATGGTTCTATCAGTTAGGCAGTCAATCCAGTAGTGAACAGTAGGTCATGTTGACTAAAATCCATTAAGTTTTACTTAACAATAAAAAGAGAGCTAAAACCAGGACCCACATCAGTTAAAAAAAAATAAATAAAGCAATGATAAGGCAATATACCGTAAAAATATCTTCAGTTTCATCCCTATGCCATCACCAAGGACCAATGAGGGGTTCCTAATGCAATCCTTTCTAGGGCCTCATGGATGGTGGATTTTATGTATCACCTTGTGTGTGACACAATATCTGTGTGTAGAGATTTGCATTATACTGGGTGTCTGTGAGGCTATTTCTGGGTAAAATTAACATTTGACTTTGCAGACTAAGTAAAGCAGATTGCCATCTTCAATGGGGGTTGTTCTTATCTAATCCATCCAGGTCTTAAGTAGAGCACAAGGTAAAGTAAAGGGAATTTGCTGTCTCGCTTAATGTTTTCTAGCTAGGATATCATTCTTCTGTCTTCAGACACCAGCAGTTCTTCTGGGTTTTAGGCTTTTAGACTAAAACTGAAACCACACACCACCCACTCTCTTGGGATGCCATCTTGCAGTGGGACTTCTCACCCTCCATAATAATTTGAACCAACTGCTATTCATCAACCAATGAACGTCTATATGATTCTCTGTCTCTGTCTGTCTCTCTCTTTATATATATATATATATATATATATATATATATATATATATATATATATATATAGAGACATATATATATGACTGCCGCTGCCAGTTGTTCTATTTCTCTGGAGAACTCTGATTAATACTTTGGTGTAAAAAGATTTACATCACCACCAAGGCATCAAGGCATTCTGTACTATTCTTAGAAAACACAGTAATTGATTTTTATACTCTAAAAAGACTCTAAAGAGATGAAGAGAATCATGTTTTTTTAAAGAAAAAAAATTGAATCAAAGAACTAAAAGAAGCAAACAAATTAAGGACATTTTGTAATTACAAGAAATTATATAGCCATCCAAGCCTAATATGCCATGGATTTTAGAAAACAATGAGAATGACTAATAGGTTAGAAAGTTTTCTATATGCTTGATTTGCTTATTCCTTCTTCTGAACTAGTATTGTTATTAACTATAACGTATTATCCGATGAAGATGGTAACCCATTTCTTAATAATTGCAGGAAAATGTGAATCCAGATTTGGTTATAAAATTCTGATTAGCAATATAGTTTTAGAAGTTGAATATAATATTCAGTTATGGGTGAATAATTCCATTCTTTAATGGTAGGAGCAGACTTATTAAGAGTGTGAATTCAGTGGAATGTATGCCTGTATTGGGTAGAATTTTTGAATATTGGCAAATATAAGCATATATCTAGGAGTGGAGGATTTAGGAACAAAATGTATGGGATTAAAGAACAGAGAAGGGGCTTTTTATTTTTATACAAAAAGCTTTATTGCTAATAGAAACTTGTTATGTTAGATTATGAAGATATATAAAAGATGTATGAACATTCAATGTGAATTCAGAACAATTAATATTTGATTTTTTATGATAGGATAAGAGGTCTTGGGTAGATCTTGTACAGAAACCACAGAAGGCAATCTCTTACAGGGAATATTAAAGGCTCAGTTAGAATGTCGGCTAGATAATAGAGTGCAAAGAGTTACTGTGCATCATGGATGCATAGCTTTTGTGTTAGACAGTGTTTAGAATGCCTCCCAATATTTTCAAAGGCAATGTGGGAAAATGATTTTGAGAATGACACTCACTGAAATTCACTGAAAAAAAAACTAGAATAATAACTACAGCACAAAGAAGTAAAATTAAAACTGCCAAAATTCAATACATTTCACAGTTGAAATAGTACTCCTTTAAAAACATATTGCTTAATTTTGAAGCAATTCGGATTTCTTATGGAAGTTAAATAAAAAATAAGATTACTTATTCTGGCATTACAAATTCACTCAGAAATTCTTCAAGTAGAGTTAAGTAGACATCAGTGTTACAGCTAGTCTTTTATATGTTCTGAATGACATGCCACATGTTTTTGATTGAGTTGTTCATCATATAATAGACAATGTAGGCTCTCAGTTATTTAAAGTTGAATCTTGTTATAGCAATATTGACCACTCCAGGAGAAAAGAATGGCCCATTTTCATTTGTGAGGAATATGGCTGTTATGTTATAAATTTTTCCACATGCAAGATTCATAATATTTTCTGTCAATCATTGATGGTCTGTCTAGTTTATTCTGTCTGTTTTCTCTCTATACTCATTTTGGATAGTATCCAACTAATATATATTATAGTTCACTGGTCTCTCTAGTGAATACCTGCTGTTAATCACATGCAATGTATTTTTCATTTCAGATAATATATATTATTACTATAAATTTGATTTGAGTTTCTTTTCTATCTCCCACTTCTACCCTCATATTTGTGTCTTTCATTTTGAACTTGTATATTTTTCGTGGTTACATATTAGTGCAGTATTTTCTTAACTCTTTATATTCTAATGTATTTTCTTGGATGCAAACATTATAAAGTTTGCACTCTGATGCTGGATATTTTCTTTAAATATTTTTGGTTTTGTTCTGGAACACATGTCCTCTGGGTTCGCTTGTTCCTTTTAGGCTTTACTTTTAAGTTATTCTTGGATAGTCCTAGTAGTGGAACTAGTCTTACAAATTTTAACCAATTCTCTGTAGATTAGGAGATCTTTCAACTCTTGCTGCTGAGAGAACATATTACATTTTGAACATTCTCATCATGTAGTAAACAGGGCTATCATCCATCTCACTTGATTTTATTCTCAAGTATCTATGTCCTAAACTGTCTATTGTCCAGTAACTAAAAATAATTTCTTAAATTTAGTCTGAGTTTCTATGTGTTAAATGTGTGGGGATAATTCTGTCCCTGCCATTTCATCATGGTCAGAAATGGAAACTCTGATTCCCTAGATTAAGGTGGCAAACTTACTTAAATCCTGTTATTTGGTACCTCACAGAAGCTTAAAGCTAATTGCCGAGATGAAGGGATATGGTAGATGGTAGTCTAGTCCTGGAGCTACAGGTACTCCAAAACAGAAAGGAGTGGAATGTATGGATCAAACCATTGCCAAACCAAAATGGGAGGTATGGCAAGTAAACAGTAGTAGATAAACATGTCAGATGGTGCACAAGTAGAGACAAACATTTTTGTGTGAAATTCAGGGAATCTTATCTATTACTTAAGTACATGAGTGTTTGGATTTAACTCAGTCCATTATTGATTTGGGGTCTACAAAGTCTATTTGAACTTTCTAGATAAATATATCTATGCAGATCTATTCCAAAGCTATTTTGTTTGTGTGTGTATCCTTTACTCTTATGAAATCATAAGATTTTAGATTGGTATTTTCTGTTTCCTACAGACACCAACTACCTCAAACTAAGCATTAATTTTTGAAAACAAATAATGAATGGTATATCAGAAGAGATGCCTGTATCTCTTTTGGGGTCCAAGAGTATATTTCATATAAATGCCATTTATAGTGACTATATAATGATGAGTTCTGTCATATGTATTCATAAACATATATATATATATAATTCATGTTTATATATACATTTGTGTTCCTGTGTGCCAGATACTCCTATGATATAGAAGAAAACAGAGGAAAAATGTCTACTCTACAGAGTATGACAAAAATCAGATTACAATAAACAAATTAATGAATTAAATATGATATGTCAGAAACCCTACTTATGGTCATAATAGAGCATTTAGGAACAGACATCCTTTTTATACAATTAATTGTAAGAAAAACTTGAAAACAGGCATGATATAGCTTTATTAAAGAAAATAGACAAGTGCAATAAAGATAGTCTTATAATTTATTTTTTTTGAAAAAAAAGAGAGAGAAAGAATTTTTTTAATATTTATTTTTTATTTTTTTAGTTTTCGGTGGACACAACATTTTTATTTTACTTTTATGTGGTGCTGAGGATCAAACCCAGAGCCGCAAGCATGCCAAGCGAGCACACTAACACTTGAGCCACATCCCCAGCCCATAATTACTTAATTTTATGCTTGGAAGGTATTATGGTTTGGATGTGCAGTGTCCCCCAAAAGCTCATGTGTGAGACAATGCACAAAGGTTCAGAGGAGAAATAATTGGGTTGTAAAAGCCTTAACATAATCAGTGATTTAATCCTCTGATAGGAATTAACTGAGTGGTAACTGAAGTGAGAGGGTTTAGCTGGAGGAGGTGGGAATTGGGGCATGGCTTTGGGCATATATTTGTATATAGTGAGTGGACTCTCTGTCTGATTTCTTATCATGATGCGAGCTGCTTCCCTCACTGCGCTCTCCTGCCATGATGTTCAGCCTCACCTTAAGCCATGAGGAATGGATCTGACTTCTATGGACTAAGACCTCTGAAACTGTGAGCTCTCAAATAACTTTTCCTCCTCTATAATTGTGCTGGTCAGAGCCTTTAGTCACAGAGGTGAAACAGCTGACTAAATTAGGATTTTACACCTCTCGTGCTACATTAGAAATTCACAGAGAAGACAGTAGCCTGACTGAGTTGATGACACAGAGTTTCATGTCCAGGGAAGGATGGCTGGTTTCAATTTGTGACAAAGCTTACCCCAAAGAATAGAAACATGTGGAGAAAGAGCTCCAGAAAACTGCATTAGAGGACCTCTCCTATTTGTTGTTGAAACCTAAACACCAAATGAATAGGTGTAAGTAACATAAGGCCAGATATAGAATGATTTATTGGGAAGATATACATTAAAAATCCCCAGAGTACACAGAGGGTTTAAAAAACACTCGAGTTTTAAATATCAAGAATTAACAATTCTTCCAGAATTGAAAGCTCTAAAAAAGAAGAACACTCAGATGTTATTTCTAAAAACAAATCATGCAATTAGTGAAAATAATTCACCAGCTTGATTTAATAACAAATTTTAAAATATCAATAAATATACATATATTTTTAAAGACCTAAGCAATGAGACCTATCCAAACTGAAACAAAATGGAAAAAAAGACAAATGCAGAATTTCAGGGAGAACATGAGACAAATATCAAGTTTTCTATTTTTTTTCAAAATTTGTTAGAGACTACAAGTTTTGACTTTAAGCAAACACAAAGAATTATATGTAGATTGTAATGATTTTCTGAAGCCAGGAGAAAACAACCTAAAGAAAAAAATAGATATATTCAGAAAACAGAGACAATAACACAAGTATCATTATAATTTATGCATGAAGAAAATGGAAAATATTTGTAATGATTGTGAAAATAACAAAAAATTTCAAACTAGAATTTTACAAAGAATGTGTCATTCAAACAATAATGTAAAATAAAGACTATTTCCAGAGGAAAAAATAAAGAAAAAAATTATAATCAGCAATCTATGCTATAAGAGATATTAAAGCAATTTGCTCAATTAGGATACCAGATAGAAATCTGAGTCTATACAAAGCAATAAGCACATCAAAAATAAGAATTGAGCCAATGAAAACTATTTCATATATTAAAGGTAAGTATATGCATGCACAAAAAAGTAAATTTTCTAACTTAAAAAATACATTAACTTTTGAAGAAAAAAATAACTATAATGGTATTTTAATACCATGTGACTTTGTGTTATATATTTACATATAGTGTTCATGTAAAATTTGTGATAAAAATAGTGATAAATGGAAAGAAAAATGCTTAAAATCACTGTTCTAGTGATCAAAGATTATCTTAGTTTGCTTGAGCTCCTATAACAAAATACCATAGATAGAATAGCTTACAAACAACTGAAATTAATTTCTTAAAATTCTGCAAACTGCAAATTACAGTTCCAAAGAACCAAAAGATTTTGTGTCTGAATAAGTCTGTCTGGTTCAAAGGTGGTTATCTTTTGCCTGTCTTCACAGGATGGAAGTGACAGGGCATCTCTCCAGAGTCTCTTTGTGTGTATGTGGGTTGGATACTAAGGATTGAACTCAGGCACACTGGACCACTGAGCGACATCCCCAGCCCTATTTTGTATTTTATTTAGAGACAGGGTCTCACTGAGTTGCTTCAGCTTTTGCTGAAGCTGGCTTTGAACTCACAATCCTCCTGCCTCGGCCTCCCAAGCCACTGAGATTACAGGCATGTGCCACTGAGCTAAGTTCCAGTCCTTTTTATAAAATCACTAAGCCCATTCATGAAGGTTTCACCTGTTTGACCTAATCACCTTCCACAGAACCCAAATCCTAATACCATGACATTGGTAATTAGGATTTCAACACATAAATTTTTGGGAGAACAGAAACATTCAGATCATAACATGTCGCTAGCCTCTAAACACCCATGTGTTTCTCACATGCCAAATACATTTATTTCATTTTAGCAGCCCCCAGATTCTTAAAATCAAAGGAGAAGCTCCTTGTGCCCAGTATATTTTTATAACATAGGGTCTGCTTGCTCACCCTTTTGCAGTGCTTCTTAGTCTCCCCAATTATGACTTCCAAAGACACAGATATGCTGTGTGTATTGTGCCTTGAAAAACTGAAGGGCATGGTGCTTCCACCTATACTTCAAGTAATTCACAGAATACTATAGAGCACAGGCAGACAACCCCTACTAAGGCAATGTCCAACAGAAGCATGAGAGCAGAGTTAACACTGAGACCTCAAATGGAAGAACTACCTGTGATTCCAGTTGGAAAGGGCAATAGTCACATGTCTAATCTTTGAAAACTGCAATAAATGGGCAGGAGCACCTGGACCCTGGGGGCGGGGGTGGGTGGGTCCTGGTCCTTGGATGGGATAAGTGCAATGATAAAACATCTGTTTGAATGATTCTGGAGGGCAGGGCCACAGATCAAATCTAACAGGCAGAGAATTGAGCCAAAAAATAGTATTTCATATATTAAAGTTTTGTACTTACTCAGGAATTGTCATTTCTTTCTTTTTTTTTTTAACTTTTAGAATTAAAGTGTTACCCTATGCATGCTCAACTATTTAGAAGCATATATTATGTTTGTAGATTCACAACTGGAGAGTAATGTGCCACAAGAATTTGTACTTTGAGTCTTATCCATATATGGTTTATATGGTATTTGTATGAGACTGAACTTTTTAATGTTGATGATGAAATTGGTTAAGTCTAGTAGGACTATTTGGATAGAAAGCATTTTTTTTTAATATAAAAAGGACTTTTGGATTTGGAGGGAGGGTAAGAGTTGAATGCTATAGTTCAAATGATTTTACTCCCCTCCAGATTCATATGTCAAATTTCTGACTGCCAAACTAATGGGATTAGGAGGTGGGACTTTTGGAAGAGATGAGGTCACGAGTGCACGGTCTTCGAGAATGGGATCAGTATCCTTATAAAACAAGCACCAAAAAGAACATACCCCCTCTACTATGAGAGGATAGGATGAGAACAATGATCTATAAAACAGAAAGTGGTCTCTTACAGTACACCAAATCTGTGGGAGCCTTATTCTTAGACCCTCTAGACTTTAGGATTGTGAAAGACTACTGTTTATTAGCTACCCCATTATTAGTACTTCTTATAGTAATTTATATAGTATAGCTCAAAGAGACTAGTCAAAGTTCCTCTTTTCTGAGACTCCATTAGAATGGCACTTCATTATGTATATTTCTGAGAGCATTTTGTACCAAATTATTTGGATATGCTTTAGAGAATATTGATGTTTTTGTTAGTTTTGTGCATGGTGAGACATAGGGGCTTAATTTCATTTTGCTGCATATGGATTTTCATAACCCAATCAATAAATGGGTCAAGGAACTGAACAGACACTTCTGAGAAGATGATATACACTCAATCAACAAATATATGGAAGAAAAAAGTTCAACATCTCTAGCAATTAGAGAAATTCATATCAAAATTACTCTAAGATTTCATCTCACTCCAGTCAGAATGGCAGCTATTAAGAATACAAACAACAATGAGCGTTGGTGAGGATGTGGGGGAAAAGGCACACTCATACATTGCTGGTGGGACCACAAATTGGTGCAACCAATCTGGAAAGCAGTATGGATACTCCTTAGAATATGTCCTACTTGCTATATGTATATGTATATGAATATGTACATATATATTCTATATGAATATGTAGATATTATATATATATATGAACAAACAAGCATACATGTATGAAGAGACAGGGAAAGATTATAAGAAACAAGAAGAACAAAGACATACTATGGAAAATCTTATTCATCAAAGCAAGAGTAGCCATATTAATTTCTAGTAAAATAATCTTCACAACAAGAAATATCTCTCCAAGTAAGTAACATGTAATAATCATAGTTTTCTTTTAATTTTAATGACAGCAATTTTCAAAGTATATGCACATGTGGCATAAAAATATCTGACAAAATAGATAAATCCATAATTATATTTTTAAAAATGACAACTACTCAGTTAAAAAAATAGACAGAAAGTCAGAAATTTAAAATATTTTAAAAAGTAAATTAATCAAATTGTCATAATTGATTTTACAGACTACTCATGAAATACAAAGTTTACTTTTTTGACATTTACAGAGTATTTTATTAAATAGAATAATATAAACCTTAAGTCTCAGAGAATTTGAAAATACTAACAATGCAGAGAATGCACTTTTTATATAATATAAGTAAATTAGAAACAAATTGGCAATAAATTTGGAGAATTTTTTAAAAATTAACAACATACAGGTAAAAGAAGAAATCATGAAAAGTAAAATATTTTGAATTGAATAAAAATAAAAAATAACCTGTAAAAATAGTGAGACATAACTATAGACAAATTTATAGCACTAATAGTTTATATCTTAAAATGATATTGTAACTTATGTGCATTTCTACATCACAAATTTATAATGAGAGCAAATAAAGTGCAAATACTCAGAACAAAAATAATTTTTTTTTTTAGAGAGAGAGAGAGAGAGAGAGAATTTTTTAATATTTATTTTTTAGTTTTCAGTGGACCCAACATCTTTATTTTATTTTTATGTGGTGCTGAGGATCCAACCCAGCATCCCATGCATGCCAGGTGAGCACATTACCACTTGAGCCACATCTCCAGCCCACAAATAGAATTTTTAAGAATGAGTCTCAAATAAAATAGAAAATGAACAAAAATTTAGTATTTTTTCTTTAAAAATAATAATGAAATTGATAAAAATTGATAGATTTTTGATAGATTTTTTTAATGAAATTGATAAAAATTGATAGATTTTTCATGAAGAAAGAAGATATAAATCTCCATAACAAAAATTTAAGAGGATCATTAATAGAGAGCTACACTTTAATATAAAGAAATCTTAACAATATTTTGCCAGTAAATTGGACAACTTAGGGTTTGTTTTTTTTTCAAAAGTTACAAACGACCAATGGAAGTGAAAATAATTTCCTGACCTAAATAGTCATATGTCTATTAAAATATTCAATTCCTATTTATAGCCATTTTTACAAAGAGGAATTAAGACCTTTGACACTTCATTGATAAATTCCATTAAACTTTAAGGAAAATATTCACAACAATTTACTAAAACTCTTACTGGTAATAGAAAATAAACTCTCTTTATTAACTCAGATTTTTAAAGGCAATGTTGAAACAAAACATAAACCTTGAAACCAATTTTTTTTGATAAGCACAAAAACTTAACAAATTACCAGTGAGATTAGTCCATGCCATATATAAAAAAAATGTATAATGAATTATGTTCCAGTTGTATATATATATCCTAGGTTTTCAAGGTTGGTTCAATATTTAGAAACCAACATATTGTACCATATAATAATGATAGAAAAAACTGTAAAATCATCTGAATATCTATTTAAAAGCATTTGACAGAATCCACCACATGAGTGATCACTATTAAAACTCCTAGAAATAAAAGATAGAAGATTATGTTCTTAACCTGCTAAAGGGCACCTACAAAAAAAATAAAATCTATAGTAACATCAAATTTAAGGTGAAAGACTTAATTTTTCTCCCTTAAGAAAGATCAAAAAGAAAATGATGCTTGTTCTCATCTCCATTACATTATATGAAAGATCTTATCTACTGCAATAAGGTAAAATAATAAAATAAGAAGCATGCAGCTATAAAAATAATCAAAATTGTTTTCTGTGTGTATAAAATCAAAAGAAATATATAAAATTATGTTACTTAGAGGTGAATTTCATAACAGTACAGGATATGAAATCAAATTTAAAAACTTATTTTTGTAGGTGAGAAATGAATAAAGGAAAAACAAAATTGTAAAATTTTATATACAAGAGCACCAAAACTACCAATCTATTGTCTAAATATTTAACCCAATGTGTCCAAACCTATATTCTGAAAAATGTAATACATGGTTTTGTGAATTTAAAGAAGTAGCTAATAATGACAAAAATACAATATTCTTGATAGGATAATAAACATTTTAAGATGACTTTTTTCCTTATACTGATCAAAATATCAAGATAAATTCTGTTAACAAATAGGCAGCAATAATTTCTTTTTAAGAATTTGTTTACTTGTTTCTAAAACTGATATGCTATAGTAGTCATCTCTTGCTATATAAAAATTCACCACAGGCAGGGCACGATGGTGCACACCTATAATCTCAGCGTCTCAGGAAGGTTGAGGCAGGAGGATCTAGAGTTCAAAGACAGCCTCAGCAAAAGGTAGGTGCTAAATAACTCTAAATAAAATACAAAATAGGGCTGGGGATGTGACTCAGTGGTTGAGTACCCCTGACTCCAAACTCTGGTACCAAAATCAAAATCAAAACAACAACAACAAAAAACCTCACCACAAACTCACCAGCTTACAACAAGATACACTAACTATTATAAGTATGGGTTAGAAAACCATTTGAAGACATAATTGTCAAAAAATTCCCAAATCTGGAAAAGGATATAGACATTCAAATATAAGAAGCCCCGCACATGCTAAGTAGGATGAAGAAATTCACACGAAACATATTATAATCAAGGTTTCAAAAGTCAAAGATAGAACTTTGAAAACAGCAATAGAAAAGAGAATCACTTTGTACAAAGGAGCACCTATACAAAAACTGTTAGCTGTAGATTTCTCAGAAGAAAACTTGCATGCCTGAAGCCACTGGGATGATATATTCAAAGAGATGAAAGAAAGAAGAAAGAAACCTGTCAACCAAGAACACTATGTTTGGCAAAGCTGTCCTTTGGAAATGAAGGATAAATAAAGATTTTCTCAAATAAACAAAAGTTTAGAGAATTCTTTACCACTAGACCTACTTTAAAATTTGCTAAACAGACTCCTCCAAGTAAAACAGAAGGACCTTAGAAAGGAGAATTGAGAGTGCATGTAAGCATGTAACTTTCTGGAAAAAGTAAATATATAGACAAATAAAGAATTCTGTTATGCTGTAATGATGATGTGTAAATCATTTAAATCCTAGTATAGAATTCAAAAGGCAAAAGCATGAAAATCTGTAACTGTAAAATTGCATAAATGGATATATAGTATGAAAAGTTGTAATTTATGACATAAATAACATAAAGTAGGGGGGTGTGAGAGAAGGAAAAGAGTACAGATATTGTATGTGATTGAAGTTAAGTTGATATGTTTAAAATAAATTGTTATGACTATAAGATGTTTTATGAAAGTGCCATGGTAACCAAAAGAAAATAACTATATGAGCCATACAAAAAAACGAGAAGGGAATCAAAGCATGTCACAACAATAGCAAAACTCCACAAAAAAAAAAAAAAAAAANGCACGATGGTGCACACCTATAATCTCAGCGTCTCAGGAAGGTTGAGGCAGGAGGATCTAGAGTTCAAAGACAGCCTCAGCAAAAGGTAGGTGCTAAATAACTCTAAATAAAATACACTCTTCTACCTAACATTGGACATTCAAATAGATAAAAGCAAATATTGACAGAACTGAAGGTTGAAATATACAGCAACAGAGTAAAATAGCTTAATACCTTACTTTCAGTTATGGATACAACAATCAGAAAACACATCAATAAGAAGAATGGATTTGAATAAACACTAAAGACCAAATAGACCTAGCAGATATAACAACACTTTTCCACCAAACAGCAGAACCTTATATATTTTCTCTCAAACTAACATTAACCATTCTTCAGAAGAGATCACATGTGAGATTGCAAAACAAGTTTTAATAAATTTGAGAAAACTGAAACCATGCAAGATATCATTTCTTAATATTCCATGTGAAACAGAAATTGAAATTAAGAGCAGTAGGAAAATCAGGATATTAAGAAACATGGAAATATTAAACAATGTACCCTTAAACAACCTATGGATCAAAAAAGATATCAAGAGAGACTTTGAAATATCCTAAAATAGTAATACAAAAAGATAATATAACAATCTTATAAGATAGACTACCACAAAGTTTTTAGCAACAAAGATAATAATAAATATTAAGAGTAGAAAAAATTTAAATAGAGAATAGAAAACTGTGGTAAGCCATTCTTATAGACCGTGGCCGCCATTAGAAGATGGCGCCGGCTTCCACTGTGGCCTGTGATAAACAACTCCTTTTATGGAGAGTTGGCGCGCAATCCCTTACCACCCTATGAGAGAGATCCACGTGGCGGCTTAGGATTGGGATGCGGGGGGGGCTTTATTAAGCTGTGCTTGGGCGTGTCGAGCAGCAGGCGCTAGAAGATGATACATGACTCAAGGCCTGAATAAACTGCTGAAAGAAGAATCCTGTGTCGTGTTTTCCCTTGCCGGCGAGGGGTCGCGACAGAAAACCAATAGGAAAAAAATCAATGAAAGTAAAAGTTGTGTTTTAAAAAGGTAACAACATTGACAAATCCTGGCTAGAGTAAGGAAAAAAGAGGGGAAACTCAAATAAACAAAATAAAAATTTCAAAACTGATAGAACAGAAATAAAATGGTTTATAAGAAACTATAAGTTATTATCCACCAAAAACTTGCATTACTAAGATGGATAAATTCTAAGTATACCAAGTATATAGTATATATATATATATATATATATATATATATATATATATATATTATAGTATACCAAGACAGAGTCATGAAGAAATATAAAACCTGAACAGAATTACAACACATAGCACAAATGAGGCAGAAGTACCAAAAAAAAAAAAAAGAAAAGAAAAGAAAGTCTAAGATCACATATTTTCTAACACACATTTAATGAAAAAAATAACACAAAAGACTGGGGTTGTGGCTCAGTGGTAGAGCACTTGCCTGGTATGTGTGAGGCACTGGGTTCAATTCTCAGCACCGCATACAAATAAATAAAATAAAGGTTCATTGAAAATTTTTAAAAATATATATTAAAAAAAAAACACAAAATCCTCATCAATTAGGTCTAAAAATTGAAAAGGATGGAGCACTTCCAACTCCTCTTATGATTCCAGCATTATCCTGACACCAAAGTCAACAGAGATGAAACACAAGAAAACTCTAGAACAATGTCCAGATGCATATAGGTACAAAATGACAAAATAGTAGCAATTTAAATTAGATAGTTTCATATATATCATAACCAAGTGGGATTTACAACTGTAATACAAAGATATTTCAACATGCAAAAATAATCAGTGTGGCATACCACAACTGAATGAAGCATAAAAATTACATGCACATTACCATGTACACACAAAAAGTATTTGAAAAAAAAACATCAACAGCATTTCATGATTAAAGCAATTATCAAACTTGGAATCACCTCAACATAATAAATGGCATATAATAGCCATGAGATATCAACTCACACTTGTTAGGTTGACCATTATCTGAAAAATAGAAAACAACAAATATTGGTGAGAATGGAGATATTGAAAACTATGTGCACAATTGGTCTGAATGTAAAAATAGGAGAATTGATATTTTCAAATACTAACATACTATTCAGGAATTCTTTTTGTGGGTGTTAATGCAAAAGAATTGAAAATAAGATATTGCAAAGATCTTTGCAATGCAACTAGAGGTGGAAACAAACTAAATGTCCATTGACAAATGAGTGGATAAAGAAACTGTGATATATACATACAATAAAATATTATTCAACCTTAACAAAAGAAATTTTGACATATTTAACATGGATGAAACTTGGAAATATTATGCTAAGTGAAATGAGCAAATCACAGAAGAATTAATACTGCTTAATTTCACTTTTATGAAGTAAGTAAAGTGGCTAAACTAATAGAAGCAGAATGTAATAGTGGTGATTGCCAGAGCCCAGAGAGGGAGGAAAATGAAGACTTGGCATTTAAAGTGCATAGGGTTTGAGTCATGCAAGATGAAAAGCTAGATTTTCATGAACAATGTAAAACAATGTGAATATAATGAATAAGAGTACCTATACTCAAAAAAATTTAAGAGGGAAAATTTCATGCTAGAGTTTATTTATTTATTTATTTATTTATGTATTTATTTATTTTTTATTGTTGGTTATTCAAAACATTACATATTTCTTGATATATCATATTTCACACTTTGATTCAAGTGGGTTATGAACTCCCATTTTTACCCCATATACAGATTGCAGAATCACATCAGTTACACATCCATTGATTTACATATTGCCATACTAGTGTCTGTTGATATTAAAACTATAAAAACAAGAGAGTGAAATAAGATTAAAACAAAGAATGAATTGTCAGTAGAGTAAGGAGCAAAAGAAGTGTTTGCTGTTCAAAAAGGAGATGAGAACTTATTTGGTTTAACAGCATGGAAGTCATTGGAGAATTTCAAAAGGATATTTCTGTTGTGAGCCATCCATGGGCTGTGTGTTTGAACTATGAGCATTTAAGCATATGAGGGGACTGGTCTGGAGTTTAGCGCTGATTGGATTGTGAAACACAAATGTGCCTTTCTTTCCTCAGCTCTGCCTGTGATCCCACACAGCACCTGAGATGGGTGTGACTTGCCAAGATGTCAATCAACCTGCGGACCACAAACATCACAAAGTAAGACTCTACCTTGGAAACCCTACTCCCTGCCTTATTTGGTGAAGAACATTCAATCAAATGTCCCTTGTTGTGTCCCCCTTTTAAAATAAAAAGAATCCAGATGCATGCTCTCTTTCCAGTGCTGCCAGTGTGAAGCTGACACTTGGGATCATTGAGCAGTCCCACCCTTGACCTTAGAAACTCAGGTTCGTATTTTGCGTGGTTTCTTCACAGTTTTCTTAGTTATTGATACAGCTAGCTCCTTTGAAACCAGATCATCTCACCAGCCCGGCCAGCTGGCAACACATTTCTACAGAGGGAAAGAACAAAGACATGAAGATAATTCAAAAAGAATAGGAACTGACAACAAAGTTAAGAAAGGAAAGATTTGACTGGGAACTCTGAAGGAGTTTTGGAGGGCTGGCAAAAGTGTATTTTCTAACACATAGAGTAGTTATGATCTGGTTTGTGCTAAAATAATTCTTTTATTTATTTATTTATTTATTTATTTTTTGTCAGTGCTGGGGATTAAACCAAGGAATTTGGTGCATGCTAGGTAAGTACTCTATCACTAGCCCCAACCCCAGTACCTAAAATAATTTTGAGATGTACATTTTTTTTTACATTTTTGTTATATTTATTGACATTTACATCTCAAAACCTTACAAACTGACAATGAAAAGATGAAAAGCAGAACAGCAAATTTTGCTATGTATAGAAGTTGAGAATTAGCTGTCCTTAGAGAAAGTGGTAGAAATGAGGATATTTTAAAATTTATTTTTGTGGGGAAAATAAAAATTTCTGTATTCTGAAGGGAACAGTCTAGTTGAAAGTACAAATGATGCAAAAGAATCAGATTTGCTGGTAGAAAATTCTTTGAAAAGCAATTAGAAGATGGTATCTTTAACACATGTCAAGGATTTTGGCTTGAGTTAGGAGCAAGAGCAGTTTTTCTATAACGAGTATGGTTGGAGAATGACCATTGGTGTATGTAGGTGAACAAATGAAGATCTGGACCTGTGGAGTATCTGTTATAACTTCCTTTATCCAATTTAATAGACACTAGTTCATCAAATGAGTTTGCAGTTTGAGGAAGAGGAGTCTCTTGTTTAGACTAGAGAACTTGAAAAATCCACATTGAAGAAAGTGGGAAAAGCACTGAAGTAGGGCAAGGCAGCATAACTGCTGACATCCTTAACAGTTCACGTGAGATCAGTGGTTATGATTTCAAAGTGATAACAGTTAGTATGCTTATGATTTTTGTGAGTTATAGTTTTGGCAGGTGAATAAGAATTAGCAAAAGAAAGCCAAGGAAATAGAGTTTGAAAGGAGGTAATTATAATAGTTAATTCTTCTTCAAGTTAGAAAGGAGGAAAGTAAAAAAATGAGAGGCTTCAGAGCCGTGAATTAGGATGTGTAGTATGAAAAAAAAAATTGTGGAGTTCAAATATTTGAAAGACTGAGCTTTTAAGAAGCTATAGGTAGAAATCAGGGGGTTTGAAATTGAGATTAGAGTAAGGATGAGATTAAGGCAGTTCTATGATATGAACATAGAAATGAATCATTAAGGAAGGGAGGTGTATGAGATCACTGTAGGCAGACAGACCAAGTAATTGAAATCTGAAAGTACTGGAAATATAATCTATATGAATATTGGAATTACTGAGAATTATGGCAACAATGTTTACACAGAGTGACAGGAAGGCAGGATTTAAAATCTTCAAGGAGTCAGAAGTTGTGGTTAAGGAGTCTTTGTGGATTTCACATTGGTTTAGTTTAAATGAAAACTTGCAGACTTTTAGGGGTGAGGGAGAATGGTCTGGGAAATGACAGTGGTTGGTTGAGATTATTTTGGTGAGGTATATATCTTGTTAGAGAGTTCAGGATTCTGAAATTCCATTTTACTCCTTTCAACAGTTGTACAAAGTTTAACGGAATACCAGCATACCTGCTAATTGCTCCTAGCACCAGGGCCATACCAAACTCTGCTAGTGACCTGAGTGCCAAATGAGAGGTGGAACTTCCTAGACTCCCTGGAATTCTGTGATCTTTTGTGAAATTCTTCAAATAGAGACAATGTAATTCTGCTGAATATTGAATTTATTAAGATAAACAATCTTTTGAACACAAACTATTTATTCCAAGCCACAATATCAGGTAACTTACCTATCCACATCACTTTTCTATCCACATCTATCTAGCCCATTATCAGTAATAATAAAATTACTCTGGTGTGGTACAGGTAAAACTTGTCACATAAGCTTATATGTAAAAGTCTTTGATGATGTTAGAAAAATTCTTATTTTATAGAATGATTCTGTTGATCATATATGTAAAATCAGAGGATTAAGTCCACTATATCTATTGAATAATCAATACTTCAGAGAGATTTTGTGATTTCCTGAGATATTTATGGAAACAGGAGTTTGCATAGTACTTAATATTTTGGGGTAGCCTCTTGTTCCAGTCTACTAGCTCTGTTGTACATACAGAACCATAACCAAAGCATAACCAGAACCCACAACCATAATAGATCATGTTTATATAAAACAGTGGAAAAAAATGTTTTTCCCCAATGGAATTTGCACAGAATTCCAAATGAAGCAACCAGTCTCTTCATGTGCTAATGCTTTTTAGTTCCTTTGAAGAGCATTTTTTATTATATACATATTGAAATTGAAATAGAAAATTCTGATAAAATGCTTTGTTAATTATTAAGTCACTTGATTTTTTCCAAAAATATTTTCTTCTCATTTTTCCTCTTTGCTTTTCTGTTGCTTTAAGAGTTTTCAGATTCTAAAACTAAAAGTGAAAAGGAAAATTTTTTAAAAGAAATAATATTTAGTAAATAACTATTGTGGGCCAAAACCTGATAATACACCACCACCAACAACAAAATTAGTATTAAATCTCCAGACTTTTTTTTTTTTTATAATGGAGATTGAAATTAGGGAAACTCAGCCACTGAGACACATCCCCAACCCTATTTTGAATTTTATTTAGAAATAGGGTCTCACTGAGTTGTGTAGTGCCTCCCTTTTGCTAAAGCGGACTTTGAACTCTCCATCTTCTTGCCTCAGCCTCCTAAGCCACTGGGATGACAGGTGTGCGCCACCATGCCCGGCTCCAATCTCCAATCTTTATGCTTGAAAACTATGGAAAGAGGCAGACATGGAAATACACTGAAATACTCTATCATTACAGATGAAAATGCCATGGTAAGAGAAATTGTTAAAAAAATACCTAATTTGCCTACTTATTTACTAATACTTGCTTAAACATAATTTCAAAGCCTATTATCAGTAATAAAAAATTACTCTGGTGTGGTACAGGTAAAACTAATCACATAAGCTTGTTAGAGTCTGTAAACAAGTCAAAAATAACACCTGGCATTTTGCCAGGGGAATGTTAGAGTTCCTAAACAAGTCTGGATGGTGCCTGGCAAAATGCCAGAGGGAGTGGTTTGAGAAGTAACAAAAGAGAGCCATTAAGGGTGGAGATTCCTGATTGGTTGACTGCTGTATCTAGTTTATGCTAATTAGATAAGCTGTGTGGAATGTATAAATACTGCTCCTGTCCTGCAATAAACGGCTCCTACTCCTGCTGTATCAACGTACACAAGTTATTCGTCACCCCCTGATTATTTTGCTGCAGCCGGACTGCGGCATAAGCTTATATGTAAAATTCTTTCATGATGTTAAAAAATTCTTATTTTATAGAATGATTCTGTTGATCATATATGTAAAATCAGAGGATTAAGTCCACTGTGTCTATTGAACAATCAATACTTCAGAGAGATTTTGTAATTTCCTGAGATAATGGTGGAAACAGGAGTTTGCATAGCACTTAGTATTTTGGGGTAGATTCTTGCTACTTCCATTGGGTAAGAAATGGGAAACGCGTGAGTCATTTACACTTATAGATTTGCTTCCTAGAAAAAAAAATTTGATGACTTAACTTATGTAAACAAGCTCATAAGTTATTTAGTACCATACTTTTTAGACATTTGCAAAGTCAATATAGATTTAAAGCATAGCATTCTATTAGGAGGTGAGAGAAATTTTGCACCGCAAACATCTTGTCTAAATGTGTTTGTCAATAAAGTGATTTTGTGCTCCCACTGAAAAGTGTACAAGACAGTTGTCATCTACATCCTGAAATTAAACACCTTCATGCAAAAAAAGTCAGTTTTCCAAATGTGCTGATACATAACACAAAGCCAACACTCACTTGTATACATATGTTTAGAAAAGGTCAAACAGCATGTTACTTTTGTAGCATTTTGAATATCAAGTATTTTACTACAATATAAATTGACAACTTTTTAAGGCAAACTGTATTCTTAAGCCATCAAAGATGTAAAATGCACAATGAAACTTTAATGCCTATGTTATAGTCCAGGTCCTTAAAAACTAAATTTTTAGGTTCTCTGTCCAAATGCTCATACTCAATTCTAATGAGCACCAAGCCTTAATCTTTTACATGTGTCTAAATTGAATCATTATTCATAAATCTCAACAAAACTGTACATAATTCCTTGTTATTGGCAAAGAAATTCATTACAATGGTAATTAGGTGAACCACATAGCAAAGTGTTACAATTTTTCATAAATACAAATAAAACATTAGAATAGTGAAAACTCCATGTTGAGCACCATGCTGCTGAACATTTGCTTATGCTGCTAGTCACATAATTTTCTATGTATATAATAAGATGTAATATTCTTTTATCAAAACACATAAATATACATGATATTTATTTAGGAAATAAGTATTCAGTGTGATTTATCACTATTATAGCTAATACAGCTTTCTGATCACTGAAAGTTCATTTCTGAGTAGTTTATCATTCTAACTTTATGCATTAGTTTACAACACTCTTAAAAATAAACTAGAATACTTTTTCTTATGAGCCATAGTGTAAGTGGTTCATCAACTCTAGTTAAAAAACTAAACTCAAACAGAAATAGCAAATCAATTTGTAACCTTCGCACTGTTTGATGTTAGTTGATGCACCGTGGTGAAAGTTTTAGGTACTAAGGATCAGGGATATTATCTTGTCAAGTCTTTTTTACATTATTATCCAATGATTCTCACAAAAAGAAGAAATGAGAACAATTTCATGTATTTTGTTCAACAAATACTGATTAAGTGCTTTCTAGATTCCTGAAAATTCTGGGTTAAAGTTTTAAAACACAAGTAGGACAATATTTCTACTTCTCAAACCCTAAATATTTACCAGGACAGTGTTATATAAATAAATAGTCATGCTGTATAAAATATTAATTGAAATTATCAAAATGATTAGTCATGAACTTGATTTTTTTTAAAAAAAGCAGACTTTGCTCATTAATTTTTTTCAGTTTGGCATCCCATCTGACCCAAATCATAACTGGAAAACAATCAGTTGGGTAAGCATGTGAATGTTTTATAAAATGTTATCTTCCTAGGAAAGATTACTTCATTCTTACTTTTATAGTCAGGACTTCTGTTGTACACTTGCTAAGTCAAAAAAAAAAAAGTATTCAAGTTAGTTAAGATTAAGTATATCCTTATTTTCCTTACATAACTACACACTGACAGTGACTGTATAGGATTTAACCTGTTTGTAGATTGTTCCTGAGAACAATAATCTTCCTGTATTCTTATGAATATGAAATAAATTGCCTGAGATTCTGAATTCCCAACAAACCTCTAGAGGATGCCAATGCTGATTGTTCTTGTTCCATACTTTCAGTAGTCAGGAAGTAGAACAGCATTCCTGGTGACAATGAGAAGGTGAGTAAATAAAGGTCAGCATAACAGGGTTCACTTAGAAGACTATAGTAGGAACCTGTGAGCTAAGAGGTTCTGATGTGTTGAATTTCACTATGCAATGCTTAGTCTACCTATTAATAGGGAAGAAGAGCTCTAGGTTCCAATCAGTTTTAAGTGACTCTGGATAATTACAAAAAGCAAATAAAAGAATACATTTTAAAAAATTAGAATATTTCACAGAAGTAGTAGAAAAAGAGTCAGCAAATAACCAGGACCAAGCTACAGAAATCACAAGCAGTTTCATCCCACGGACTTATTCTGAGGAGCCACTGATGGATTCAAAGCCACCATTGCTTTCAGAGGTCACTGCTACCACTGGGCACTGACTGTACTTAATGCCTTTTGTGAGCATTTCCCTGTCACATTACTGACTTCCTCGGAAACATCTGATTATCCAAAACTAGGACATGTACTGTCACCCTTGGTATCAGAATGTAAGGACAGTGACTACCTCTCTGGCTTTCCTTTGAATTGTGGTTTTAGATATTTGCAAACAAAATAAATTAATGTCTAGTACAGCTATGTTTTATCTAAATCCCCATTCTTCTGATATTGCCGATTACCGGTGATGAGTTTTGCTCCCTCACATGTTGAAGTATAATGTTAGAGAGGCACACCAAGGCAAGAATTTAAAGCAGGTAAAAAGGAGTAACATAGACTTTTTCTGGGAGGGAGAAGGGGGCCATAGCTGGTATCCTGGCATCCCAAGAAGTGAAGGTGTTTTGCCTTTTTATATGTCCTAGGCTTCCTTTGTCCTCCTGCTCTCTTTACCTTATCTCTTGCCTTCCAGCATACATGACTAGGCTCAGGAGATGCTCAGTGGGATGGCCAAAAGGTGAGAAGCAAACTAGCTGGAGGGGCCAAGCAAGGAAGGGGACATAATTAACAACTCCCTGTAGAGAAAATCCCTGGGACAGGTTACCTTAGCAAAAGGTTGGAGCAGGGGCAGGTTATCTTGATTAGAATGGAGGAAAGGCTCTGAAGGTATTAGCATTTCAATCCCTCTCCAACATCAGGGACTCACTCAAATTGGCCTCCTGGATCCCACCTGACTGTGATTGACCTATCTATTGGCTTCCTGTCTAATTATGGCTTCACTTCCTTCATCTGAGTAAACTCTCTCTTCACTCCTTTCTTTAAAGGCTTCAGTAAATTTACCTAACTACTATTGTTCAAACTGTAACACGGAATTTATGTTGCTCATCACTGGCTTTTTTCCATAGCTTTAGCCCCACCAAAATTTTTGTATCCTGGAAATAAGTCACACTAAAAAGTCATAGTATCTTATATGTGCCATACCTTTTTAATGCTCTGCTTCTGTTGATGTTGTTTCCTCATCCCTATTTTCAATTATTTTCATCATATTTCATTCATAGTATCATTTTTCATGTATCAAGTCCTCTGTGGAACTTTTCTGTACTACTTTCCTCCAACAACAAGCTAACTTATTGCATTTTCTCTGCTTCTAAGCACATTGTTTATACCATTAATATGTATCTTTTTTTCTTCCTCCAAGTCATGAACTCTTTGAAAGGAAGAGTGATGTTGTAATATATTTATTCCCTATTCCTTAAAAAAAAAATGACTAATTGCCTGTTACATACCTTTACTTGATCCTGGGGATGCAGTGACAATCTTTATCTTGCTCACATAAAATAATGACTGACACAATGCCTACACAGAACACGCACCTAGCATGTACAAGGCCCTGGCTTTGATCCCCAGCACTGTAAAAATACATACAAAAATAGAATAAAATAATATGTGACATAAAAAGAGAATGAATATATGTTGAGTGACAATGTGAAGAACAATTAGGCAAGGAAGTTTCTTGGAGACTACTGTTTTCAGAAATGATAGGAAATGAGTAGTAACTTACCTGTTTCTTCAGATGATTTCTGACTTCTCTTTCAGAGTTGAGACTGTTTATAGGTTGGAGCACTTTTATGTGCTTTAGAGTTTATTTCTCTTAGTCTTTCATTTCTACTTTAGAGTAAGTTAGCTCATTTCCTCACTATCAACAAAATTATTGGAATAAATACATTTATATAAAATAGTGCTTTTTCCAACTATAGGAAGATTGGTCTTGGTAGTCAATAGTTATTTTTAAGTTATTTGCAATTTTTTTAAAGAATTTTTGTAGTTCCTGCTTTAAATTCCAAATTGGATATGTCAGGGTGACATCTTTTGTATTCATTCCACACAGTTAAATATAAGTACTATAACATCTTTTACAATTTCACTGTGAATAATTATTTTTAGTAAAACTACCTATTCAAACCTCAGTACAAGTCATTTAGTCTTCCCATCAAATCCTCATACTTTTCTCTAAGTGTTCCTACTAAACTATTCTTAAAATTTTCTGTCACACTTTAGGTAACAATACACATTGTGAATGCCATGTGATGACTTGCTGTCAAGATTGGAAATCCAGTCAAGCTCAGAGAAATGAATGGTGCCAGTGATAGCATGCTATTTAATAAGCATGGAAGCATTTAAGTCTGTCTACTGGTAATAGACATGGATTTATTTCAGAGAAGAAGAAATGAGAATAGAAACTATATGGAAGGAAAGTATGATTTGGCGGAGAAAAGTGTGGTTTTTGTAGGAAAGGTATATCTTTTTGGAAGGCTGCTTCTCCCCATGATGAATAAAGGCATATTATTCTAGCTGTGAGTCTAATTTCATATAACCTGCAGAGCAGCCAATAAAACGCTAACCCCCTCCTCATATTTACTACCATCCTCTTTTTTGTTTTGTTGATCGGTTTTTGTTTTTGTTTTTTAAGCAAAGGGGTGAATTTCCAAATCATTGTGAAGTCAGAATGAGACAGGCAGTCAATGTAGATAGGCAAATTAACTCAGGTCCTTTTCAAGGAGGCCAATTTATATGAGTCCCAAAAGTTGGAGATGGTCCCTTGAGGGATTGAAATGTTATTCTTCAGAGCCAGTCCTCCACCCTTATCAAGAACCTGCCCCTGCTCCAATTTTTTGCTAAAGTAACCTGTCTCAGGAATTGCCCCTCCTTACAGGGAGCTGTAAGTTGGTTAATTAATGTGTCCTTGGATACTCCATCCTACCCTCCATCTTCAGCCCACCTGTTTCCCAGCTTTTGGCCATACCACCAAGCATTCCTGGGCCTAGGGAGGGAAAAGATAAGGTGAAGAGGGCAGGAGAACAAAGGAAGCCAAAGACATCTAAAAAGGGCAGAATACCTCCCTTCTTGAGATACCACCTATGGCCCTCTTCTTCCTCCTGAAAGAAGTGTATATTACCCCTTTTAAATAATCTCTGCTTTATATGCTTGCCTCAGTGTGCGTTTCTAATGTTCAAACTTCCACATGTGAGGGAGCAGACCTTATTACCAATAACCAGCAGTATCAATAGCATCATAGCCCAGGTATATATGAGCTTATTTGAGCTATATTCTGAGGGTCTCTCTCTGAGTTCAAAATTTTTTCCATAAGTCTTTGTCTTTATTATTTTCATTGTCTCACAAATGTGAAAGTTTTAAAAATCTATGTAATGTGTGATATTGCACAACATTAATAAAAAAGCAGATATGGGAACCTAGCTATCTTCTGTGAAGTCAGACAGAGGAGATTGGAAACATGTAATACAATGACACTCTTATATTTTTTGTTTTGTTGTTGAATTAATTTTTCATAAATATGCTAATACTTAATAAGATTTTATTATATTATTTGAAACAAAAATTTTAAAAATTTTTCTTAGTTTTAATGTTTAATATGTGAAAAGCATCAGATACAATTCACAAGAAGAAGTTTGAGAAAACTTCTGTAATTCTCAATCACTTTAAAGAACATGAAGGGATCCTGACACCAAAACAATTAAGAAATACTGGCCTAAGGAATTTGTTTGCTTTAATCTGTTCCTGTTCCTGGAACTTTATAACCTCTTCCTCTCTCCCTCTCTCTCTCTCTCCATGATGTTATTTCATATAATTGTGAGAAACAAGTTTATTATGTATTCTCCCATATTATTCAATTTCCCCTTTCATACTATCCATTGCAATAACTTGTTTAATACTTTCTTTCTTTGAAGATAGTAAATGAAAATTAGATTGTGATATGATACTTTAATGAGATATCAATGTTGTTTTAATATTTTAGGCTCATTCATGTTCACTCATCAGTATACATATGTATTCAAATATTTCATCTAGAAATATTTCTAGGTTTTATTATACTCTTTTGATTTAGGATTAGTTTGAGGAGAAGTCAAAAACAGAAATTACAGGATTTTTCTCCTCATAGAATATAAGTTTTACAATTTCAGCTAACGATGTGAATTATGCAATGCTATACATGGAGATAATTTAAATCTGCATTTATTTAGTACACATTTCCTTTGATAAATGGGCAAGTTATGCCACCTTAATAAATTATACACATTTTTAAAAATACAGAGCTCCTTAGGAAGCACGTATCCACTGTAAATTTATTGTTGACCTTGAGGGAGAGATGATTTGCCCAAAGCCACAGAGCTACCTGGCTTTTTGGTCATTTTTTTTAATTTTTTTTGGAAACTTCAATCTCTTGGAAAGACTAGCTTTTCATGATTAGAGAACAGAAGGCCTGCTTCATGTTTTGCCCCAATGTGCCACTTAGAAAAAAAAAACAAAAAAAAGAAGTGATGTGAATATTAAAAATACAAACTTCTAAAGGGCCAGAGGAAGAAACAGCATCCTTGTGCCAAGATACAAAATCCAAGTACAAAATTGAACTCCTTCTGTTACCAATTCTCAGACACCCTCAAGCTAGCCCTTTGAGACACACCTTCTGTTTTAGCGGCTTTGTACATTCAAATTAAGAAGTGGAACCTTCAAAGCAAATATGAGCTAGCATTGCAAAAGCTGCCCAGGATGTGTTCCTGGAGACCTCCATTACCAATGCAGATCCTGGAATAGAGAGATATTCCTGAAGTTTTTGTGTTTTAAATTTCTCTATTTTGGTAAAATTATGAGATAGAAACTCTTCTTATTTAACATAATATTTTTTTCTCTTATTAAGTGTCTCTTTTTTTTTCACTTAATGTTATTCTAAATTAAATTTAAGACAAAAGTATGTTTCTTAGTATAAAAGATTATTTCTGTGCAACTATTATCCCTCAAAGATTTAACAAATTGTTAATTTTAGGAAATTATTACATTTTTCTTTGCCTTAGCAAAAAAGAGATATGTGAGATCATAATTTACAGATAAACTTTGTACAAGGAGAAGCTATTAGGTTTTATTTACATATTCTTTTTGGTTTATGCATTTATCCAACCTGGGACATCATGAAAGATAAACTTTGTGGAAACTCAGCTAAGAAATGAAGTTGTTGACTGGCATTATTTATACGTAGTTGAGGGCTTATTCAGTTTAATAAATATGCATTAAATACTGAATAGAATTAAGATGTATTATTGGATTCAGAAACAAATAATGAATAAAGCAGTATTTGTTTCTAAAAAATATCATATTCTTAAATATTCATATGAAGATAGTTACTTTTTTTTTAAGCTTCATGGAGAGCATTTATTACAAGATACCACAGTGCTTTATTTTTTTCTTTTCTACATCCTGTTCTGCAGCTTCCTTGGCCTTTTTTGATCCATGGCAAAGAGCAAGGCTTTGGCGAGAGCCATCCAGAGACTGTCAAACGCTGTGAAGTTCTTTTCCTCTTTGGTGATGACTCTGGCTTTCTCCTTCTTGTATAGGTTCTGGTCCTGTCAGCTGAGCTTTCTCCCTTCTTGGGGGCGGAGGGCTTCCTGGGGAAGAGGATGAGCTTGGAGTGGTACTCCTTCAGCCGCTGCACTTTGGCCTGTAGGGATTTGTTCCACCTCCTGAGGTCCACAGAGATGCCAATGGTCCAGGCCACCTTCTTGTGGATGCCTGCCAGCCTCAACTCCTCCAGGCTGAAGTCCCTGCCTGCTGGGACTTTGGTGTGAGCACCTCACCATGGAGCACCTCACTATGGGCCGGATGGGTCCCATCGCTGCGCCGCTGCCAGTCCTTGTGGAAGTGGGGCTTCAGGATCATGCCATTCTGGCTGGGCGCCCTGGCTGCATATGGCCTCTTGCGCTGAACTGGAGGGCGGAAAGGAAAAGCATAGTTACTTAACATGCAGAAATGTCTGGTGATTTGAGTCAAACATCTTGAACTTTCCCTTAAGATTTAAGATTAATGATTTAGAATATATATTGATACGTTTTTAATCCTTTCTTCCAAAACTAGTTTGAAACCTGACCAAATTCTTTCCCAAAGTTATCTGTCTGTATTTTTTGTGGTATTTGACTTTATCTGTATTTTATTGTCTAGTGTAGACTCAACCACCCTTCTTCCCATACACACAGTGACTATTCTCCTGCTATTTGAACTAGCATACAGCATTCAGGTAACTTTGTTTAAATGAGAATATAAACTTTGCAAAGCTAGATATTGTTATAGATGGCAAGTGTGTAATATCAATGATCTGTATGACAGTGAGATTATCTTACAAAATTATCTACTTCCTTGGGCAAAGTGAGGATTTCATAAAATATACCCATGATAGGACATTCAGAATTATTATCAAGATAGTTTTTTTTTTTCTTTTTTCTTTTTTAAATTAGTAACCATTTCCACAAGCTTGTCTCCATAGAAATTTGGAAAAATTCTGAACACTTACAGGAAGTCAAATTCAAGAAACTCATGCAAGGCAGAAGACTGACTGTTGTGTTTTAAGATTTCAGAAGTATGGAAATCCCATGTGATAACAAGATTTATGATGTGATCACAACTGTGAACTGATGAAGTGTATCAAGAAGAATTGACTATGAAGAGTGTAGGAAATTTGTTTACTAGCAGGACTATCTCCATGACCATTTTCGTTTTTCAAAATGAAAAGATATATGGAAATTTGTGAAAGGCTATAATACAGATAGGTATGCCCAACTGCTGGGAGCCATTAGCCAAGTAGGTATGACAATTTCCTTGCCAGCATACCCCATGTTGCAGTGACATTGAATGTAGGTGACCTTGTTCAAGGACCAAGGCGGATTAGGGCGTTCCTGGTTTAGGTTCCAGGTTTAAGGTTTAAGATTATTCCTGCTGGGAATAGGGCGTATCCTGCTGCCTGAGTTCCCCTTGAGTTCTCACGGGATTCAGACAGTATTCTTTGGGAGATAGAAGCCCAGTGGATGTGGATTTGGGCAGAGAACGTGGATTTCCCCAGAACGTGATTGTAGATGGCTGGTGTGAGTTCGGGAATGAAGAGTTGCTGTTTGAATCTACAAGCTGTGTGGTGGCTCGTGATTGTGTGCCCAGCCAGACTGCGGCATTTGTGCCCAGCCAGACTGCGGCACCCAACTAAATTTAAATTCAATATCTTAACACACTCAGTGTAGGGAATAAGTATTGGCCTTGAAAGAGATTTTAGATTGCAAAAAGTCAAGGGCTATTCTTCCATCTTTAGCTGTAAGAGTAGAGAAATTCTTCCACTGGGGACAATCAGAAAAGAAATATAAAATGTAAAATAAAATTAAAAAAAAAACAGAATTTACAGAAAGTGTCCAAAACTTAGCAAAACAACTGGCATTTGATAGCCAAAGCTCCTAACAAAAGATTAGTTCAAAGCAGTAAGTCAAATATTCATAATAATTTTCCCCCTGCTAATCTATAAGAAGTAGCTGAGAGTCTGTTTTTGTCAGGTTTTTGTTGTTGTTGTTTTTGTTTTTGTTTTTTTGCTGCTGTGACTAAAGAACCTGACCAGCACAATTGTAGAGGAGGAAGACTTAACTTAAGGGCTCACATTTTCAGAGGTCTTAGTCCATAGGAGGCCAGCTCTATTCCTCGGCTTTCCAAGGATGATATACCATGTTATTGGTATTTGTTAATCTTGGGGTCTCCAGTGCAACTTTGGCTTTCTCCTCACATCTCCACACTGACTTTTCAAGGGATGCCCACAGGGACTTGAGCCTGCTGCGTCTTGTCTGGCCTCCCAGGCCTTCCTTTGAAATTTTGGTGGAAGCCTCCATGAACCCCTAACTCCAGCATCCTACATTCATGCAGAACCAGCACCACATGGTTTTCTGCCAACTCAAGCAGAAGCCCAGCCTCCAGGGACCTTTGGTGCAGCAGTGGATGGCTGAGCATGTTGAAAACCTTCCTAGGTCCCTTTGTGCAAAAAGAGTGCCCTGCTGGTCTCAAGAGAATTTTCATCTTTATTCCCTTGAACTTGAGATGATTGTGGTTTCACAGCTCTGGAGTTGCCCTCAAGCCATTTTTCTTATTGTTTCTAGGCAAAGTCTTTAACATTTCTTTAGTGGCAGTAATGTTTTTAACAACTGCAGCTTCTTTAGCCCTACTTTTATTACTTGGGCCTTTCAAGTTCACCTTTTCCAAATCTTTCTTTTGTGCTTCCTGCCCTATTTATTACAATAAATTTAGCTAAAAGCCGATAGCAATATCCATGCCACCACCTGAATGCTATTCTGTCTATGCATTTCTTCCTCCAGATTAAGAAGCCCATTGCTTCTAAAATCAGCCTCACAGAAAGTCTCTCTGGACATAGGCAAAATTAAGACCACTACTCTGCCAGATATAACACTAGTGGCCTCTACTCCAAATTCTGATAGAGTCCACCTTTTTGAACACTCTTGAGCCCTGTATTCACTGACCATGGTCCTATTGTGATTCTGGTCTTCTGAACTCCCACCAGAATAGGCCATTAAATTCTACTTAAAACATCTTAGAGCTTTTCTAGCTTGCACTGCTTAAATATCTGAAAAATTCTCCCACCAATTTCAAAAAGCTGAAAAAGCTTCTGAACTACATAGTCAGGTTTGTTGAAGCAATGGCCCCACTCCTGGTACCAATTTCTGTTTCAGTAAGCTTTTTTTGATGTTGTGACTAAAGGATCTGACCAGAACAACTGTAGAGGAGGAAAAGTTTATTTGGGGGGTTCACAGTTTCAGAGATCTTAGTTCATAGAAGGCCGGCTCCATTCCTCAAGGCTCAAGATGAGGCTGAGAATCATGGAGGAGTGTATGGCAGAAGGAAGCTGCTCACATCATGGTGACCAAAAATCAGAGAGAGAGAGAGAGAGACTCCACTCTCCAAATATAAATATATACACCAAAGCTCTACCCTAGTTTCTGCTTCCTCCAACCACACCCTATCACTTCAGTTACCACTCAGTTAATCCCTAAAAGGGGATTAAATCCCTGATTAGGTTAATACCCTCACAACACAATTATTTCTCCTCTGAACCTTCTTGCATTGTCTCACACATGAGTTTTTGGGGACACCTCATATCTAAACCATAACAGAATCTAAGAAACTGAAGTATATATGGTGACTAAAATGTATAAGCTAAGATCTTTTAGCAATAATATAAAAAATCAGAATCAAGAGAAGGATAAAGAGAAGGGGCATTGTAAAACAGCCAAGATGTTACTAGGATTCTGCAAGGGGAGAGGGGGTGGATAGAAGTTCAATAGATAAGACAAAAGAGAATGGAGAGAAGGGAGAAGGTATAAGAAAATGAAAGACACTGGAATGAATCTGACATAATTTTTCTATGTACATATATGAAAACATCTCAGTGAGAATGAGATATATCTCATGCTTTTATATCAAAATGGATTCTATTGTCATGTATAACTAAAAAGAACCAATAAGTAAATTAAAATAAAGCTCTTCCCATGGAGTAACCATAGATTGGAAATACATCTGCTTTCAAAAGTAGAATTCAGTTTCAAATTATCTCAAATCTATGCTCATTAAAAGTGGATTTACACTTATTCTAACTATTTGATGGAAGAAAAAGTAAATTTCAGCTGGAAGATGACATCTTTAATGTTTTTATAATGTATTTATATAAAATGTTTAACATTAAAAAGATATCAAGTATACCATCAAAAAATAACAAGAAAATGAACTTTAGCATATTGCCAATCACTTCTTTATCTGATTAAACTCAAATAGGTTTTGGCAATTCGATGTTTGTACATATTGGAAACATGGTAAGCTTTAAAATATTATATTTTAAAAAGATTGTACATCTACAGAAGCAAAAAGAAATAGAGGAACTAAACTTTCACAGAAGAAAATCTATGGTAGTGAGAAAAATTCAGAATATATTCAGCAGTCGTCTTCCTAAAGGTGGTGATAGGGAGTACTCTTCAAAGGGAAAAAGAAACCATTAGAGAATTAGCAGATCTGAGACCTGTGACTTGTGACTCAGACATGACTGATTGAAAACAAGAAGAGCAGCACATGTAAAAACATTATTATCTCTAATGGTTTTGGTGCAGCATAAGTGGTAACAACTAAAAGGATAACAACAAGGATACTGATAATAACTAAAAAGTAAGAAAAAATTTCTGTGGTTTGAGATACTTGAAGAAAAGCCCTGCTAGAAATAGCTTGCTACAAATAAAAATGAAGTAGACTTTAGGATATTAACTAAAATTTACATTTGCATGAAGCAACAAGATAAAAAGCTTAGCTCCAATCCTCTGAAGAACAGTATTTTAGACTGAGAAGTTAGGAACCTGCCAAACTGTTATTCAAAAACCCAGAAAGAACATGGACAAGAAGCAGGAATGAATCACTGGTGAAGTCAAACTGTGCAAACCTAAACCCCACTCAGTCCCTGAATGGATAGAAATGATAGAAACATTATTATATATTTTAATTGCCAAAAGGGCAAACTTCTTTAAGGGAAGTTAACATGGAAAGTTTTCATTATCTTTTATGTGTAATGGCAAACATAAAATTAAAAATTATTAGATGAATCTCATTAAAATGTAACGTTTCTATTCTGGGGGGAGAAATAAAACACTGTCAAGAGAATAAAAAGGTGAGGTTTAGGCTGGAAAAAATATTTGCAAAAGATTTTTGACTTCAAAAATACAAAGAAAAATTAAAACTAAAAAAATTAATAAAAAAACACATGATTTTAAAAATGGTGAAAGATTTATTTTTCAGTTAGTGAACTAATTAACTTTTGGTAACAGGGGCACTAAATCTCATCTCTCATCCATAAACATTTTTACTTATTTATTTATTTACTTATTTGAAATACATTCTTGATAAGTTGCTGAGGGCCTCACTAAGTTGCTGAGACTGGCTTTGAACTTGTGATCCTCCAGCCTCTACCTCTGAAGTAACTGGAATTACAGGCAGGTGTCACCAAGGCGTCCTTCAAGGATCACAATAGATGATTTACAGTCGGCAACCAAGTACATGAAAAATGTCCCACGTGAACAGTTCAATTCTGCAGGACATCTGAATTTTTAGAATAGAAAAAATTAATTATAAGTTAAAAATAATAGCAAAATCATACTAATGTCCTTGTGATGACTGATTGGAAAAGAGCATGAATAAACTTTATAAAATAATGTTTTTGTTTTTTGGGGTCATTATCAGTATTTGGACTACAGAGGCAAATGAATTAGTCAAAATTCAGTAAATGTGCACTTAAGATGTTTGAATTCTATTTTATTTACAAGATATCAAGATGATGCATAAAATTATGAAACTTAAAAGATAAGTGTGACGTGGATAAAAATGTAAATGCACCTTAAAGTCCAGAATTCTTTAAATTATACCGAAGAAAGAAGACAAAAGTTTATGAAATGTAGCCAAGAATCTCTCTATATTTACAAATATATAGTTATATATAATCTGTATGTGATATATGAAGTATATATGATACATATATATGCTTTATTGATTGTAGCCTTTAAATAGAATATATATAAAATTCAGCTTGAAAACTCTGAGAGGAGAAACATGACTTGAAATAAGCACACCAATCCATATGTCCCTCATATCATTATTTCATTAAAACATGGAAGCAGAGAATGACTCTCTTGACTAATTTTTTGGGGGAAGGATGGGGGTACTGGGGATTGAACTCAGGGACACTCAACTGCTAAGCCACATTCTCAGCTATATTTTGTATTTTATTTAGAGATGGAGTCTCACTGAGTTTTTTAGTACCTGGCTTTTGCTGAGTCTGGCTTTGAACTCAAGATACTCCTGCTTCAGGCTACTAAGCCACTGGTATTACAGGGATGTGCCACCATGCTTGGCTCCTGACTGATTCTGTGCCATCAAATAATATTAAAATCAGCTCATTATGAGTATTTTCTATTCCACATTGTGAAATTATTTTTATGCTATGCATTAATTGATATATAATTTATATATCAATCTTCTCTAAGTTGGGTTATTGTAGCTCAATATTATGAATTTACTTTCACCCCAGGAAACTTAGGAATAAATTTATGCATGTTAAAAGATAACCAAAAATACCACTAAGTTCTTCTTAACTACTATAGTTATATACACTTATTCCATCCTTTTCATTTAAAAACAATTATTTTTATTAAAAAGAAATGCTATCTCTTATGAAACTGAACACTGGATAACAAAATGTATTCTAAATGCTATGGAAATTGAACAAGAAACAGTTTTTCCAGTCTGAGAATATGAACAAAACAAAAACAACAAACTTCAGTGAATGTAGTAAATAAATTAAAGATTGAACCATGAAATTTCTTAAGTCATTCAGAATTAATGTGCATACATTACCTAAAATAACTGCCTTCTAGGAATGGTGACCTTGTAATTTGGAATGAGAAAGTCTTTCCAGAAACTTGGATATTGCTTATATGTACTGCATTTGCATGGCTTCATAAGTGATTTAAGATAACTTACATATGTGAACAATCTTCCAACCCCTGCATATTTTCTTTAAACACTAGACAAATCTTTGGTCAGGCACTATGCCTTATTCACATTATTAAAAGCAAGATCAAGCACAGCATTTGGCACATGTTGTTCAGAAAACACATTTGATGACTTCTTAATCTTGTCCTAGATTTTGATAGAAATTTCTGATTATTATTTTTATTTGTGATTCTCTAGCAAAAGCTCATACTCCTTCAGTAAAAGTAAATGAATTCAACTGGCAAGTAACTTTTGAACTTTGTGATTCTTTTTTCAAATTTCATCTATTTGGATAAAATAAGATAAATATATGAACACATAAAAATCTTACTGTTAAATATATTAATCTTAATTCTTATAGTTTATTTTTCCCAGTTTTATTAAGGTATAGTTGGCACAAAAATATACTAATTTATGATGTATAAAATAATATCTTGATATATGTGTATACTTTGAGACATTATTAAATTAAACTTATTAACATAGCCATTGCTTTATCCATTTGTCAGTTTTTTATGGTAGGACATTTAAGATATATTGTCATAGCAATTTTCAAATAGAAAATTTATTAGTGACACCATTCTGTTTAGTAGATCACCAGAACTTATTCTCCCAGACCCACTGAAAGTTTGGACCCTTTACCAGCATCTCCTCCCTCCCTCCACCATTTATAATCTCCATTCTACTTTGTGAGTTCAATGTTTGGAGATGCAAATTTAAGTGATTAAATCATATACTATTTGCATTTCTGTGTCTAGTTTATTTCACGTAGCATACTCTTCTCTAAGTATTTCCATTTTGTTACAAGTGACCAGAATTCTTTCTTTCTTAGGCTGAATAGTATTCCATTGTGTCTATTATGGATTTTCTTTATTCATTCATCCATTGATTGACACATGTTGTTTTTATTTCTTAACTCTGTGAACAATGTGGCAATGAACATCAGAGTGCAGTCATCTCTTCAGAAATCTGGTTTCATTTCCTCTGAACATATCCCCAGGAGCCCAATTGCTGGGTTATATGGTACTTCTATTTTCAATCCTTTAAGGAACCTCCATAATGCTCCATAATGGCTATATTGATTGACATGTCCTTTTTTCCATCTACTCTCCAATGTGTGATATCTCTTGTCTTTCTGACAGTAGCCATTTTAAAGGTGTGAGGTGAAATGCCATTGTAGTTTTAAAGTGCACGTTAATGATAATTAGTGATTTTGAGAATTTGTTCACATACCTGTTAAATAAACCTACATTTAACAACTCTGTTATCATATTTTACTTTATCACTAATGCAAAATAGTTATGGAAGTTCAATGGAATTTTATCTATTTTGGATAACATACAAAAGAAATGCTTTCTTAACAACAGCATTCTTTATTTGGAACAAAGAATTCTAGTCAGGAAACTATCCTTCTCTGTATCACTTTTTTGGAAGACTTTAGAATTATAAGGGACTTAGCTAATAATTATAAAAAACTGGTTTACAAAAACCTATATATTTCCGAAGCAAATCTTTATTCTTCTGAAACAAAATGGTGAAGAGGAAAACTTTGTAATAATAAATTTTAAAAATCTACAATATTCTTTTTTTGTAGGGTTTGTTTAATGAATTAGCAGTGGTGACAGTAGTCTTGTACCATGTGAAAATACTTAAGAAATATTTTAGCCAGTACATGAAGTGTCCATATAGCACCACAGGAAGAGGCATGAGAAGTTCGCTCTCTGTGAATCTTGGCTCCACTTCTAAAAATACCGCTTTTCAAAGATTGCTGATACTTTTGGATCATCAATGGCTCATTCTTTAAAATGTATAAGTGTGAGTCATAAACAATAATCACATTATATTAGAACAGTAGAATATAGGAAATTGTCCCTTACCTCTTAGAGTTCTTTTTGCTTTTCATTGCCAACAACTTTGGCCTTTCATTTGGTCAAGTGCGTGAGTCTGATTTAATGACCTCATCCTTGGTATAAATTCAGCTGTATGATGCGGTGGGAAGATTTAAAGAAAATCAGTTAATTGAATTTCGATGTCTCTTTATTCATAAAGCAAACAATCTTGTGTGTGTGTGTGTGTGTGTGTGCATTGTTTGACATCTGCATCTACTACCTTGACTTGTGTCCTTTTACTTAGATAGATACAAAGGTTATGTTTGGAGCACATTTGTCTTAGAGAGAGAAATGAAAATAAGGTATTCACCATCAGGACAAAAAAAAAAAAAAGCTAGACATCAAAAGGCAACAAAAGTCGAGTAAAATAGGTATTTGGGGGCTTTCTGATTAAAAACAATAAACAACTGATCACTCCATAATAAATCTTATATTTCATTATTTGTCTCTCTCTTGTTTCTTTACAATTGCTAAAAGCAAACTCTCTTGCTTTAGGCTCAGGGCAGGCTGTGTTCTCACACAGCCAGTTGCACCATGATGATGATTTCACATACTAAAATGAGAGAAGACACAGATCATTTTGAGCTCATTTTCTTATTTTCTTGACAAAAGAAAAGACTGTGAACCTGTCTTTAATTAATTAATTAATTGATTGATTGATTTTTTTTTAATACCAGGGATTGAATTCAGGGGCATTTAACCACTGAGTCACAAGCCCAGCCTCTCTTTTGTATTTTGTTTACAGGAAGGGTCTCACTGAGTTGCTTAGGGCCTCACTAAGTAGTTGAGGCTGGTTTGAAATCATGAACCAATTGCCCCAGCCTCCCAAGCCCCTAGAATTATAGGTTGGCACCACAGTGCCTTTGTGTCTAATCTTTGATTTATGATATGGGATAATTTTAAATATATTGCTTTCAATCCCTTGATATCTGTTGTCCATGAAAGATTATACTTCACTCTTTATTTTTAAACTTGTATATACAAAATTCTGTCCAAAATATCTACATTACATATCATTTTAATACCCAATCTAGCTTCTACAAATATCATTATGGCATTTTCTAAATTTCTTTTGCTTTTATTTTATAAGAAGTAATACGTTAAAAAATCAAAGTATTGGTAAAATTTTTAAATATGAAATGCCCTATCTAACTTGATGATGCCATCTGTATAAGGATAGCATTTTAGTCAGCTTTTTTGCTCCTGTGACTAAAGCATGCAAGCAGCACAATTGTAGAAGAGGAAAAGTTTATTTGTGGGCTCACAGTTTCTGAGGTCTTAGTCCACAGAAGGTCCGCTTCATTCCTTGGGGCTTGAGGTGAGGCAGAACATTATGGCAGAAGTGTGTGGCAGAAGGAAGCAGCTTACATGGTGATCAGAAAGCAGAGAGAGAGAATCTCTTCTCTTGAGATACAGAATATATACCCCATAGCCATGCCCCAATTCCCACCTCCTTCAGCCACACTCTACCACTGCATTAACCAGTTAATCCCTATCAGGGTATTAAAACAATGATTGGGTTGAGACTCTTACAACCCAGTCATTTCTCCTGTGAACCTTCTTGCATTGTCTCACATGTGAGCTTTTGGGGGACAACTCACATCCAAACTATAACAGATAGTAATCTACCTTGCTTACCTCTATATTTTTAATTCATTCAATATTTGTATTCTTGAATAATACCAGAGCAGATCCCTATTTGGTTATATGCAAAATTAATTTTGTAAAAAATATCCTCTCCTTCTTTATAATATGAAGTAACTTTTCTTATTAAGTATTGTGAATTAAGGTTATAATTAATCTTTCTTAAAACAATCTTTTCTCAATCACTTCAAACTGTTTCTCAATTAAAGGTTATGGATTTCACCCTTCCTGTGCTCTCAGCTTGCTTTTCTTTGTGTATGCTGTGTATTGCTGTCGACCTAAGACCTGTCTAATATTATGCCAACTGTTTTAATACAAAAGAGGCATTTTAAAGAGTGAATGGCATTAGTAAAAATTATATTAAACACAGTTAGCCATTATTAGAATAAATGTACTTTTCCTCAGCATGAATAAGTTCTAATACATGCATAGAATGACTTCAATGTTATTGGTTGAAATTTTAGTTTCAACCTGCTTCGTATATCTGCTTCATATATCTGCATACCTTTCAATAGAGGAGATCTTATTAAAAAAGCAATGTTCTACAAAATATTATGTTTTATTTGTGAAAGATTGAAGCTCTTATTTTTTGCCTGGTTATCTTTAATAGAAGAAACCTCAATTGATATGTCAAGTGTTCTTCATATCCAAAAGAATATTCTATCCTCAAAATGAAATTTTTAATTAATGGCTACTTCATTTTCTAGTACAACTTAAAAATTTAAAAAAAGACAAATTTACATAGAGAAGCTGAGACAATTTCAAGATTAGTAAGATTTATTACAGATATTCTATCACACCAAAACTTCTCTGAAGGTTCATGAATCTGCACATTTACACCCTGATGCTTGAGTTTTCTTCTTTCAGTATCATAAAACTTTTGCTAATTAAACAATTAGGTATAGTGTTTCTAAATAAGTTTTGAAGAATACATACTATTATTAACAATCAATTATATTTTATAGTCTATACATGCTTTAAAAAAGGTAATTTAACAATAAAATCCACCATGTTTCCATATAATAGGTCTGTCCATTTCCACTCTTGGTTACTAATTGTTTATAAATGCACACACATTATTTACATGATTAAACTTAGTGTATGATTCATACTCATTAAAACTTTACTAATATTAGCTTTCTTGTTTCCTATACTTGTTGATAATAAATATATAATATTATTTTATTTATCCCTATATGCTGCAGTCCGGCTGCAGCAAAATAAGCGGAGGGTGACGAATAACTTGTGTACGTTGATACAGCAGGAGTGGGAGCCGTTTATTGCAGGACAGGAGCAGTATTTATACATTCCACACAGCTTATCTAATTAGCATAAACTAGATACATCAGACAACCAATAAGGAATCTCCACACTTAATGGCTCGCTTTTGTTACTTCTCAAACCACTCCCTCTGGCATTTTGCCAGGCACCATCCAGACTTGTTTATGAACTCTAACATTCCCCTGGCAAAATACCAGGTGTTATTTTGACTTGTTTACAGACTCCCCAGGGCCATCTGGGGCTGCCCAGGCACTACAGCCAGCAGAAGACGCTACTGGTGTCCCTGATGTTTGGTCATTTTCAATGCCAATAACTAAGCTACAATGGTTCTCCCACACCTGGAAGCTGATGAGTAATGAGCACTATTAATGCTTATTTCAAATGCAAAAAAACCTTGAGATAATGTACTAAATTGTTCAGAAGGTTGTTTTCTTAGTAGAATGCTACAGGATTTTCTTTAGCCATCCGGAGTTCCTGCCTTCGTCCCAGTGCCGGTAAAGACCAAGGTGGAAGAATTTCCAGTGTTGCTGAAAACCGGACAAGACTTTGGCTGAGAAACAGACGAGACTTCGGATCAAGCTAGCTGCCTGCAGAACTTACCTGGACTGTGATTTAAGCTAGCTGCCTGCAGAACTTACCTGGACTGTGATTTACCTGGACTGTGAGTTAATCTATTGAGACACTGCTTTACCTGGACTGAGACAACAAACTGTAATCTACAACAAATTGTAACTCGGTATCTTTGCTAACGGTGTCATTGCTGGTATAATTTTTCCAAGGGCTTCTTGCATGGAGCCATCAATTGGCTTGGTATTGTGGCATTTTGTATCCTCCCTTTCTGTTTGTAGCAGGTTATTTATGGTGTTTCTGTAAAAACCACTATGGTCGTTATTTAAATTAAACAAAAGGGGGAAATGTTAGAGTCTGTAAACAAGTCAAAATAACACCTGGTATTTTGCCAGGGGAATGTTAGAGTTCATAAACAAGTCTGGATGGTGCCTGGCAAAATGCCAGAGGGAGTGGTTTGAGAAGTAACAAAAGCGAGCCATTAAGTGTGGAGATTCCTTATTGGTTGTCTGATGTATCTAGTTTATGCTAATTAGATAAGCTGTGTGGAATGTATAAATACTGCTCCTGTCCTGCAATAAACGGCTCCCACTCCTGCTGTATCAACGTACACAAGTTATTCGTCACCCTCCGTTTATTTTGCCCAGCCAGCCGGGCTGCGGCACCTATATATACATATAGAAACATATTTATAATAAGGATACATACTATACCAAAAGACCAATATTTTTTGCTTGGTTCTAGGGATTAAAATAGTGAACAATGGGGCACCAAATAGATTTTAGTAATAATCAATGAATTTTGTCATCAACATATACAAAGATAGGCTGAAATACAAAGCTTAGCTAGCCAAGCATTGTTAGGTAGCTTTCTAATATTTAAAAAAAAGAGTTGTCTCAGGCAAAATTTCCATGATCTCTTTAGTCTAATTCTGTAGGCATAAGAGTGCACAAATAAAACATCAAAGTGTACACCATATTTTAATCATGAAAGAAACCAAAATCATATAGATGGATTCATATGTCCAATTAAAAAGTTGTGCAAGTCAATTACATATGAACATCTTTATAAAAGTTACTTGTGATGTTACTCATCTATTTCAGTGAATTAACTAGCTGACTGCTTATTCCAAAATTAATGTCTGGTTCTTCAAGTGAAAATGCATTCAATATACAGCAAAGGCAGTTTCTGGATTACAAATCTTACTTTCTTTTCTCAAAAGAGCATAGGGTTTCAATCAATTGTTTTTCCTTAGCTGTTTTGGAATGGGGTGGTGAAAGATGTTATCATTTTCATATTTTTTCGTATACAAAGCTAGGAGTAATTGACTCTGTTTTGTGGAAGATGATGTATTCACCATCTCTTACATTGTTATCACTATCATCTGATAGTTTGTTTTGTAAAAAAAAAGGCAAAGTGCAGCTGTCTCAAATATGAATTACAGTATAGAGGGTCATAGAGACTTCATTTTGAGTAAAAAATGTATCTAATAAACTGAATAAGATTTCTTTGGCTTTCCATTTTTGTGCTGATATACAGGCAGATACCATATTTATAATTCTGGATGATTCTTCAATATATTTCTCAGACAGCATCTTGCATTTTGACAGTGCAAAAGTGTGTATTGCTTATACTAAGAAGTGCATCAATTCTCTCAAAAATTTAGAATTAATTTAACATGATTTTCTTTCATTCTGTCTTAGCGTTTCTGTTAAACTTGGGAAGATCAAATAATGTTAAATTTACTTATCCTCCCATTCATATTTGCCAAAAAAATAATGAAATTGCCTTGGGAAAAACACAAAAACAAGAATGTGTTTCAGTGGAACTATTAATCATTTTTCTGACTGAGTGGCCTGGTAAAAGTTAATAAGCAATTTTGAATTATATTCTTCTTAGCAATTGAAATTAATTTGTGTTAATTTCACCTTAACCTATATATTCATAGACAGATAGCTATGGAAAGATTCTACATATGTAAAAATAATAAATAGTCATATGTTGCATGAGTGTATATATATATATATATATATGTGTGTGTGTGTGTGCGTGTGTGTATATATATATATATCTGAGAAATTTGTCATTAGGCTATTTTGTTAACCTATGAAAATCAGAGTGTAATTATACAAACTAAGATGGCTAAAATATCATTTGGTGATATAATGCCCCTGGGTACTGGGGATTGGACCCAGGGTAGGCAGGCTACATGACTAGATGTCCAACCCTTTTTATTTTTAATTTTGAGACGCTACGTTGCTGAGTCTGGCCTTAAAGTTGTGATCCTCCTGTGAACCTTCATCTTAAATGTAGTATGCCATTGACTTAAATTTCATCATGCCATATATGACTGTATATTATAACTTGGAATACATGATCTACAAAAATATAAACATATGCATACACAAAATTTTACTAATGTCAGTAATTATTTTTGTTACTGTTATTAATATATTTTAAATACCAAAATATTATTATATTTTTAGCAATAATAACCTGGAGGACAATGTTCAGTGCCTGCTTTTGGTATTTGATAAACTGTTGTCTCAGAGATGCTTCCTGATAATGTAATTTTCTCAGTTCTTCAGATGCCAATGACCTCTGTTCTAGTTAAATGCTTCATCATCTCTTGATTAGACTGATGATTCACATATGTTTCTAAAGGCTTTTTCAATGACTTTTTAATGAAATTGAATATACCAAAGTATTAAGTATGGGTTTCAGGCCTTCATTATTTCATGGTCATTTATAAAATTTCTATCCAGCTACTTGTAAGGTCTTCCAAAAAACGTTTTTTTTTTACCATTTTCATTTTACAAACAAATATTTTTTATATATACTGAGTAATATAATAATTTTATGTCTTCTATTATTTTATGGTAAGATGTAAATGTATCACACTATTTCATACTTTGCATTCTTTGTGGTAAAGTTTACATAATATATAACTCATTAATTTGACCAGTTTTAAAAATACAATTCAGTGTATTTCATAACATTCACAATGTTGGATGACCATCATTACTATCTTCATGTCCCATTTATTCTTCCCCAAGGCTGTGGCAACAAACCATATGCTTTCTGTGTCTATGGGTTTATCAACTCTGGATGGTTCTTATAAATATTATCATAAAATATAATTTTATGATTGTGGGTTGTCCATGTCATAGTGTATGTCCCGACTTTATCACTTCCGTAGGTGAATAATATTTACTGTGGTCCTATTCCATAATTTGTTTATCTAGTCTTTAGTTGATGAACACTTGCTTTGTTTACACTCTTTTTCTTAATGTTCATCCTTCTTCATAGAAACCCCATGCAACACTCCTTTGTTTGATAGGGCTGTGGTTGAGCGTGTCCCATACAGTTCATGTGCTGGACCTTAGTTGCTCAATATGGCAGTGCTGGGACATGTTTGTAGAAGGAAGGCAGAGCCCTCATGAATAAATTATTGTCTTTTTTATGAGAAGGGGTTAGTTACAGTGGGCATCTGGCCTCCTTTTCACTCTCATGGATGTGCCTTCTTTACATTTTCTGCCATAAAGTATAGGGCACTTCCCAGAAGATAAGCAGATATCAGCTTCAAGCTCTTAGACTTTCTATCCTCCAGAACTTGATCTAAAATAATCCTCTTTTCTTTATAATTTATCCTAAGTATTGTGTTATAGCAACAGAAAACAGATTAAGGAGAGACCTCCTACATATTCAGAAAGGTAGCTGTAACTTCTTATGGATTTTTTAAACTTATTTTTTTTTATTTTTATACATGTTGAATTTATATGTTTTTGACCTAAAAATGAGTTAAAACTTAGAAAAGTTACTCATTTTATAATTTGCATAATATATGACACATATATCCATTTTCAGATTTTATGTAAATAAAGCCATATATTTTTATATTAAGTAGTATAAAATTTCAACTACATGTAGTTTAAATATATATTTCTAAAACAAAACAAAAAGATGAGTAATGAGGGAACTGAGGAGTGAAGGAAAAAGAAAAGTTGACCTATATAAATTTAAATTCCTCATAAAATTCTAGCTGGTCATAAAACTTATTTAAATGACTAATAAGAATTTCATAGTGATTGAAGTAGTTGACAAAGAGAAAGGAGAGAAAGAGAATGTTTTCAAGCTTAGTAAATGACAGGTTGGCCTCAATCTGCATCTTTAAAATGCCATAAGCAATAAAGAATTTTTTCTGTATGTAAAAAAGTAATGGAAAATATAAAATTTTGCTTTGGAATGGCAGCAATAAATACAAATGTCATTTTCTAAGAATGATCTGAGGGAAAATAAAATGAATGAAGTTGAAACAGCTCATTTCAAGATGTCTTTACAGCTTTTAGTTCACAAGTCATTTAAAAATACAATCAGCAATTAAAAAGGACAAAAAACATTGCATATAATAGAAAAAAGCACAAGTTTTCTCACTGAAACTTTAATAGCATGTACTCATAGCAAAGTTAATTAGAACTAAAGAACAGTGAATTTGGTGAAATATACACAGAAAGTAATTATTGTGCAACTTTTTAAAAATTTTAGACTATTACCAAACATTCTTTTAGTTACACTCGAAGCACTTCTAACTCTGGAGTGTTGTCATAAGCTTTTTAATAAACAACTAGTAATTTTATTTTAAATGTGTAAAATTTGCTTTTCTTTCTCTGTATTTCTGTTGTTTTCTCAGAAATAAGTTTTATTAATCTTTACTAACAATAATGTCTAAACTTTATATATTTTTGTTGAGTTCAATCTACATAAAACTACTGCAAATAAATCTACTGCAAGGGTTAATCTCAGGTATTCAAATTAAATATGCATTATTTTATTTTAAATAATAAGCACTATATATTTTCTACAACTAATATGTCCTATCACAATGAATGTTAATTCAGGAAGTTAACTAAATTAAATGACACTAAGCTAAACAAGGATACCAAGCCAGTGTCCAGATTCTACTGGCAAATATTTGCTAAATTGAAGTACATTTTCTATTAATAAAAATTTATTCTCTCTTCTGCTAATTTAATAAAAATATAAAATTTTCCAAAATTTACTATGTTCTCAGTAAATTAATTATTAAATATTTTATAGTTTGAGCATCCCTAATCTGTATATCCAAAGTCCAAAATGCTCCAAATTCAAAACATTCTCAGAACCAATACAATGCCACAAGTGGAGAATTCCACAATTGACCTCTTGTGATGTGTTGCAGCCAAAACACAGGTGCACTAAAAATATTGTACAAAATTATCTTTTAGGCTATGTGAATTTGGTGTATGTGAATCATAAGTGATTTCTTGCTTTGATATGGATCCCAACCTTAGGATATTGAAGGTATAAGGAAATATCCAAAAACTTTAAAATTCTGAAATCTGGAACATTTATGTGTAAGGTATATTAAAAGTGAAATTCATATAGTACTATTATGGAAGTAATTTACCACTGCTCATATGCCATTAAAAATAAATGTATCATGTGTTGTTATCACTGTTGATATATAACAACACAAGTTCTGCTAATAAATGTCCTGGTAAATTGAGGGAAGATTCAAACAAGAAGATGAATACTCAAACTAAGCAATAGAAATGTTAAACTTATGACATCTTAAAATGAGTAGAGCCTCATTGTACTATTGTAATCTTTTTTTCATTTTATTTTTTTATTGATTGATTAAAAAACAAATGACACCAGAATGCATTACAATTCTTATTACACATATAAGCACAATTTTTCATATCTCTGGTTGTATATAAAATATGTTGACACCAATTCGTGTATTCGTACATATACTTTGGATAATGATGTCCAACACATTCCACTATCCTTGCTAACCCCTTCCCCTTCCTTTCCCTCTATTAGGCACAACAAAATCTAAAGTCCAATGAAAAGCAAAACCAGGCATGAAATTCTTTTGTGCTTTTTCAATTGAAATGTATTAAACACTTGTCACGCATCAGCTTGCTTAGGTGGTCTAGGATTTGAAGTAGTTCTGATTATTGAAAGTGACCCTGGTTACTTCAGTACTTCAGAGGTAGTTCTCTCTTTGCTAGAAAAAAAATGAAAAATACTATCATAGTTTCATGACTCTAGCCTAAATGTTATAAATAAAGATGTATAAAGATGTTTAGGTTTTCCTTGTTTCACTATCTTTTCAACTGATAAATTTAGAAAAATCGGAACTCTAAAAATTGTTAGTTAATTGGGAGAAAGAATTCAATGCCAAGATGCATATTTCTAGTATTAATTTGATTTCCTTTCTTTCTTCCTTTTTTTCTTACTTTTATGTTATTTTAAACTAAATTATTATCTCACTCAATGTTTAGCCTTAAGTGGGCAATTTCAACCTCCTCCAGATTGATTGATTTGATAAGCTTTAAATCTATCACTATAATTAATATATAACTCATATATCAGAAATATGCATTTTGCCTATTTAATATTAACTATAAGTTTTGAGTGCTTAACTGTGTGATGTATGGTCTGTTTAATAATACTGTATAGAGAATACTCTGTGTTTACATAGAATATGCTTACATTCTTATACATGCTTTATATGCTTATATGTGTACTACATATCGTCACTATATCCTTTTAACACATGTGAAATATAGCTTATTAAAGTTTGTTTAAATATTAGCAGCCTCAGTAACAAAAGAGATAAATAATTTCCTAAATTTGTAAGAAACAGAAAGAAACTTTTGGCTATACTAAACACTCACGTACTTGACCTGGACTTATACTCAGTTTTATTATTTTTCAGCCTTTTTTTAATGGCTGGTGTCTAGAAGATACTCAAATAAGACCCATTAATTTTCATAGAATCAAGTAAATTGTCTGACATATAGTAGAGGACCTCTGTGTAGGTTGAATTGAACATCTAATTCAAAGCATTATGCTAAAAGTGTATTGAGATACTTTCTAGCATGGAATGGGAGAAAATACTTCTTTCAAACTAGAGATATTTTAATTGCATTTCTAAAAGACAAAGGTAATATCCATGATACCAGAATTGGATGCATACCTGACAAAAATGACAGGAAATCTAAATCCCACCAATTATTTCTGTTTAGAGAGATCAGAGGACAAATAGTCATGCTGGAAAAACAAAACAAACATTGTGCTCCAGTTGCTGCGCTTATAATGTGAACTTATTTGCAGAAGTACAACTTAAAAGATATCTAATTCATTTTATTGTATTCTATCTTTAAATTTGAGTAAATCTTCCATGCATTCTGTTCTCCATGCATTCAAATATCATTAAATATTCCTTTATATCATGCCAATGATGAAACAATTAGATATACTCCTTTCTAATATAACATGGAAAATATTCTTTCTGATTATCTGTCATAAAACAGTCCCGCCTAGTGATACAGACGGATGTTGATATTTTTTTAATTTATCTTTTTAACAAATATTCTAATTTCATATTAGTATCTCTCAAACTTTAGAAGATAAAGTAAAAAGTTTATGTGGAAATATGTGTTGGTGGGTTAGCATGAATAAATTTCAGTCATCCTCATAAAAATGTGCTGAAGAGGACAGATAAATTAGAGGATGGTAATAAAGTAGCTGTTATGTTCTATTATCCTTGATGTCAATAGCAGTGTTGTCAGGCTCAGAAAAGAATAACGTAGGCTGATTTGACTTAGTTTTGCTCTTATTTTCTTCCTCTCCACCATTCAACATTTTATTTCATTAATTCTACTCTGCAAGTCTTGTGCCCTGACCTACAGTGTGGTGCAGTGATTGGGTAAGAATCTCCACTGTGGTTTGTCCATTTTGCTTGGCTTGTGCCACTTATCTTGTATACTCAACTTGTTCCCCAGGACTTGCCTGATGGCAAGTGCTATTTCCCTTTACATTTATGACTCTCTGGACTTTAAAAGATTTCTGCTTCCTTGTTAGTTTAGAAAAAAACACATAGTTAAACATTAAGGTTTGGTTTAGAAATAATGTGTTAACTGATGTTGACAGCATGATAGTGTCTTTTAAAAGTTTTTACTAGCACATTATAGTTATAAATAATATTGGGATTCACATTGACATAAATACATGTTTGGAATATCATTTGCTTTCTTTAGTCTCTAGTACTTCCTCTTTTCCTTCCTTTCTTTCTCCCCTTATTTCCTTTACTGATCCTCTATTTATTCATATATTTTTCTAAAATCTGTACTCTCTCTATATATATACATAAAGATGAAATTCATGGTATATATTCATATATGTAAATTGTATGATTTGGTCAATTTCATTACACTGGGTCCTCCTTTTTTTCCATTCCTCCTTGCTCCTCCTTTACACCCTTCATCTGCTCCACTGATCTCCTCAGTATTTTCATAGGATTACCCATCTGTTTCTTTTTTTCCTTTATTTTGATCTAGCTTTCACATAGTAGAGAAAATAATCAACCCTTGATTTTCTGAGACTGGTTTATTGCAATCAGCATGATGTTTTCTAGTCCCACCCATTTACCAGCAAATGCTATAATTTCATTCTTTTTTACAGTTGAGTAAAATCTCATTGTATACATATATCTCATTTTTTTCATTCATTCATCTTTTGATGGACACCTGACTTAATTCCATAACTTCACTATTGTGAATTGTGCTGCTATGAACACTGATGTGCCTTTATCACTATAATATGCTGATTTTAATTTTGGATAAATACTGGGGAGCGGGATAACTGGTTTGTGTGCTGGTTCCAATCTAGTATTTTGAGGAAACTCCATACTACTTTCCAGAGTGATTGCACTAATTTTCAGTTCCATAAACAATGTATGAGTGTACCTACTTCTCACATTCTCACCAGCATTTATTATTGTTTATATTCTTAATGATTGTCATCATAACTGGGGTGAGATGAAATATCAATGTAGTTTTGATTTTCATCTCCCTGAGTGCTAGGGATATTGAACATTTTTTCATATATTTGATGTCTATTTGTATTTCTTCTTTGGAGAAGTTACTCTTTAATCCCTCTGCCCACTTGTTAGTTGGGGTATTTATTTGATTTTTTTCTTGTGTGTGTTGAGGGTTTTTTTTAAATATATAATCACAATTTTAATCTGCTATCAGATAAACAGCCGGCAACAGCTGTAGCCTCTCTCTTCACTCTCTTGTTTCCTTTGCTCTGCAGAAGCTTTTACATTTAATGTTGTCCCATTCATAAATTCTTGGTTTCATTTCTTGCACTTTGGGGGTCTTGTTACTGAAGTTGTGGCCTGCACCAGCATGTTGATGTGTTGAGCCTATGTTTTCTTCTAGCAGTTGCAAAATATCTGGTCTAATTCTTAGTTCTTTGATCCACTTTGAGTTGACTTTTGTGCAGGGTGAAAGATAGAGATGTGGGTCTATTCTTCCTCATATGGATATTCATTTTTTTCCAGCACTATTTGTTTAAAAACCCCTCTTTGCTTCAATGTGTGTTTTTGATACCTTTGTGGAGTATCAGATGACTATACCTGTGTATTTGTCTCTTTGTCTTCTATTCCCTTGGTCTTCAAGACTGTTTTGTTGCAAATACCATGTTGTTGTTATTACCATACATATGTAGTATAATTTGAGATCATGTCTTTTGATTACTCCTGCTTTTCTTTACTTGCTTGGAATTTCTTTGGCTATTCTGTATCTCTTATTTTTCCAAATGAATGAAACATTGTGTTTTCTATTTCTGTGAAGATTGCCTTGGTATCTTGATGGAGATTGCATTGAATCTGTATAGAACTTGGTAATATGACTTTTTGACAATATTAATTCTACCCATCTAAAAATATGAGAAGTCTTTATATCTTCTTAGGTCTTCTTTAATTATTTTTCTTTAGTGTTATATATAATTCTCATTGTAGAGATCCTTCACATCCTTGGTTAGATTTATTCCTATGTATTTTATATTTTTTATGGTTATTGTGACACTGATTTATTTAAGAGTGTCTACCTAAATGTTTTCTTTACATCATTTCTCCAGAGCATGGAATAAGACCTGACAATTCCAGAAACTCAAGAAAATTAAATCCCTAGGTTTTCTTACTAATAATGATAAAACCTAATACCTCAAGAGAGTAATGTAACCCCTCTCCAACCCATGTTTTCTCTAACATTAGGGAGATGAATAATGAAGAACTGTCAAATGGCAGTCAAAGGAGAGCTTATTAGTTAAAACAGATCAACACAAAATATACTACCCAAAGCCTGCTGAGTCATGCTCTTAGAGATAGAATAATAATTTAAAAAATAAGAACTATTATAAAATGAATCCCCAAAACTCTAAGGAGCATTCAGATTTGGGAAGCACTGTTTATTGGTAACTTCATATTTCCCTCCCGACTTTCCTATTTAGAGATCTGACTCAAGTGCAATTAATTTTAAATCTCTGATAGGCTGATTGAGATCATTGGTTGAACCTGCTACACAAGTATACCATACAAAATGCTCTGAGCAGAATAGGATCTGTGCACAGGAAATCTGTGTTCTAGGGACGAACTTCACTTCAGGGAGATGTTACAGAAATTGTCTATATACTTCAGGACCAAAAATGGATTTGAATTACATTGTAGGAGATAAATTTGAAGGAGAACTCAGATAACCCTAATCTTCTTCTCTTTCCAGGACCTTAGGTACATAGGGTCTAGCCCTTTGAATCTATTATATATTTTAGTCAGACATAGGAAATTGAATACTTATCCTTTGATACATATGATTAGCCTAATAGTCTCAACATACATGTTCAAACATTAAGCATCTGCCAGATAAAATATAAAATACTCATTAAAATTTGGATTTCAGATGAATAACTGATGATTTTACAATAAGTGTGCCCTGAATTGTACTTATCTGGATATTTCATGCATTGTTTTATATATATATATAAATAATATTATATTTCAATTGCTTACAACTTTGCCCTTTTTCGTCTGTAAGGATCTTATAGTATCAATGAAAAACTAAACACATAAAACAATTATTAAAAATTTATACCAAAAATCCTAATGCCAAATTAATAAAACAGAAAACAAAACTAATATGATGAGGCCATTCTTCACTAATCAAATTGACCAAAAAATGATGATGATACTAGTATTGATGCAAGCCATCTCATACAATGAGAGGTAAAATTGTTACATTTCTAAATAACATTTGTTAATGGTATTAAAATAATGAAAATATGAATGTTTTGTCTAAGAGTTTAGATAAAGTAAATAAAGATGTTTACAAAAGTTACATGTCACAGTATTTGTGTAGTACTCATTCACAATTATGCAAAAGGAATTTTAAAACAAAAATGAGTAGATTTATCACTAGAAATCATATTGAAAAAGAATATATAATTTTTTTTCATATTATTTGAGTTTGTTAAAAGAATCAACAGTATAATCTCAAATTTGTTATTTAAATAAAATATTTTATAAAATGATTATAAATATAACTATAAAATACACTAAATAGGAAAGATTATTTCTATTTTCTATTTTTATTAGTTATTTAAGTTATACATGGCAGTAGAATCCCTTTTGATATAATTATAAAAGCATGGACTATATTTTGTTCAAATTCATTCACCAGTACCTCGCTTCCCTTCCCCTTGCCTCTTCCCATCCCCTCCTCCCTTTCCTCAACTCTACTGATATTTCTGACATTTACCCAGAGTTATTTTTTTTTAACTAAGTTCTTGTGCATATACATGATGGTGAGATTCACTTTGGTATATTAATAGATGTACATAGGAAAGATATGTCAGATTAATTCTACTGTCTTCCCATCCCTCCTCCCTTTCCTTCATTCCTGATTGTCTAATACACTGAACTTCTATTCTTTCATTACATCCCCACCTCTTATTTTGGATTCACATCCACATATCAGAGAAAACACTCAAAATTGGTTTTCTGGGATTGGCTTATTTCACTTAGCATGATTGTCTCCAGATCCATTCATTTTCCAGAAAAAGCCAAAAAGTCATTCTTCTTTATGGCTAATATTCCATTGTGTAGATATATCACATTTTCTTTATCCATTTACTTGTTGAAGAGCATTTAGTGTTTTCTATTGTGTATTGGGCTGCCATAAACATTGATGTGGCTGCATCACTATAGTATGATGATTTTAAGTCCTTTGGGTATATTCTGAGGAGTGGGATAACTGAGTCAAATGATGGGTCCATTCCTAGTTTTTTGAGGAATCTCCATATTGCTTTCTAGAGAAGTTACACCAATTTGCAGTCCCACCAACAATGTATAAGTGTGCCTTTCCCCCCACATCTTCGCCAATATTATTGTTATTTGTATTCTCGATAATTGCCATTCTGATTGGAGTAAGATGAAATCGGTATAGTTTTAATTTGCATTTCTGTAATTGCTAAATATGTTTAACATTGTTTTATATATTTGTTGACTGTTTTTATTTCTTCTTTTCAGATGTGACTGTTTAGTTCCTTTGCCCATTTGTTGATTGGGTTATTATTATTTTGGGGGGGATGTTAAGGTTTTTGAATTCTTTGTATATTTTGGATATTAAAGTCCTAATTGAGGAGCAGGTGGCAAAGATTTTTTCCCCCATTTTGTAGGCTCTCCCTTCATGCTCATATTTCCTTTGCTGTGAAGAAGGTTTTTAATATGATGCCATCTCACTTGTTGATTTTTTACTTTATTCTTGTGCTTTAGGAGTTTAGGTAAGGAAGTCAGTTCCTGAGATGACATGTTGGAATGGTGGGCATTCTTCTAGGAAGTGTAAAGTTTCTGGTACAATTCCTAGGTATTTGACCCATTTTTAGTAGAGTTTTGTACAGGGTATAAATAGAGGTTAAATTTCATTCTGCTACATATGGATTTCCACTTTTCCCAGCACCATTACCTGAAGAAACTTTTATCCAATGTATATTGATAGCATCTTTGTCTAATATGAGATCACTGTATTTATGTTAATTTATATCTGCACCTTCTAATATATTCCATTGGTCTTCATAACTGCTTTTGTGCCAATACCACATTGTTTTCCTTAACTGTATCTTTGTAGTATAATTTTAGGTCCAGTATTGTGATGTATCTTGATTCACTTTTCTTGCTGAGGATTGCTTTGGCTATTCTGTGTCTCTTATTTTTCCAAATGAATTTTATGACTTCTTTGTCTATTTCTATAAAGAAAGTCATCAGAACTTTAATACGAATTGCATTAAATATGTATAGAGCTTTTGGTAGTATAACCAGAAGTAATACTTTTAATTTAATTCTCCCCATCCAAGAACATGGGAGATTTTTCCATCTTCTAAGGTATTTTTGCATTTCTTTCTTTAGTGTTCTATAGATTTCATTGCAGATGTCCTTCATCTCTTTAGTTAGATTGATTCCCGTGTGTGTGTGTGTGTGTGTGTGTGTGTGTTATTTTGGAGGCTATTGTATTGGAGTATAAGAACATGACTGATTGTTGGTCTTGATTTTGTATCCTTCTATTTACTGAATACATTTATGAGTTCTAGAATTTTTTCCCAAACTTATTCTATGGAGCTAATATCATCCTGATAACAAAATGAGAAAAAAAAAACACATCAAGGAAAGAAGGAAAGAAAACTTCAAACCAGTATCCTTGATAAACATCAATACAAAAATTCTTAATAAAATACTGATAAATTACATTAAAAACATATTAAAAGGTTAGTGCACCATGATCAAATGGGGATCATCCCAATGATGCAAGATTGATTCAATATACAGAAATCAATAAATATAATTCATCACCTCAATAGAGTTAAAGGCAAGAATCACATGATTATCTTAACAAATACAGATAAAGCATTTTACAAGATACAGTACTCATTCAAGTTCAAAACAATAGAAAAACTAGGGATAGTAGGAATATACATTGCCATTGTAAGAGCTATATATGCTAAACCAAAAGCCAACATCATTGTAAATGGAAAAAAATTGATAGCATTCCCTGTAAAAACTAGAACAAGAAAGAGATGCCCTCTTTCAACACTCCTACTTAATATACTCCTAGAAACTCTAGCCAGAGCAATTAGACAGAAGAAAGAAATTAAGAGTACAAACAAGAAAAAAAGAATTCAAACTATCCCCATTTGCTTATGACATGATTCTATAGCCAAAATACTCATCTGGAAAACTTCTAGAACTCATAACTGGATTCAGCAAAATAGCAGAATATAAAATTAACATCCATAAATCAACTGTGTTTCTTTACATCAGTGAATAATCAACTAATATTTTAGGAAAGCTATCCCATTTAAAATAGCCTCACAAAAAAAAAATATATTTGGGAATCACTCTAACAAAAGATGAAAAGACCTCTATAATGACAACTACAGAATACTAACGAAAGAAAGTGAAGAAGACCATAGAAAATGCAAAGATCTCCAGTTCTTTTATAAGCAGAATTAATATCGTCAAAATGGCCACATTACCAAAAGCACTATAAGATTCAATGAAATGCCCATCAAAATTCCAATGGTTGGGCTGGGCATGTGGCTCAAGCGGTAGCACACTCATCTGGCATGTGTGGGGCACTGGGTTCGATCCTCAGCACCACATAAAAATAAAATAAAGATGTTGTGTTCACTGAAAACTAAAAAATAAATATTAAAAAAATTCTCTCTCTCTCAAAAAAAAAAAAATTCCAATGGCATTCTTCATAGAAAGAAAAAGCAGTAGAGAATAGCCAAAGCAATTCTTAATGAGAAAAGTGAAAAAAGAAGCATTATAATACAAATTGTACTGCATGGCTTTAGTAACAAAAATGACATTGTACTGACAAAAAATAAAAAAACAGCCCTGAAGACTAATGGAAAAGAATAGAAAGAAGACACACAGACAAACCCACATAAATACATTTATTTCATACTGGACAAAAGTGCCATAAACATAATTGAAGAAAAATAGCCTTTTCAACAAAAGATACTGGGAAAACTGGAAATTCATATATAACAAAATGAAATTTAAACCCTATCTCTCACCATGCACAAAAATCAAGTCAAAGTGGATCAAGGAGCTAGGCAATAGATCATAGGCCCTGAACCTACTAGAATAAAAAGTAGGTCTAAATCTCCATCATGTCAGTGTAGGAACTGAATTCCTCAACAAAACTCCTAAAGTGCAAGAAGTAAAATCAAGGATCAATAAATGTGATGGTATCAAACTAAAAAGCTTCTTCACAGCAAAGGAGGCAATTAAGATTGTGAAGAGAGAGCCTACAGAATAGCAGAAAACCTTTGCTATCTGCATCTCAGCTCATTAATCTACAGGATATACAAAGAGCTAAAAAAGAAAGAAAAAAATTAACACCAAAAATTAAATAATCCAATCATTAATTTTTTTTTCTAAATATAGGATCATGTCATTGGCAAACAGAGATAATTTGAGCTCTTTTTTTTTCCTGTTCATATCCCTATAATTTCCTTCTCTTGACTAATTACTCTGGAAAGTAGTACAGAAAGAGATTCAAGTCCTGTGTTGAATAGTAGTAGTGAAGGTGGGCATACCTGTATTGTTTCAGTTTTTAGAGGAAATGCTTTCAGTTTGTCTCCATTTAGTGTAATGTTGAGCTTGGGTTGGTCAGATAGAGATTTTAAAATGTTGAGGTATCTTGCTTCTATTCCTTTTTATTCTAGTGTTTTGACCATAAATAGAAGCTGTACTTTGTCAAATGTTTTTTATTGTGATTCTTGTCCTTAAGTTTATTTGTGTGGTAAACTACATTTATTGATTTCCATATACTCAATCAACATTTCATATATTCACCTGGAATGAACCCCACTTGATCATGGTGCACTATCTTTTAAATATGTTTGTATGTTATTTACCAGTATTTTATTAAGAATTTTTTGCGTCTATGTTCCTCAAGAATATTTTTTTTCCTTGTCCGGTTTTGGTATCAGGGTGATACTAGTTTCATGAAATGTGTTATGAATAGTTTTCTCCTTTTCCATTTCATGGAATAATTTAAGGAGGATTGGTGTTATTTCGTTGAAGTTCTGGTAGACCTCTGCTGAGAATCTGTTTGATCTTGGGATTTTATCATTGGTAGGCTTTTAATGGCTTCTTGAATTTCACTGCTTGAAATTAATCTACTTAAATTTTCTATGTTCTGAGCTTTTATTGTTAGGCTTTTGATGGCTTCTTCAATTTCATTGCTTAAAATTAATTGATTTAAAATTTCTATGTTCTCTTGTTTTAATTTGGGAAGGTCATTTTACTCTTGAAGTTTGTGTATGTTTTTATCTTTTTCTATTTTATGGAAGTATTAATTTTCAAAATAGTTTCTGATTATTGTCTGTATTTCAGTAGTTTCTGTACTACTTTCCTTTTTTATTTCAGATTTCAGTAATTTTAATTTTTCCCTCTTTTTTTTTAAAGACAGAGAAAGAATTTTTTTAATATTTATCTTTTAGTTTTCGGCGGACACAACATCTTTCTTTGTATGTGGTACTGAGAATCAAACCCGGGCCGCACGCATGCCAGGAGAGCACGCTACCACTTGAGCCACATCCCCAGCCCCACTCTTTCTTTTCTTTAGCTTGGCTAAAGGTTTATCAATGTTGTTTATCTTTAAAAAAAAAAAAAAAAAAAAACTTTTTGTTTCATCAATCTTTTGAACATTTTTTTTTAAATTTCAGTTTCATTGACTTCAGCTCTGATTTTCATTATTCCCTATCTTCTCCTGATTTGGGTGTTGGTTTGTTCTTTTTATATGGCCTTGAGGTGCACTGTTAGAATATTTTTTATCTTTCTACTTTTAATGCATGAGCTCAATGCTGTATGTTTTCCTCTTAGAACCATCTTCACACCGTCCCAGGGATTTGGTATGTTCTATCACTCTTCTCATTTACCTCGAAATATTTTTTTTTTAATTTCTCCTCTGATTTCATCTGTTATCCATTTATTGTTCAAAAGTATTTTATTTAGTTTCTAGATGTTAGAAAATTTCTTTTTAACTTATCATTGATTTCTAATTTCATTCCATTATGATCTGATACAATGCAAGGTATTAGCTCTATTTTTTATTTTGTATTTGTTAAGATCTTATTTGTGGCCTAAAATATGGCCTATTTTAGATAATCTTTGATGTGCTGCTGAGAAGAAAGTAAATCCAGTCATTGATAGATGAAATATTCTTTAGATGTCAGTTAAGTCCAAATTATTAATTGTTTGTTTTATTGCATTTTTATTTAGACTTTTTTTCTGGAGGTCCTCTCTAGCTACTCCGCTTCTCTTGTTCACAGTGAAGGGAGAGGTTGAGGGCAGCTTCAGTGATTTATGGATAGTAGTGGTTCCTGTGGTGGGATTATCATGCAGTAAAATAGAGCACTGGGGCATTCAGCAGGAAGCAGTTTTTATCATTGCCAACAGTGGTCCAGTGGGTTAATATCCAAAGGCTGAACCTCAAACATATTGAGGCATTGCCTTATATACTTCTTGCAAACTCTTTTTCTCCCCCATAAGGTAGTACACCACTCTGATCAGGTATTCTTATCCTGTAGAGTTACAACAAAGTTGTGAAAACGTCATACATTACTGAGTTACGACAGAATCACGACAGATTTATGGCAGAGTTGGCACGCACACTGAGTGTGCCACATTGTCTTTTCTTTTTTTCTGGGAGAGCCCCTATCACAGTCTTTCTAGAAGTTCTTTCTGGCTGGATTTTTAAGAGGTCCCATTGTAGGGGACTTTCCTCTGGTTTAATTTGCAGCTTTCTGGGCATGGGAAGACATTGTGCTGATTTAGGAGGGTGACTGGTAGGCTGATGGCTTCAGAAGGTGGCTGCGGAATCCTGGCTCAGCTTTCTTTTCACACTTTAGTTTTAAGCTGTTGGCACTGTTTGAGGAAGATTCCTGTCACCATAGTACTTCAAGTTTTGTCTGTCTTTCCAATTTTTTTTTTTTTTTTTTGGTACTGGGGATTTAAATCTATGATGCTTAAGCACTGAGCCACATCCCCACCCCTTTTTAAAAGTTTTATTTTATTTTGAAGATAAGGTCTTGCTAAGTAGCTTGCAGCCTTGTTAATTTGATGAGGCTCTCTTTGAACATGTGATCCTTCTTCTTCAGCCTCCCAAGCTGCTGGGATTATAGGCAAATTCTTCCACACTTTGCTTCAACCATTTTTAAGTGGGTGAGCTTGAAAGAATGTCCCTGCACCACTTTCTCTGATGCCCCTCCCCATTTTTATCCACCATTTCTTCTTTTGGGGTGGGTGGTTTAGGGTACTCAAACATATGTTTTCTGCTCTGGTATCCTATCTTCCAGTGTCTTTGGGTTTCAGACAATGTAATATTGAGTGTTAGAGCATTTATTTCATCACTTAACTCTCAAATCTGCCTTTTCTTTGTTGCCTCCTTTCTGTGATGTGAGGAGATTGGGACTGCTAACTAACTCACTTCTGCCATACTCCTCCTGCTGTTCAGCCTCAACAATTTAGCAAGACCCTAAGAAACTTAGCAAGAACTTTGGGTACCATAGAATCATTTTTTCACTGCCAGAGCACAACTTCAATTTTTAAGGCTTTCTTTAAAAAGAAAGCCTTAAAAAAGAATTATGGAAAAGAGTTATGTGCTGATAATATAATTATTAGAAGGAACACGAAGAAACTTGGGATGGAACAGATACTTTTCTCCAAAGCAATTTCTATGAAGTATAATTGAAAATTACACATTTAAGAATTCAATTAGCAATATTTGTTTTGATCAGTATTAAATAAAAAAATATTTCAATATATTCCAAGATTTTAATATAAAAAGTTATGATCTGTTAACTGTGATACGTCAAATTCACATTTAACTCTAAATTCTTCAAAATCCTCAACTGAGATACGAAAATAATAAAATGTCTATGCCATGTGGTTATATTTTATAATAAGCTGAATGGTAAAAATTACTGGAATTGTCAACTATATAAGATAATCATATATTCTAATTCTTTATATAGTCTTGAAAGAAAGGTAATGAGAACAGCTGTTATATGAATTTTACTTTTCTCTCAAGGAAAGATGGTTTCTATTGAAATCAGAGCAAAAAATCCAATGTTGAATGTCAACATTTCTTTTATTTTTCTATTTGACCAAGTGTTATGATTTAAACGTGGTGTCCCCTAAAAGCTCACATGTGAGACATTGCAGGAAGGTTTAGAGGAAAATTGATTGTGTTATATCCCTAACCCAATCAGTGACTTAATGCCTAATGGGATTAACTAAGTGTTAACTGGAGGCAAGTGGGATGTGGTTGGATGATGTGGTTCATTGGGAGCGAAATTGTGGGGTATATATTTTGTATCTAGAGAGTAGAGTATCTCTCTCTGCTTTTTGATCATCAAGTGTGCTGGTTCCCTCTGCCACAGTCTTCTACCATGATGTTCTGCCCCTCCCTAAAGGCCAGAGAAATGGAGCCTGTGGTCTATGAATTGAGACCTCTGAAGCTGTGAGCCTTTAAATAAATTTTTTATCCTCTACCATATTTTTGGGTCTTTTAGTCACAGCAGTGAAAAATCTGACTAAACCAAGTATTCAAAATATTAGCTAAGTATTTTACCGAAAATGAGAAAATGGTTGCTTTTTTAGTCTGTCATTTTCATGTATGTGACAACATTTGGAAGTCTGCCACAAAATCAGGCCAAATTGATTTTCACTATCAAGGCTATCCCTGCTGGGTGTTTGCACATACCTGGATTTTACTACCACATAGGGAGATAATCTACATTCTCCAGGAAATCCAGAAAAGGAAAAACAATACAGGGTTCCAAATTTTCTTATCATAAATGAGCTTAGTTCTTTACAACTAGAAGATTAGGACAAATATCTTTTTTTACAAAGTCCTTTATTTTTAAAAATGATTTTATTATTAGGAATTTGGCAGTAGATCAACATGTTAATTCAATTGAAAAAAAAATAAAGCATTTTACCAGAATTTGCTTAATAAAAATCAATACACTTTGCTTATTTGCCAGTTGTTTTCTCCTTAAGTTGCCCCAGGAAACTAATTTGTAGTGTGATAATATAGTAAACTATCCAATCTACACTACTAGGACATTTGAAATTGCTATTTTTTAAAAACTCAGTATTAGCTTTGCAAGTTCTAGTGCTAATTATGTGGGTCTCTGCCACCATGGGAAATGCCAATCATGTTGGTTTTTACTTAAGTGCCTCATTGTATTCACCTACTGCCACAGTCTTTTCAGCATGCCTAGGATACAAAGTTGGTAAAAACCAGTTCCAGGTTGAAGGCTTTTGCAGTTCATCAGTCCATTATTTGTTTCATTTTTATCAGTTGTCTCCCTTTACTTATAATAATAATTATAAATTATTACTTCAAGTAATATTACTTCAAGTAATAATTTATACTTTCCCTTTTACTCCAAGAAAAGGGAAACATGGTACCCTTACAACATCTACCTGGAATGTTTGAGAAATAAAATCATATTTCAGAATATATATTTAAATATATATATACACACACACACATGTAGAAAACAAATGAAACTAAAGTTGCTACTACTGATCCAACATAATTGTATGAATTCTTATAAACTTATAATTTCCACAAGTATGTAAACATCGATTCTCATGCTTAATGATAAATCATGCTAACAAATTTTTCCTCTAAGAAATATTGTGGTTAATCCTTGATTATATTTTTACTTAAACATAAACATAGATTTTTTATGAATTATTCTTTTTATTCATAATTTCCCCGAACTGAAACATACCATTAAAATATCAATCTTAAACAATTACACATGTAGAGATTTGTTCTGAGATAGGATTTAGAGTTGATGACTTAGAATGAGCTATGTTCATTTATTTTTTGACTATTTGTTAAAATCCATTCTGTAAAGTATATTCTTCTGATTACTTTTATCTAATTAGATGCTAAATAGTAACTATTGCTCTCAAAATATATAATTTAAGAATCACATCAAAGATTATACTACATAATAAGAATGATACAACTCAGTCTGCTTTTTATGTAAATATTAAAACATTATGTCCAAAGTGATCATGGTCAAACTAATAACTAAGGGAGATATATTGTTTAGGGAATTATTAAGTAATAGCTGAAACATGGGAATTAAATATTTGGGGGGAGTGCTAGAGATTGAGTCCATGGCCTAGCTCATACTAGGGCAAGTTCTCTACCTCTGAGCTATATCAACAGCCTTAATTTAAATCTTTAAAAATATCTTCAGGGCATATAATGTATACATATGAAAGCTTTGAGGAACATCAGTGAAACTTAGTCAAATAAGTTGTTATTGAATAATTTGTTTGTTAAATTTACTGATTATCTATTATTTAAATTCATTATATATTTAAATATATGTATTTAAATATATATTCAAGAGGCACTGACTGTTGAGTGCTAGGGTTACCAGAACACAAGAATAAAGGTCATTTAAAAGATTATTGTGATTATTTAGGTAAGAGGTGAATCATCAGAGAAATTCTTGACTATGCTTGAGTAATGGGCTATATTTTCTCCACAACATACATGTGCTGAATTCAGAATGGAAGGCAATGATAGTTTCCTATGTTGGAGGAGACAAAAAATACAGACTTGATTTACAAGTATTTTGTGTTCATAGTTCATGAGCTTCTTAAATACCTTCAGTATTTTAAACAATACCTCCATCAAGATATACAAAATTTCCATCCCAGAAACTTATCTTTCTAGTGATCATTACTAGTCACCTCAAACATAGGAAACTACCATTGGCTTCCACTCAACTCTATCCCTGAACTTGATCAGAATCATAGTATATGTACTCCTTCATATGTGACTTACTACCCCTACATTGTTTTTGGGCTTCATCCATGTCATTGTTTAAGACAGTAGATGGCCCCTTTAATGTCTGATTCATTTATTCGTTTGCCTGATGACAAACATCTCCAATAGAGTTTAGAGCTATTATGGATAAAACTCCTATGAAGTTTGAGTACAGGACTTTGTTGTATATAAGACATAGGTTTATTTTCATTTCTCTTGAAATGCAATGGCTGTGTCAGAGTAGACACATGTTCAGCTCTTTGAAAATGACCACATATTTTTTTTCAAATTCCTTGTAAAATGTTTGCATATCACAAGGTTTTCGACAGCTATACATCCTTATTAAAATGTAGTATTCATGAGCTGTGGCTGTAGCTCAGCAGTAGCACACTTACCTGGCATGTGTGAGGCACTGGGTTCAATTCTCAGCACCACATATAAATAAGTAAAATAAAGGTCTATCAACAACTAAAAAAATTTTTTAAAGATTTAAAATATAGTATTCAACCTTTTAAAATGTTTTCTATTTGTTGAGTATTGGTATCTCTTTGTGGTTTTAATTTGCATTTCCTGAAAGTCTAAGGATGTGGAGAATGTATTATTTGCTTTTAGACATTCATATATATTCCGTTGGAAAAATCACTTAGTCCTTTGTGCATACTTATTGGATTGTTTCTTTTTCATTATTGATTTATAAAAATTGTTTGATATTGTAGACAGGAGTCCTGTGTCAGTGGTAAGTATTACAAACCTTTCCTCCCAGGCACTGCCCTGCCCTGCCCTGCATTTTTAATTATTATATTCGATAAAGTAAGAGACATTATGTGTTTTTCATGCTCACTTTAGATTTATTTTTTTAGTAAACTTATTTAGTAATAATTTTACCTTTATATAAAAACTATAAAGATTGCATACACAGTTCCTAGATAACCCTCACCTAGTGAGACATTAATCTTAATGACTTAGTGAGGACTGATAATTCCTCCTAAGACACCTTTCTCAACCCAAGGTCGCAGAGTATGCATTAGACTTCATTCAATAAGAATAAATGTATTAGCATTTTTATTTAAATTCATGATTTGTCCTGAATTAATTTTTATCACATATGGCTCCTTTTTCGATGCATATACTCTATTGTTTCAGTGTCATCAATTAATATCTCCAAATATAAATGAATCTGTGTATTTTCTTTTAGTTCTATTCATTTGCATGATGCATTTTGATGTTTACACATCTGGTATTACAATATATTCTTGATGGATATACTCTGTTATTGTTAATAAAAAATTGTGGATAAAAGTTTTATCACTGCTAATTTTCCCTGTTTTGAATTCTACATTGTCAGTATTAATAGAGCACTAAGCTTTCCTTTGGTTGCTGTTTGTAAGATATATTTTCCCAACCTCTTCACTTATCAAAGGTTTTTAGGCTTATTGTAAACCTAATGATATTGGGCCCAAATTTTTTTTAATTAAATTAAATATATTTTTACTTGATACTTAAAGACCTAAAAACTGTACAGATTAATAATGTACCCTGTCATGTTGGGATCTCATTTTTGTATTCAATCTGATAGGCTCTGCTTTTTAATGAGTGTTTATCGTTTTTGCATCATTAGTTTTCAAAAAGTCTTATTTGTTTTGTATTTTAAAAACTGTTAATTTTTTCTTTTGACTTTTCTTTTTCAGCTTGTTTTGCACTGTCTTCCCAATGATTGTTTAGGAGAGAAAAATCGTATCTATTACTGTAAAATGTTGTGCCTCTTCTGCTATTCCTTTAATATGAGTGGTTTAATCAACAGTTAGGTGAAGTTTGGGGTAAGTTGTTGTTATTGCTATTTTTGATATAACACTGACTTCAAATTGCCCCAGTGGTGGATTACTGATTCATTCGACTTGGTGTGAGGTCAGGAGTGTTCATTTATTTTTCAGGGTCCTCTTTCATCCTGCAACTTTCTCTAAGTCGCTGCTTTACCACAAGGGACATCCGTCTCTGTTTTGGCCATTCCTCTAGCAAGCGATTCATGTTGGATGTGCCTTTGTGAAAAGCTGGTAATGTCTTGTTCCACATTAGTCTTAGGTATGTCCATCATACTTGAGCCCCAGAAATAGGGCGTTTCCAGCATTTCTGTCCCCTTCCCTTATGGAAATCCAGTTTTGTCTTCTATCTATGACAGATCAAAGTTGGGAGCAAGATTTCACCTGCTACTTCAGTGGCAGTAAACATCTCCTCTTTGCTTTTCTCTTCTTTGCTTCAGGGCAGCATCCCTGCCCCTCAGTCATGGTGGACAACTTCCACTTCTCTCTTCCTTCAGTGGCAACCAGCCTGCTCTCTGCTGGGACAAGGAACACAAGGAGGGTGACTTTATATGTTTGTTTTTGATTTTTCCTTCTTCCTAAGTGGGGAATAGTTTATACTTCATATGAGAATTCAGAAGAAAGTCATTCCCATGCCTCTCCTTCATCATAGCAGATAATCACTGTCTGGCTCCTCTATTGAAGGCATTGTCTTATCTCAGTCTTCAGTTTTCACTTTTGCATCCGGGGAATGCCAAAGAAGTCCTAGCAAGTCAGCATATTCCTGTGGTGCCTGATCTGACACGTTAGCCAACATTCAGAACTTAAACACTCGTTTTTTTCAGACACCTTCTCCTACCCATCTTTAAGTTTGTTTTGTATTTCTGTGTTCTTGTACAGATGAAATAATTTGTGCGTCTCATCTCTTATCAAAGGGGCTTGTCATCTTTTTGAGTGATATTCAATCTGTTTTGCTTATGACTAAAATTTTCTGATGAGTTCAAGCAAAGTGTTAAGACTGTATACTATGTTTTATTTTTTTCTTGTTAAAGACAGAACATATTTTGTTTTTTTAGATATCCTAAACTGATGCAAAATCATATAAATAAATCTTACTTCATTTTCAATTTGTGTAGTATTTCAATACTATTAATTTTTTATTGAACCTGTATCTAGAAACCCTTCTAAATCTTATGAAATCTAGGTTATTTTCCTTCTTCCAAGAATGGCAGGTTCGTGTTTTAATAAATCTAGAACATTTTCACATTTAATTTTTCAAATATTTCTGCCTCTGGGACTTGTTAATCTCTTTTTCAATCTTTATTTGTACTTCAGTTTAGATATTTCTGAAGAATTTCATCTTGATTTTATAAAATCTGATCATTTCTTTGATTCCAGTATGACTTTTTTTAGTTCTACATTTTAAAATTTATGTCTCTCTCTAATTTACTCTTCTATAAATTCCTAAAATACTTAACATGTTTTAAAAGTTTTCTTCTGAACTCTAGATAGGACAGAGGGGTGGGAGGGGAAGGAAGGGCACATGGGTAATTAATGATGGTTGAATGTGATGATCATTATTATCCAAGTACATGTATGAAGACACAAATTGGTGTTAGTATATTATGTATACAATCAGAGATATGAAAAATTGAGCTCTATATATGTAATAAGAATTGTAATGCATTCCACTGTTATAAATAAAAAATTTAAAGTTTTCTCCTCTTAATTGTAACACATGTATAATCCTAATGAGTCTGCTTCTATTAACTATACTTTTCTCTAGGTTTATACACAAAGGACTTAAAATCAGCACACTACAATGAGGCAGCCATATCAATGTTTATAGCAGCTCACCTCACAATAGTTAAACTATGGAACCAAACTGGGTGTCCTTCAACAGATGAATGGATAAATAAAATGTGGTATATATACACAATGGAATATTACTCAGCCTCAAAGAATGAAATTATGGCATTTGTAGGTAAATAGACAGAACTGGAGAATATCATGATAAGTGAACTATGCCAATCCCAAAAAACCAAACACTGAATGTTTTCTCTGATATGTGGATGCTAATTCATAATAAGGGTTGGCGGGGCTAGAGAAGAATAGAGGTAATTTGGATTTGGCAGAAGGGAGGGAAGGGGGGACATAGGAGTAGGAAGGTTAATAGAATGAATAGGACATTATCACCCTATGTGCAAATATGAATATATGACCCATGTAATTTCACATCATGTACAACTAGAAGAATGAGAATTTATACTCCATTTATACGTCAAAATACATTCTACTGTCATGTATAGCTAATTAGCACAAAAAAAAAGAGTATTATTTTCTCTACACTCTGTTTCCTAAATTCTCCTTTTATTTCCTAGGACCATTATATAGTGAGTATTGTGAGCGAAATATTGTAGAAATAGGATTTTTGTCATCTTTCTTTAATAAACATCAAATTTTGTTTCAGCAGGTTATAATTGGCAGTTACTGTCAGATCACCTTTATGTTCTGGAAGTTTGGTTTCAGGTTTTTTAAAGTCATATTTCTTTTGTTTCTGCCTTTAGCCCCAGAATATAGAACATATTATTGTTAGTGATTTATTACTAAATTTTGATGCATCTGAAATTTCTTTGGAAGTCCACGGTTTTACCATATTCTCTGACTTAGACTACTTTAGCTCTATTCTTTATTTTCATGTATGGGTAGCTTATGCATTTTCTTCTCAACTTTTTAATCTTAAATCTTTTACTTACATCTTTATTCCTTGTGGACTCTCTTGGCGAGTATGCAGTTGAATGGTTAGCAAAATACCTGCAAGGAGACTTCAGATTCTTCAGTTTCTTCATTTGTTAGATTTCCCCATCCAATTTCAAGCATTCTAATGGCCTCAAATTAGAAATTTGTCTACTTAATGGTGTTGCACTGGTGGGGCTTTTGTTCTTTCATTGTGCATCTCACCCCACAAACAGAATGGAGAGGTGATTAGTTCCTTTGTTTCAATTGCCTCTTTTTCACTCCATTAGTGAGGAAAGTATTTCTGCCTTAGGGTAATGGCATTAATTGAACACATGATACCCAGCATGAATAGATGAGATTTACAACAGTTTATTAGTCATATATACATTAATGAGAAAAGGACACTGCAAGCCATGCAAGAGCACCTGAGGACTGCACTCAGGAGCAGAATTAACTATAAGAGTCTCTGAGAGACAGGTGGTTTTGTATCATCATGAGGATGAAGTGAACATGGCTTCCAAAGGAAAAGTGTGATTGGCTTCTTGCAGAGTGGCAGGACCCCAAAACCTGCTGTTCAGCTATGAGAAGGACCTGTGCCTGTTATCTTTCTTAAGAGTCCTGGTTTGGTTAGGAGACCTTATAATTCAGAGCAAAGTTGAGAGTGAAACTTATGGGGAGACCATTTGTGGCCCTTCTAATTTTGTGATAGACAGAGGCAGCTCATAGTATTGGAACTTAATTTTAGGTCTCAAACTATGTACTTGAAGCAGAAAAGTCAGTTAAATATGAATCTCATATGGAAAGAGTTATACAAAATGTGATTCATTGTTTTCAGAGGTTGCATACCTTTTAGATTCTACCAAGTCAGGGTCAATTTACAGGGTGTTCAAGTGCGTTTTAATTTACATTTGGTTAAAAATTTCAATTGTTTTGGGAGGATATTTTTGTCCTTTCCAACCTTTGCAAAAAAGATTTTTGTGTCATTGATTTTTATTTCTCAATATTTAATATAAAAATATGCAAAAGTATAAAAATCAGAAAAATCACACAGGAAGCACCTAGTTTTTTGCAGCTAATATTTTGCCATATTTGCTTCATCTACAACCATTTATCTGTCCCTCTTTGTATCTATCCATCAATCTTTCTTTATACATTCAGTGTAAGTACACTTCACACTTATGAACATGTCTTGAAAGTAATTCAATAGTACTAGCTGCAAAACTGGATGTAAGATGTGCAAAAACACTGAAGTCAAGGTGACACTGTAGATTTTGACATAACAATCTGGAAGGATGGAGTAATATTTTTTATGGTGTTTTTTTTAAGAGAGAGAGAGAGAATTTTTTAATATTTATTTTTTAGTTTTCGGTGAACACAACATCTTTGTTTGTATGTGGTGCTGAGGATCGAACCAGGGCCGCACGCATGCCAGGCGAGTGTGCTACCGCTTGCCCACATCCCCAGCCCAGGATGGAGTAATATTAACCCAAAGAGAAGCATTTTTACATGTGGGAATATAAGAAGCATGGTACTTGAAGTGTTTAATTTTACAATCCAGTTTAGACATCTATGAGTTCTTTGGCTACAGATACTAATAAGTTTTTCTCAAGATGAGGTTTAAAACTAGGTATTCATGATTAACTTGCCTTTCTATGTTCTATCTTCAGCCCAAGCACAGAGTCTATCTATTACATTCATTGGATGAATCAATAATTTAATTAATGGAAAAATATGTGAGAACCTGCCGCAGTCTGGCTGGGCACACAATCACGAGCCACCACACAGCTTGTAGATTCAAACAGCAACTCTTTATTCCCGAACTCACACCAGCCGTATACAAACACGTTCTGGGGAAATCCACGTTCTCTGCCCAAATCCACGTTCTCTCCCAAATTCACCTTCACTGGGCTTCTGTCTCCCAAAATATACTGTCTGAATCCCGTGAGAACTCAAGGGGAACTTAGGCAGCAGGATACGCCCTATTCCCAGCAGGAATAATCTTAAACCTTAAACCTGGAACCTAAACTGGGAACGCCCTAAACCCGATTATGTTAAACCGGGAACACCCTAATCCGCCCTGGTCCTTGAGCAAGGTCAACTACATTCAATGTCACTGCAAAATGTCAGCAACATGGGGTACGCTGGCAAGGAAATTGTCATACCTACTTGGCTAATGGCTCCCAGCAAGAACCTATTGCCTTGAAAAATTTATTAATTTGAAATCATTGTGGATTTTCATGGGAGAATATTTCATCAGTGTATAAAAGTGATCTCAATTTTCTTATAACTATGATTTAGATAGGTATCTTCCAAAGGCTCATGTGTTACAAACTTGGTATGCAACCTATGGCACTACTGGAAGGTGGCAAAAACCTTTAAAGGCGAGTTTTAGGTCATATGGTGCATACTCTAAGAATGATTGTGGAATGCTGATCTCCTTCTTTCTCCTACTTCCAGACCTCCAGGAACTGAACAGTTTTCTTTACCATGTGCTTCTGCTGTAGTGTAATGCCTTGTGCAGGCTCAAAAGCAATAGTGCCAACCAACCATGGATTGAAACCTCCAAAATTATAAGCCAAAACAAACCTTTTGTCTTTTTAAGTTGACTATATCAGGTATTTAATTATAATAACAGCTGACTAAAGCACTTATGATCTGTTTCAATTACTTTCAAGAATTTCTATTGAATAAAAATTCATTTTTTGATAAATATGTCTCCTTGTATTTAGAAAAGATGAATACTTTTGATAATGTTATCTGATAGTATTTTTTTATATTATGAAGTATAATATGAGTCAAAATTTTATTTATTTGTATCAGTAATTATTTTTTGCAAGCTCCTATTTATTAATGATAGGTAAATTCTAATATGGATTAATGTCCATTTACAGAATTCTACATAAATAAGTCAATAGTTTATTTGTTTTCATTTCGTAATTAGATTTTCTCTTTATCTTCTTCTAGCATGTGTGTAAATAACAATATACTTTGTGGTAAATAATTATTCAGATGAGACCAAAGGTGAGCAACTACATTATAAAACATCTTGTATTCATTTCCATATGTAAATTTGCATGTTACAAATATAGAACATTGTATGAGGTCAATTTTTCTACTTAACCTTAGAGGATAAATTTGACCTAAGTTTGACTTTGCTTTTTTTTAAAGTCTGTTGTCTAATGGCTTATTATAATTAATGCCTTGAGTAATATAGTAATATTGCCAGGCTCTTTTTAAAAGTCGCAAGAAATTCTTATTTTGGCATTGTAATTAACATTTTATTATTAATGTAATAACTGGAAAATGCTACTGTAATTGTTGGCTGTGTTGGTATTTTTGACAGCTCTCCTGATTTTGTACTCAAGAGAAAAATAATACCTCATGTTTTCCCCTTTGCATAATTAATAAACAGTGTCATTCATCATATTTTGACTGGTAGTGTATGATGAGGTCAAAAAAATCAGTCAATATTCTTATTCTTTGATAATGTCTGAACCTGACATCAAAAAGTTCTCAACAAGAGGATGAAATTTGACAGTGATGTATTTTTTTATATACAGACTATATAAAAACTTTCATTATAAAAGTTTTAAACTCTACCATAGTAATTGTTTTTGGTATGATAATTTTAAATATATTTAAAATGATAATCTTAGTGGGAATCATTCTGTTCCTTGATTTCCAGTCATTTTTTCAAATACATTGCAATATTGACAGTCATCAGGGCTATTTTTTTCAGATCCTTTAACACATTTCAATGTCAGAATATGTTTTGCTTTGGCTGACTGTCCCTGTACTACAAAAGCTTTCGAAAGACAGGTTTGCCTGTCTCGGAGGAATTCTAAAGACCTGGAACATCTTCTACCTGTCAGTTTTTGTCTATAATTTAGATTCCTAAAAGGTGGGTGGAGATGGGTTTTTTAAACTTTTGTTTCTCAGGGGCAACTTGATTCAGAAATCTCTTCTTGCCAGTAAAATAATATGTATTTAATTGACATATACTTGACCAAGTGTGTCTATATGTATGATAAAAGGTAAATGGACTTTCAGGGTATTTACAGTCACTTCTAGTGATAATAACAATGAAGCACTTAGTGCAAATAATTGTCATTTCATTTTAGGAAAATTAAGGCATATTAAATTGGATCATTAGCATAATAAAAATTGATTTTATTACACATTGACTTAATATTATATCTGTTATAAGATGATACAACTTTCTGAAACAATAGTTTTATTAAAATGTATGTCAATTAATAGTCTGTAACAATGATATATCATTGAACAATTATCATCTATAACAGTATTTAAGTAATTTTTAGGACATTATATATTTTTTGCTCTATGGCCTAAAATAAAATATTTTAGTCTATAAATTGAATTAAGGTGACATTCTCCAAACACTGTATTGTTATAATGATGCATAAAATTTATGTATTAATTGACTTTACAGATACATAATAAAACAAGATTTTGGTAACATTTTTCATATTTACTTTTTAAAAAACATGCTATAAATTATGTGTGTTAATTTTACTTTTATACCTTGATTTTGCTTCTGGAACTGATCATTTTTGCATTAATTTGAGGTTTGTATAGTTCATAATAATAGAAACTATGACATAGTTAGTTTTTGAGTTTTTACCCTAATCTTTTTTTTTTTTTTGGAGGGGATTCTGGGTATTGATCCCAGGGGGCATTTAGCCACTGAGCCACACAAAGCCCTTTAATTAATTTATTTTTTGAGACAGGGTCTTACTAAGTTGCTTCTCTAAGTTGCTGAGGCTGGCTTTGAACTTGCAATCCTTTCGCCTCAATCACCCAAACTGCTGAGATTACAGGCTACACCATTGTACCTGCAAGTTTTACCCTAATCTTAAAGAAAGAATCCAGCTCAATCAATCTAAAGAAAAAAAAAAAACACAGAAAAGGCATTTTTAAAGTTGTATTTATATTAAAGTAGAAAAATAGCTTTTTTACATGTGCAACTAGATAGAAGATTAAAATTAAGAGTACTCACTCGTGTTTAACTTTTTGATCTAATGAAAGTGGGAAAGAAAGGATTCTTAATAATACTATTCATCTCTAGAAATGTGAATTATTTCTTTTTATTACAAAAGAGATGAAAAAAATTAAGAAGAATTACCACTGAGCTGAGATATCCCATGGAGATCAGCCAAAATGACTAACACTGTTGAAGAAACAGGAGCAATGATACATCTGCTCTGATCTTCAAACCTATTTTTAAAAATTCGCTAAAATAATTATTATTAGAGCAAATGATTTATCATAATGGTAATCTGAAAAAAAAATTGTATAAGTGGATTTATTGAGAGTCACATAGTCTACAGAAAAACTGAGGGAATAGTCTGTTAAGGAGCTATCATAGCCACATTTTTAAAATCTGTATATGTGTTTCTCCCTTTTTTTCCAGGGGGCAGAAGAACTTTGTATTGAGAGATCCTCCAAACACTGTATTGTAATAAAAATATCTCAAACTGTACACTTTCACATTTTTATTTCCCATATGGAGTTGCCCTTATTGGCCCAGCATCAGAGACTTTGAGCTCTCTTTCTGTGACCTCTGGTTTCTCTCCATGTCGAAAAACACTACCTATTATTAGGTACTGGAGAGACAATGCAGTTTGCTTTTCTTTGTGACACACCTGTTATTTGAACATCATGACAGCAGGAGGATAGCTCCAGAGAGGTGGGAAGAGAAAATCAGTTATATTTTTCTAAAGAGTTCTTGCACTATGAGGACATTCAAAGCAAATTTACATATGACCATAATTTTTTCTTTGTTACATCATGTTTACTTAAAAATAATTGCAGTTAATCCAAGGCACTTTCCATTTTTTCTCAAATAGTTTATAATCAATGATCTAGGAGAAATTTCTCATTGCTTTTACTGTGTAATGCATAGGTAACTAATGGGGAAGATTCCATGATGAAGGGTTTGGATCACTCCCTTCCACACACCTTCAACTCCCTTGCCCGTCTTCTAATTTTACTGTGCATCACCAGCTTCCTTTCTTGTATTTATATCCTACTCTACTGCATTTGACCCAGATTTAATGCTCTCACAGTCCCATGCTGTTTCTCTATTCATTTGGCTCAGGGATAATACATCCTTAGTATTTCTCTGCCATTCCACTGGCTCTTTGGTAAGTCTACCTTTGATGGTCTTTCTCTACTTCCATAATCTCTGAATATTGGAATGCCACAGTGCTCAAGATTTTTACCTATTTATCCTATTTATTTTCTTACCTGTATACCCTCACTGCCTTTATATTCATAGTCACTTTTAATCTCTAAACATAATATATGTAATAAAGATTCCTAAATGTACATTCCCATTCGTGTTCTGAACACTAGATCTGTGTGGTCCAAGAATTTCTATGATATTCATGTTGTATATTTGCAGTCTCCCTTAGTGCCTAGTAACTTTTTTAAAAGTTATTAACGAAAAGCTTTACAAACACGGTAAATACACAATGGTCTGAGGTCGCTGCATTAGGAAACCACATTGATATATATGGACCCTAGGCTCTAGGAAGAATATTGAAGTGACTTTCTAGCTGGAGAAACTTTCTAGCTTGTAGCAGCTAGGCACATATGATTATTATACAAGTGAAATATGCATCGCTAGGGAAAGGAGAAATTGAACTCTTTATTTATTTAATTTCAATTAGAATTTTCACTGGCTAGTGGTTATTGTATTAGACAATATATAGTTGTACACTCATTATTTCTAATAATTCAACCTAATCTCTTGAATGCCTATTATACAACATAAAACTACCACTGCTTCTCTGTATCTCAGCTCTATATAATCAGAAAAATTATCACTTTTATTTAAAAATTACATGCACAATCTGACCATTAAAACCATCTCAACTGTGACCACCCTTGAAAAAGAGGACAATAGCTTTATTTTACTTCATTTGAAATTATTACAATAGGCAGATCATTGGTGTCCTGCTTCTATCTGAACTGCATGCTATTTTTCTTACCAGACTACAAACAATCTCAGTGCTCTGGTCAGAAGTGTTAAATGGTTTCCCATCTCACCAAGTGCAAAAGTTGGGTCTTTCACAATGACCTAAGAGGTCTTAAAGGGGCTGTTCTCTTTCCTTTCCTCTCTGGTCTCAGGCCTTCTACTCACTACTTTGTGACCTCTGTTTTTTGTTGTTGTTGTTTTGTTTTGTTTTGTTACACTGATTGGCTTGCGCTTCCATGAACATATTAAAGATTCTCCAGCTAGAAAGTCAGTTCAACATTCTTCCTAGAGCCTAGGATCCATATATATCAATGTGGTTTCCTAATGCAGTGACCTCAGACCATTGTGTATTTACCTTGTTTGTAAAGCTTTTCATTAGTAACTTTTTAAAAATGTCAAACAATGTCCCATACTTCATGTTTTTTTATAGACCCTACAACCTCTAATGTTCTGTACATGCTATGTAATTCCAGACTTTTTTCATCATTCTCCAATTGCAAGATTTGTAGAAAATAGCTGTTATTCCTTTTTCTCAAGTCCTTTTGTGACTCTGTGAAGTTTCCTATTTTTTGTGATTCATGTAAATAAAATGATATGTTCTGAAGCACAAGTTAGAGACTTGGTAGTATTTCTTCCTTAAACGTTAGATATAATTCACCCAATGAAACACATCTGGGCCTGGTTATTTCTGTTTTGAAAAATTCTATTGTTTAAATATCCTTAATGGATATAGGCCTTTTCAGATTGTCTACTTTTTCTTGTCAGATTATGAGTTTTGGCAGATTATGTCTGCAAAAGTTTTGTTTCATTTCATCTTGGTAATCAAATTTGTGGGCAAAGAGTTGTTGATACCATTTCTTTATCATTTTTAAGGGCATAGGATCCGCATTGGTGTCCTCATTTATTTCTGAAATTAGTCATTGTGTCTTCTCTCTTTCTTATTAATGAGGCTATATACTTTTCAATTTTATCAATCTTTTTGAAGAATCAGTTTTTGGTATTGTTGACTTTATTGATCTCTTCTTTTCAATTTCATTTATTTCTTCTTTAGTTTTTTCTTATTTTTGGCTTAGTTTGCATTTAATTTATATTCCTTTTTCTAATATCTTATGTAGAAATTTATGTTATTATTGTATTTTTACCTTTTCTAATCTATGTATCCAGTGCTAAAAATTCCCCTCTAAATTCCAGTTTCTTTTTTATCCCACAAATTTTAACAAGTTGTATTTTCCATACATTCATTTCAAAATATGTTTTAATTTCTCCTGAGATTTATTCTTTGATCTTGGTGACATGACCCACAAAAAAGTAATCATGCTATTTAATCTCCATACATTTTGGATTATTGTTCCATGAATAATTTCTACCTTAATTCCATTTTTTATCTGATAACCTTGTGTAATATTTTATGCTTTTAAATTTGTGTTTTATGGTCTAACTTGGTGAATGTTCCATGTGAGTTTAGAAGAATATGTAGTCTTCTATCATTGAATGAAATAGTATACAGATATCAGCCGCACCCAGATGAGTGATGATATGTTGAAATTGAACTATATCTTTAATGATTTTCTTCCTAATGTATCCAACTATTTCTGATAGAAGAGTGCATCCCGTACTTTGATGTTCAGTGCCCATATACATTAAGAATTAGATCTTGTGGAGGATTGACCTCTTTAAGTTTATGTAATTAAAATATCTTTGACATGCCTGTATTGATATTTGGTATATTTCTTTGATTTATTTTTACCTTTTAGTATGCATTGTAATTTTTCCTGATAGTTGGGATATAATGTACTTGATAAAAAGAACCATTGTTTTACAAAAGACATTTAATTATACAGTAGTAAAGTTTTGGATGATGGGAAGTGTACTATAGTCCTGTCATAGTTTGTGTCAATTCCAAAATGTACATGTTGAAAGTTAATGATAATATGATAATTAAGCTCATGACTTAATTGCTATCAAGCCTTTACGAGGTATATTACATATCTTCTTGCTTTACAAAGGATTTAAGTTACTTATTAGTGTCCCTTCATTAAGCTTCAGAAATCCCTTTAATATTTCTTGAAGATAAATTGTACCCCTAAGAATTCTCTTAGATTTTGTTTATTGTTTATCAGGAAATGGCTTAATCTGTCACTTTTGTGGATAATTTTGCAAGATAGAGAATTAGTAGGATTTTTCCCCCTTTATATTTTGACTATAATTCTACATACTTTCTTCTCTTTGGCTTCTAATGAGAAATCTGCTGTTAGTCTTGTGAGAAATCTTATATATGAGATTGAAATGCTATTTCTTACAGCTATTATAACTCACCCTTTGCCATTGAATTTTAACAATTTCAATTATTTTACTTGATGTAATTTGGTGTGTACCTCAGAATTATATGATGCAGAGTTTGTTGAGACTCTTGGGTATATCAGTAAAGTTTTACATCCCATTTGGGAGGTTATCAGTCATTGTTTCCTAAAATATTCTGTCTCTTTCATTTCTCTCCTTCTTTGATTCACAATATGTGCATGTCAGCTTTTCATCACTGTAACCAAAGTAACAAATGAAAACAACTAAGAGGAGAAATTACTTATTTTGTTTCACAGTTTTAGAATTTTCACTTCATGGATGGCTGGCTCCATTGCTCTCAGCCTGAGTTGAAGAAGAATATCATGTGAGAAGAGTGAAGTAGAGGAAGTCGGCTCAGTTCATGATAGCCATAAGGGGGAGAGAGAGAAAGAGAGAGAGTAGAAAGAGCCAGGGACAAGATACAGTCCTCAAGAATATACTCCGCATGATATATGTCCTCTAATCCTGCTCCACTTGCCTACAATTTCCACCAACTTCCAGTAGTCCTTTCAGTCATAATAAACAAATAGGTTAAAATGCTCATGATCAAATCACTTCCCAAAATCCACAACTCTGAACATTACTGAATTGGAGATATCCATGTTTTAAATCTGGAATGCCTCCCAAAGTCTATAAATCAAATCCCGCCCTCCTTCTTCCCAGTGGTTCTCGTCTATGACCATCATTATTTTTTTTGTCATTGTGTTTCTTTATTAAATGAACATATTTTATAATTCTGCAAAGCATGGGTTCTTTGTCATATGCACCCACTGATGTCCCTTCTTAGTTAACCTCATGGTCACAAAAAAATGGCACAAAAATTTTCTTACATGCTTTGATCAAGTAAGTCTCCCAGTCTGCTGAATAATTCTGCCTGTATATTGAGATATGTTTCCCTTCTCTGCAAGATAGGATATAGCTTTGTCTCTACTTTCTACTTTTTAGGACCTCAAGATCCACTAGAGTTGAGAGATTGAAGGCCATCTCAAGTTTTTCCTAGGCTTCTGGGGATACCTTAGGGTTTCAAATCCCCCTATTTATATTCCATAACCCAATTTTCTCTCTTAAGTGGTTGGCCAACCCTTTGGTCAACTAATTGATAACATCATCTCAGACATTTGCAATATTAACAATTTTGCATAATGGTTTTTGATAAATTCCCTGAAGATAGAGCTTTTTGCATAGAGTAAGCTGAAAGTCATGTTAAATAACAACAAGATCAATTCAAATAGTGACAATTCTCTGAGAGCAGGACTTTTAGAAAATTTCAAACCCATCTGTCCTTTCCAAGTTCAATTTTTAACAGTTACTATATTTTAAAATTCTTGCGCTTCAAGATTGTTATGAATATGATGAGAAAATAATGGGATTTGAGTACATTAAAAATCCACAACTGAGCATGGTGGCACATGCTTATAATCCCAGCTGCTAAGGCCACTGAGGGAGGAGAATCACAAGATCAAGACCAACCTCAGCAACATGGAAAAATTCTATGTCAAAAAGTAAGTAAATAGACAAACAAACAAACAAACAGTCTGGGGATATAGCTCAGCGGTAGTACATACTTGGTTTCAATTGCCAAAATCCCAATACTTAATTTTTTTAAAATTGTCAAAAACCTATTCTTAACAAACTTCAATCATTTTTTTGAGTCCATACTTTTATAGTTATTAAAATTAATTTTCTGAAAAAGTTTGACTGTTTTTCCCATGTTCTCATTGTTTTATTGAAGAGTTTATCTATTGTGATTTAATAAACAGTGCCTATTATCTGTAATTAAAGAAGAGGAAACCTATTTTAATAATGAATCATTAAAAAAACTAGTTTCTAGAAGTTTAATGTATTAAATGTACAATGATTTTTAAAACATTTAGATCTACATTTTTGCAATTCAATAATTAGAAAGTAGAGTTAATCAATGGATAATGTCAAAATAAATGTTTTTTTATAGATTACTTACTAGGTACTGATTAGTATATAGTAAGCTCTGTGCACAAATGAACTCATTTAATGTTTATAATAATTATATGAGGAAAACCAAAGTGAGACAGATAGGATAGGAAAGCTGAGCAAACTCAATTTCTACAAAGTGAGAGAGTTCAAGCTATACTGAATCAGTCTTATTGTGGTGTCCCTGGAGAGGGCCATCAAACTTATTCCATATTCTGAATACAGAACAGTATTTAAATACACATTTCTATCCCATGGAGAAGGAAACATTAGTGGGTCTCTGCCCAGCCAGAAGAGTCTCACCAAAAGGAAGACATAGGGATTTTCATAAAAAGTAATTGGATACATTTTTTTTGCCTATTTCACAATTATGTCATTAATTAAATCTAATACAGCATGTGGGTTACATTTCTAAAATTTTAGCCACATAGTAATTTAAGACATAAAGGACTAATGTATCTTATTTTAAAACGTTCCTTCTGTGACTCATCCGCTAAGCATCAGGACTTGAGCAGACTGAACACCAACTAATGTAAGCAGATAGCCTCTAGCATCTTACCTCTTCACAAAGCTCATCGAATTCTTTCAAAACATATCTTGATGTATACTTAACAACCTACCATAAAATAGGAAAATATATATTTACTTGTTTACTGATTAGAGCTAAAATTTAGAGTATTTTGAATTTTTATAATTTTATAATGATGAGTTTTAGGTTCTAGTTAATGGGGGTAGGTTCTCTACCCCCTGTTTTGAAAGATAATCTCCTAATTTCAGGTCTCATATTCTTAAAGGTAAAAAAAAAAAAAAGTTTAGATACATCATCTTTAATATGCATTCCCATCAACAAAATATATGATTGTCAAATACAAGTAAATATGTAATATAAATTGCAAAAATATAATTTTTACAGTTCCTTTTTATGCATGAATATTTACTAATTACTGTTATTGTGATACTGAGGATAGAATACTCGGTAGTTATTAAAAATATAAAAGCCACCAATCTTAGTTTCAAAGATAGATTACAAAATTATAAGAAAACTATTCAGATCAGAACAGATCAAGAACAGTTTGGTGCAGTCTGAAATTGTATCATTAACCATGTAGACAGTTCTTGCAGTAGATGAAAATGAAGTTGAAGTGCTGTTTAATTGGAAATTTCTTGATTAGCCACTGCAACTCTAATGAATGCAAATTTCAACACTTTCAAAATTATATCCTACTGTGTGAATCTTTTTTTATGCAATCAACAACAGAACGAAGTACTGATTTACTAAAATGATGGTAAAAGTTATTATTTCATTGTTAATTTAATCAAATTTTTTTTTATTTTCTAAAATCCAAAATTTTCATATGCTTTTATTTACATAACAGAATGGTATATTCTTAGGGGATGACAACTCTAAGCTAGTAAAGGAAAAAGACGCCAAAAATAAAATGTATTTAAAATTATTTTAAGAAAGTTAGTAAGAAACAATCAACTTGTGTAGGCATCTCTTTTCATTTATGTAAACCATGTCCATCAAACACAGTGTTTGGAACCACTAGAGATTAGCTGAGGATCTGGCCCCTCTCTTTACAGTTCAAAACAATTATATTATAACATAAAAAAAGAAAAATGTCTAACAATTTTCAGAAATTGTGGAAGAGACTGTTTTAGTAAACATCTGTTTCTGGACATGGAATAAGAGAGTTAGAAAAAGAATCAAATATTTTTCTAACACAACTTTTTTATTTTGTGGAAAGAAAAATAAATTCCCAATGTTCTTCCCCAATAAACTTCTGCAATTTATAAGCTGTACATTTAGTTTGGAGTCTGAAAAATAAATCAGATTCTTGAGAACCTCTTGAGTGCTTTTTGTTAAAACTACATTGCAGTATGAAAAGTCAATTTATTTTGCATTGACACAGAATAAATAAAATCTTGTCCAGAGCAAACTGATATACGGATTCTTGTGTTAATTAGAACTTTCACTCACTAGTGAATACACAATAACTTGTGCTTCTTCACCAAGTACATTTACATGTTCTGTCCTAGTTGACTTAGATTGCAATACAACCATTAATTTAAATTATTTATGAGATATTTAATAATATTGGAAAAGACTATCACCAATCAATGTGATATTTATTGAAAAGACTAATTTAAGATAGCTTATCTGCAGGAATTTTGATTGACCCTTAATTCAATTTTTAAAGATGTAGTAATTGATTTGAATTAGGTATGCATCCTATAGTTTTTAACTTTATCTACTTACTGAAGCTTCCGGGATTTATGCAAAATATAGACAATGGCATTAATTTTTACCCCTGTATGTACTTGTAGCCAGTGTAGATAGTTTATAATCCTACGGTTTTTCCTTGTTCTTCTTCCTAAGGATTTTTTTCCCCAGAAACAGTGACACTTACTTAAAAGAAAAAAAAAAGATAAAATAAAATTAATAATGCCAAAATAATGGTCAACTTCTTAAGGACAAGAGAAGAATATCTCAGGCTTTCTATCTTCTGTGGGGGCAATTCTAAACAATAGAAGACAAAGGAATCCATTCACTAAGATCCATTTCATCAGATTTTTCCCTTTCCCTCTTTCAACTTCTCAGTGCCTCATTCAATCTTTCTGTGTCGTCTCCTAAGAGCTGCACACAAGATTATTTCTTAAGCTTTGCTTTTATCAAAACTCGACTAAGATGTTAAATGAACAAAAGCCTAGATTTTTAATTACTTAAGTTATAAAATGAACTCCTTAATATCTGACACTTGTATTTGTAGGACTTATAACTAACCTGTTGTCAGATGATGAATGTGAATATATAAAATAATATATGTAAAAAGCTTAAGTACAGATTTCCATTCCATTTTAAATGACTTTAAAATATACTGGGCATCTTGGAATATCTTGGAATATCTTGGAAGAGTTCAGACCTGTATATGGAAGTAATATGAGAGTATAAAGAAACTGGATATTTTAAGTGTGTAAGGTAGTGTGGCAATGGACTCATGTTAATGGACTTATGTTTGGTGAATCTGGTTTGAGATTTATCATAGACATGTGATGGTATCTACAATATTCTTTCCACTAAAATGTTAAAATAGTTTATCTCCTTATTCAAGAATCTTTATATAAGAATTCATCACAGTGGTTTGATATGATTCTAACTCGGTTAAACATGGACTTTTATGTGCAAATATTAGATATTCCATTCAAGCAGCAGAACAGATTACCAAATATGTGGTTTAGAGTCAGCTCATATGAAAAATACCAGGGTGTTCAGAGGCATAAAATGTGATACAAATATGCCAGTCATAATGTAATGTAAGAAACAGTTCCTATTCACTTTTGAAGCCATAATACACTATGAAAAGGACTAATAGGGAAACTATAAGTCTGTAGTTATCATAAATGTAAAAATTCTTAACAATATTTTAAATCCTTTAACTTATGTGCATACATATGTGCAAATGTGTATGCACATATAGATATCAATATATACATAATTATATGGTATTATATATGCATCCTATCTATGCAAAACTATATGTATGTATATATTTGTGTAAATGTGTATGTGTAGGCACATTTCATGTATCACAGTATATCTGACAGTAATAAGTTTTGTATTCTCTCTCAAGATCTATCAAAGCCAGTATAATATTATTTATAAAAATCACTAAAAAAAAAGAGCACACACTATGTAATGAATATTGTGTACATGGATATATACAAACCATTAATTTAAGCATACTTGGAAACTCTTAACCACATGAATGTGTGTGTATGTGTCCATACTTAAACATATTTAAGATCTGCTTGTCACAGCTAATGAAGGCTCTCTGCCAGGAGAATGATACATTGAAATCTGTTTTTTTCTCTCTGAGATTGTGCCAGTCTTTTATATCTTGAATGCTCATGCCCTACATCTTTTTGAACTTGAAGCCATTCTCTAATATTACGTACCTACAATGTAACAAAACAGTACTATCCTTTCTTCTATACTCACCCTGTATTTGTAGACTTCGTCATTTTCTTTTGATGTGTATACTTCCATTCAGTACAGTGGAAAACATGGGCTCCTTGACCTTAATTCCCTTGGAAAGGCCTCTTTCTCTTTGCTTAGTGCTAAATCAATCAATGAATCTCTTGCTTTACCTTCAACCATATTTTTCTCTGTCTGTTCTCCCTAAACATAGAATCAAACAGTGCCTGAAACACAGTAGTTGTGCAATAATTGTTTAAGTAAAGGAGATCGACATTCTAAAGTGATGTAAGGGGAAAAGTCATTTCCTAATTGAATCTAAGATGAAAGCAGGTCTTTTTTTGGAGTAAAAAAAAAAATGACTCTCCTGTGTAGAACTATTTAACATCCTCTCATCCTTAGTACAGCAACATAGTGTGCCAATTAACCTCTTAAATCTAGCAACAAAATTTTACTATACTTTGTTTTAAAATTTTAAGGGCTTTCAGAGTTATATCAGTAGGAAGCATCTTTGCTTCAATGAGATGAATTTCATTGCAAATAATAATTGAATTTTGCTAAATGTTAGAGGAGTCTGGTAACCTATTGTAGTGACAATCTATAGTAGCTTTTTAAATTAATTTAGCAAACTTTTATTTATATGCTCTCTGAGTTTTAAATAATTGTCTCCTATATTTGTTTAAAACATATTTACTAGTTATCAAGCACCATGCTCATTTTTCAGAATATATGCTTTCTGTCATTAAGAAGTTTATAGTCTAGTATGGTGAAAATAGTCAATGAAAAAATATTGCCATATCGTGTAATTACTGCAGTAATTGGTATCTTTTCCTGATACTTTAGAAAAATAACTTATGTTGGGTAATTTATAAACAATAGAAATTTATTTCTTATTGTTCCGGAAGGTCCAAGATTAAAGCAGCAGCAGTATCAATGCCTGTTAAGGGCATCTTGATGTTCTCCCATGATAGAAGAGGCAGAAGTGGAAAGAGGGTAAGTCCTGTGTCCTGAATTAAAGGATAGGAAGACTTTTGTCTTCCTGGCTTCCCCAAAGAACCAACATCAGGGTTCTTAGATCAATTTGCTATGACAAGAATGGTACTGCCAAAATAGGTAGATATTGCTCTGATACTCAACTCTGTACAAGGAATATTCTGAGGAAGAGGAAACTGTGGCAACAGTTAGCCAATATAGGAACACCTATGTAAAAAGTTTTCAGAATATTCTTGATAAAGACAAAGTGTGAGTACCATGTACCCTATGAAATAATAATTTATATCAGACCAATACACAAAAACAAAAACTGTCAGGTTTCATCTTTCAACTCTGGACCAAACTCTTTGAGTCACATGATAGTTCCCCTTTTCTTCAGAGAAAAATGAGCAGTCAAGGACCTTCAAATATACCAACTCTGTACCTGCTGAGTAGAATATATAAGAAATGACTTGGGAAGAAAATACAATAATGTGGAATTACCTCATCATTATAGACTTGAAAAATCACTAGACCTAGAATTAAGGAACAGTAGGAAAACTTGTTCTCTACCACCAATTCTCTAGTCAAGAACAGAAATTTTGTGGAGGACGGTGGGAGAGGGATTGTGACATGTGGAGTTGCTCCCTCTGTTGAATTAGGGAAATTGGGAGTACAGCCTTGGCCCTTGTTTCTTGCCTGAGACTTAAAAAAGGCAGCCATGCAAAAGCTGGGGATGTATATGTGAAAATCAGTGGGAATGGATTTTAGGGATATATTGGCAGTATAGGGCCAAAAATGGCAATAAAAGGGGGGGGGTATCTTAAAAGTTGAAAAATATACTCCTGAGGCTGTTAATGGAGACTAAAGGGATTGAAAGGTTACCATGTGTCTCAGCAAAAATGGAGCACGTGGCTGAGAGTAAGCCAGGTCAGTCTCATAAGGTGGAGCAGAGTAGGCACGGAGTGTTTACCAGTATGAGACAAAGTCACTCTGTAGAAGCTGGGATGTGAGTTTCCCAAGCTGGCATCAAATCGTACATGCACCAGGACTTTAGGGGATTAGCTCCAGCAAAAGCCAAGTTAGAACTGAATCAACAGCAAAAGACTGCAAAGCCTTGCTAGGGTAATCACCTCGGATTGTCTCTGCCAAATAACCAGAGATATATTTTTATCAGCATAAACACAGACCAGTTTTGTCCCTCTATAATGATGCTAAACTTCCCCTGAATCCAGACATAATCCCATATATGAGGCAAGTGGGCCAGATTCTTGAACTGACTAAATATTAAATTGAGGTGACTGATAAATCACTGGAATAGAGCTAATTTGGCTGAAAGCATCCAGATTAACGTTTTAAAACAGACTAAAGCTCTCAACGTCAGACATGTAAATCAATACTAGAAATGAAGAACTCACTGGAAACTGGTAATATTGTCCCTTTTCATTTTTCCAAATTCAAACTGGAAACCAGAAGAGTTACTGTATATATTGAATTTTAGAAAGTATGATGCAAAGATGCCTTGAGAAATCAGATTGAAGCATGTTATAATAGAGGGAGGTAAAGAGCAATTGATGTGAAGCTCTGGACTTAAGAACCTAAAACACAGAGTGTTAAGTATAGAATATGGATTCTATATATGTAAGATGGATGTGGATGATAATTGCTTGAAAATTCATACGGCTAAAAATGATTATATCAGAAATAATCAGTAGTGTATACATATGTATGTATGTGTATATAATATAGAAAAATAGAGTGGTGATGATTAACTATTTTGTGCTAATTCAATTAAGCAAAGTATATAATCTAGGAGTGTAAAAGAGTTACAAATAAATTTCTTATTAATTACTAATTCTGATTACTTCTTCTAAAGGTATATTTTCTCATCTGTAGAATAAAGGAATGGTTGACTAAGCTAAGCTTTAAAATCCTTTCTATCCTCTAAATCTGTTGATTTCTTTAAATTATTAAATTTTTAGAACTGACATTTGGATTGACCATTGAACCTAAGTATTGAATTATTCCCATAATTATCCAAATTACCCAACCATGTAAATAAAGACTTTGGCAGCCCTGACCACATTTGGAAGGAGACAGAAAATGAAAACTGGGACTTTTTTGTCTACAAAGCTTTTTATCTGTGTCTTCTTTTCAACATATGAGAATCATTCTTTATTTTAAATTCAACTAAAGTAACTATTTTTCAATAATTATAATCTCCACAATGAGTTTAGGATAGCTTTTATTTGTTTTATTCCAATTTAAAAAAAATATTTTTTAGTTTTAGATGGACACAATACCTTTATTTTTTTTTTGTATGTGATGCTGAGGATTGAACCCAGTGTTTTACACATGCTAGGTGAGTGCTGTACCTCTGAGCTACAACCCCAGCCCTACAATGTTATTTTAAAAACACTCAATGTTCCTACAATTTGTAATAATTTAATTTGTACACTAAACATCAGTTCCATATTTGTAAAGATAAGACACATTTCCAAGAGTGAACCAGGGTAGAGCTTCATCCTTTATCCTTGTTAATTTTTAAGATATTTGTGACAACCTTTGATAAAAAATCTGATTAAGTGAATATTTATTAATATTATATCTCCAGTTGGTATGGAACAAAATAAAATCGAGTCTTGCAGTACTCTCTTGCTGCATTATAATGATATTATCAGATCTCACTGCTGCTGGCAAGATAAAAGGGTTTGGAAAGCTACCATAGATTTGAAAGTGGTTACCTGGTCAAATATAGACTTTTATTATGTCACTGAAAATGGGGTGTTATTGAACATATATCACAGTAGGGTCAAGTGATCAGAAAATAAATGTATTGTAAACAAGGGTGGTAGGATTAAAACATTGATTTACATTGATATGTCCTCATTTAAATAAATAAGGTAAAATGTCAAGGACAGATACTGGCCATATGAACAAATTGTTTTGCTTCTAAATAAGTATGGAGAAAAATGTGTAAAAGAGAAAAAGAAAAGGACAAAACTCAATCAATAAATAAAAATAGGGGGAGAAAAATATTTTAACAATAAAATACATGAATAAATATGACTTTTGAAAATTCCACATACATTGATGATGATGACAACAAATGTTCATGCACTAAACTTATCTGTGCAGAGGAAGCAATCTTTAGTTTGAAACAAAACATGTAAATAAATATAAGAACATCAAAAGCTTGATGAAAATCTATTTTTAAAAAAATTGCTTAGTGTATATTTAACTATAAAAACACATATTGGTATATTAATATCACACAATAGACTTTAAATAGAGAAATATTTTATGAAATAAATTATGAATCAGCAGTTGCAAAGTTTGTTATTCAGATAGATATACTAATTCTGAAATTAATGTTCAGTTAATATAGTAGTGCTAGGATACATGAGTACAATTAGTATCATAGAAAAAAATTACATATTAGGAATATTCAACATTTCTCTTGAAAGTGTTGACCACTAAAATAAAAAAAAAAATAGCAAATCTATTGAACATTTGAACAACCTAATTAATACATGATTTAAGGGGCAGATATAAAATCTGCACATAATTTTTAAAAAACATGTTGTCTTTGTTTTGTTTGCAGAGATTATTTTTAATCTGAATGCTACTGAATATATGTGGTAGGAATTTCAGATATTTTATTGACTATTGGATAGGTTTAGGATTTAGATTCAATGCAACTTATATAAAAAGGGGCATTTATTGGTGATCTTGCATATATTAATCCTGTATATTTTTAACTACACTGACTTTAGCATGATGTTTAGAGGAGTTCAGATACACAGCCTAGAATATTTGCCCTTAGATGTACACACATCTCTAGTGACAGATATATAAGCTGAGTCATAAAAGCTCAGTCCTTATTCCTTATGCCCACCCGATAATAAGGGAAAAGTTTTGAGACATAGGAAAAAGAAGTTTTATTGTTTTGTTAGCAAAGGAAAAACACAGCGGGCTGTGCCCTCTCTGGAGTCATGATTCCTTGGAAGCCCTGAGAGATAGCTTAGCTGTTCCCTAGATCCCCAGGTGCCAACTCTGAAGCTTTCACATCTGTGGTCTGTGAGTTGAAGGACAGATAACTCAGCCTAAAAGTTAATATTGCTTCACCCATGATTAGAGAAGGGGGAGTGGAAGAAGAGAAAGGGGGAAAAAGGATGTCAGTTTTAAAATAAGCCTCAGTGGCTGAGCAGTGAGGATTATGTTCAAAGCATAAAGTGGACCCCTATTACATTCTCTGCCCTTTTTTTCTCTGACATTTAGAAACAATCTTTATAAAACTTCTGAATTTAGACAAATTACTTTTTTTTCTCAATATGTTAGTCTATTTTTTTCATGTTTTTTTGTTTTGTTTTATTTTTGTTTTCAGCTAAAACACACCAGAAATTCTTGGTATTCTTTGCATAGAGAGTGGCCAATGTTAACTCAGTAGCCTCAGTAGCCTCAGATTTAGCAAAGTCCCAAGAGGACTTTCCATGCATTAACAACTTGTAAAAACACATTGAACCAACCCAAACATATTATATTTTATAGATTTTAAGATTATTATTTGCAGGTTTTATGTAAGTCGTCAGTTAAGCAGTTTTATATAGCAATAGCTCTGTTTCCAAAGTTTTTTTCACCCTCTTGTTTTCTCTCCAGTCCCTAGTGAGTTTGAGAATCAATTCCCTTAAAGAGTTTTTCACAAAAGACAGCAGAACAGACAGACAGAAGGCTAAAATCCTAATTAGAATAAGGCAGAACAAAATTGCAGAACAAAAAAGCTCACAGACCCCAAAAATAGATTATGGGTGGTCCATGAGTTCAAAAAGGCAGAAAAAATCATTGCCAGAAATGAAGATGGTCAATTATTTCTAAGAATTTTTGAGGGGAGGGGGAGTTTACCCAGGGGAGTTGGCAGTTGAGGCACTCTAAGTATTAGACAAAAAAAACAGCTGAAATACAAGAGGGTCTCTCTCTCTCTCTCTCCACCAAATCCTTCCTCATTTCTTGAATTTCTGTTTCTCAGTGGAGTGGGGGTACCCTTTTTCTTTTTGGTCTCCATGTACAGGCTCCTCCTAGAATTCTTTTTATACCAAAAGGGGTGAGGTTGACATGAGTCAGAAGAAAGAAGCAAAAGCAATCAAGTAATGAAGGACTATCAGGAGACAGAGATTAAATGCTCCTGAACAAATTTGACAAATGCTCAGAAACAAAGGATATTCAATTAACCATTTTTTAGCTTTTAATAAATTAATCAGCCAGTGGAGGTGGCAACATACTCCTGTAATCCCAGTGACTCAGGAGGCTGAGGCAGGAGGATGGGGAGTTTGAAGCCAGCCTCAGCACAAGCAAGGCACTAAGCAACTCAGTGAGACACTGTCTCTAAATAAAATACAAAATAGAGCTGGGGATGTGGCTCAGTGGATGAATGCCCCTGAGTTCAGTCCCTGGTACCCCTCAAATCAATAATTATAAACAAATTAACAGACAAATTCATTTTAAAACAGTTACCCTAAACTACAGTGGACTTTGCCACCCTTAGGCCAGGCTATTCTACAATAGTAAATATTTTTCTTAGTCACAGTTTGAGAGCTGTAAACAGCAGGAGAGCCAAGATTCTCCCCAAGGGGCACAGGGACAGATTTGGCACTGTTCATTCTTATGCAAATCACAACAGATTCTGTCCCTAGCAAGCCTGGTTTCTCTTTGTACCTTACTTTCCTTTCCTGTTAATTGGCCACACAACATTGAAGATACAAACTTTCAAAGTGGTAGAAGCCCAAAGTGGTTCCAAAAAAATCCCCAAATGGCTGCAGCTCATGAACAACAGTGAAAACAAAGGGTGAGGCCCAGCCTGCATTGTGAGGGAGAACTATGGGACTTCAGGATCTGTAGAGTATAAAAGTTTATTTATCTTTTTCACCCAATGGTATTAAAAAGCACCCAGTGCAGGTGTAAAGTAGAAGGGGAATGGGCAGTGGGTAGGAGAAAGGACAAAAGGATGAAAGAGAGAAGGAAAGAAGGAATTCCTGTAATAAAGGTAGCTGCAGGAGTTGCCTAAATTTGTTGCTTCCTTCCCTTTAGCAGAGTCAGCTGGCTGTGATGGCAGTGATGAGAATCAATAGGGCTGAGTTCCCAAGAATGCTGAAGATAGAATACCCAAGAAATGCCAAGAAGTGTAGAAAGCAATTTTTATTTAAAGGATAGACAGAGAGAGACTTCTTCCCAGAGAGGGGGCTCCAAAGATGGGTTTTTCAAAAACCATGTTTCTTAATGCTCACATAAAACAATCACAAAATTTAACATTTACAAAGCCTTGAATCAAGTCTCAAAGACTTCCAAAGATTGAGTATCATAAATAAATAAATGTATACTGTCTATGACAGAGTTTCTTTTGAACTCAAATATGAAAGAAAGTAAAAAAAGTGATAGATTTATGTATGTTGATCTTGTATCCTGCTACTTTGTTAAATTTGTTTATTATTTCTAGAAGTCAGATGCTTCTCAAGAGACAAATGAATAAAGAAACTGTGATATATATACAAAATGTAATTATACTCAGCCATAAAGAAGAAGGAAATTATGATATTTTATTTAATTAATTTATTTATTTTTGCTGCTGTGACCAAAAGACCTGACAAGAACAATTAGAGAAGAAAATGTTTGTTTGTGGGGCTCATGGTTTCAGAGGTTTTAGTCCACAGGTAGGTGGCTCCATTGCTCTGGGTCCAAAATGAAACACAACACCATGTGGAAGTGTGTGGTTAAGGAAAGTACTTGGGAAAATGGCACCAGGCAGCAGAGAATGAGAACTCCCCTTACTAGTAACAAAATATATATCCCAAAGGCATTACCTCCTCCTGACACACTTTACCTGCTTATATTTACCACTCAATTAATCCCTATCAAGGGATTGATGCACTGGGGCTGGGAATGTGGCTCAAGCGGTAGCGTGCTCGCCTGGCATGCGTGCGGCCCGGGTTCGATCATTAGCACCACATACAAAGATGTTGTGTCCCCCGAAAACTAAAAAATAAATATTAAAAAAAAAAAGGGATTGATGCACTGATTGGGTTAAGGTTCTCCTAACACAATCATTTTATCTTTACACTGTTATGCATTGTCTCACACATGAGCTTTTAGGAGACACCTCACATCTAAACCATAACAAATGACATTTACCAGTAAATGGATGGAACAGGAGAACATCATGCTAAGTTAAATAAGCCAAACCTAGAAAGTGAAGGGCTAGGGGTTAAAGCATGCTTTCTGAGAAACACTGATAAAGTCACAAACCAGAAACTAGAGCCACTCTCGACTAAGATACAGTTGGAAGAATGTTCCCTTCCCCTGTGCCTCATCTTAAACCAACAATGCTGCAGAATAGTAACAGTGTATTAAAGCTGAAAGAGCTGAAAGACACAGGTTCTTTCCCAAGAAGAGTACGCAGGACTCTCAAAAGTTAAGAGGGAATACAAATATAAGGGTACTAAAAGAATTTGAAACCTCTGTAGCTGTGATGACAGCAAATAATAATCAGAGTTCAAACTCTACCCAGATATCCTTTTACCTTAAGTTCCTATTACTGATACAACATGTCCAGCTCTCCAAAAATTATATGATGTATTAAAAAGGCAAAAAATAAAAAATAAAAAAGTCTAAAGCAATCATCAAAATCATACTGAAGTATGATACAGCAATAAGAATTATCAAACCAGGAAAATAAAATTACTACTATGATTAATATGTTAAGGATACTATTGAAAAAAGTAGACAATATACAGAAACAGACACTTAATGCATATAATTATGAAAACTATGGAAAAGAATAAGAAGAAATACCAGAAATGAAAGAGCACAATAATAAAAATTAAAACAAACAAACAAACAAAAAAACCTCTAGTAGGTTAATCAGGGACTAGATTCAGCCAAGGAAGCAGACAACTTGATGACAGGTTAATTGAAAATTCAAAACTTAAAAGTTAAAATAAAAGGAAGAAATATCCTAACATTTTAACACAATTGTGGGAAAATATTTATATTAATAACAAATGAACATTTGGATTATCAGAAAGAAAAGAAATAGAGAATAAAGCAGAAGTTAATTGTAGTAATAGTCTTGGATGTTTTCAAAATTGATGACCGAAGCAAAATGACAAACCCAGGAAGCTCAGAAAGCACTGGGCAGGATATGTAAAACAAGAACAAAAAATCCATGTGCATATTTTATAAAAACTGCAGAAACTCTTCTAGAAGTCTGGACTGGTACTTTACCTCTAAATTAACAAACATAAGAATTATAATGGATTTTTTTAAATCAGAAATAGTATAAATTTAAAAAGTGAAAATATTTAAAAGTGAAAGAAAAATAAAAACACCAACCCCTTGCTTTATATTCACAAAAATCACCTTTAAAATAAGGGAAAAATAAAAACTTTGTTATAAAAACAAGTGAGTATGTGATCAACCCTAAAATAAGTATCTAAAAGTTTTTTTAAGCAGAGCAATGTAATATAGGTCAGACACTCAGACTTACACAAAGGGAGGGTAAATGTCAGGGAATGAAGAAATGAAAGCAAAATGAAAATTTACTTCTTAGGCTTCATTTATATAAAGAGGACTCTAAATCAAAAATTCTAATACTTCCCTGGGTGATTTTAGCATAAGAATAAGCAAAATGAATAACAGCAATATTTCAAGAAGCTAGAGGAAGTAATTGTGAATATTTTGATACAAAGAACTGGCACTGTGTATAAAATGATATAATGCTGCTTGCAGATCACCTTCCATTTGTTTAGAATTTATAATGTAAAGAGGAATTATATTGTAATCTTTAGGATAACAATTACAAAAAGCAAATATATTATGAGAAGAGATAAAATCATGTTATAAGATATATTCAATAAACCCAAAGTGAGAAGACAAAAAAAGAGGAGGATTAGATAGCAATTATCACTTGAAATGTGAACACTGTAAATATGTCAATACAAACACAGATACCTTCAAACGTGTAAAAAAGAATTATTTATTTTCTACAAAAACCGCTTTTCAAACAAAGTGTCATATATGTTATAAGTAAAGAAATGAGAAAAGATATAGTATGCTAACATTAATAAAACAAGGTAGAATGCTGTATTAACTTCAGAAACATTGACTTCAGTACGAAGAAGATTGCCTAGGATAATGAAGGTCATTCATTATATAACAAAGAAAATGATTCAAGAAGACATAACAATTCTAAATATGTATGTACATAACAACAAAGTATCAAAATGCATAAGACAAAAACTCATAGATCTAAAAGGAGAAATATACAATTACTATTATAATTTAGTTATTTCAAAACCACTTAGTAATTGATAGTTTAAGTGGGCAGAAAATTCTAAAAATGAAGATGACCTGAACAAAACTATCAATCAGCTTGATCTAACTGAAACGTACAAAACATTCCATTCAAAAATAATGGAATATGTATTCTTTTTCAAACTTACATGAAACATTTAACAACATAAATTTTATTCTAAAGCATATCTCAAAATTTTTAAACAAAGATAACGTTAAGTGTGTTCCCAGACCATAATGGAATTGTCAGAAATTAATAGTAGAAAGACATAGGATTCAAAATTACCTAGAAGTGAATACACTCCTCAAAAATTAATGATTGAGATAAGAACTCTTATGACAAATTTCAAAATGTTTTAAAAGAAATGAAGGTGCAGGGGCTGGGGTTGTGGCTCAGTGGTAGATTGCTTGCCAAGAATGTGTGAGGAACTAGGATCAATTCTCAGCACCACATATAAAAAGTAAATGAATTAATAAAGGCCATCAGTAACTAAAATTTTTAAAAAATAAAGAAATGAAGGTGCAAATACAACTTCTTAAAATTTCTGGGATGCAGTGAAAATAGTATTTAAAGCATGAAGTGTATATACTCAAAAAAAATCTCAAATGAGAAACAAAGATAAAAATAAAATTAAAAGGAATGCATGAAGAAAAACAAATATTTGAGGAAAACCCAATAAAATTAGAAACAAAAAATGTACAAAATCAACTGAAACAAAATTGGGTTAGTATTAGAGATCACTAAATCTATAGACTACAAAGAAAAAAGAGATAAAGCACAAATTAGAAACATCATTAATGCTATAGGTATAATCATTATTGATCCCAATAATATTAAAAAGATAATAAAGGAATACATGGAAAAGTCCATGTCACCAATCAATAACTAAGTTGAGATGGATCAATTATTTCAAAGACCTAAATTTCCAAAACTCACATAATATAAATTAACAACAAATAGTCAAATATTTATTAGAGAAATTGAATTGTGAAATAAATTTAAGTCTTATAAAGCAAATTCCAAGTCCAGATGATTTCATTGGTGAATTCTACCAAACATACATATAAGATACCAATTTTCCACAATCTCTCAGAAAGTAGAGGCAAAGTGAACATACACTAATTTACCCTAGGAAACCCACATTACACTAAAATCTGAATGAGTAAAAAAGATATATTTTTTTAAGTCCTACAGGTCATATCACTCATAGTACAGATACAAAGATTCTCACAAAAATATTAGCAAATCAAGTACTATAATAAAGAATGAAAATCACATACAATAATCAACCGAAATTTATTGATATATTAATGTGTTTTAAAAGCTCAAAAATCAATTTACTCCACCACAACAACAGATTAAAGTGAAAAACAGCAAGATCATATTAATTAATGCAGAAAAGACATTTTACAAAATTCAATACCCATTTACTATTAAAATTCTCAAAATAGTAGGAAGAGAAATAAACTTCTGAATTATATGAATACCATCTGCCAGAAACCTGTAGTTGACTTCAAAATAATGGTAAGAATTTGGGTGCTTTTCTTCTAAGATCAGGAATAACTCAAGAATACCTTGTCATAATTCTTAATCAAAATTATCCTGAAAGTTCAGTCTAGGACAATAAAAAAAATTTAACAATCCATGAGCATACATATTAGAAAGAAGTAATATTACTATTTATTTACAAATGGCATGATTGTCTATGCAGAAAATTCCAAGGAATCAATGAGAAAAATATAAAATTCCGAAAATATATACAGGAGATGAAGGTCACAGGATTTAAAACTACTGTAAGAAAGAGCAATTACATTTCTATATATCAACAATGAACAAGTGAAATTTGAAATTTTTTTGGAAGTTTCATTTATAACAACACAAAAAATTCTTTATTATTACTTTAACAAAGTATATGAAATATTTATTGCATAAATATAAAAATCCTTATGAAATAAGTAAAGCATTCAAGAATAAGTAGAATAAATATTTTAAAGTTTTTTGATATTTACAATATATATTTAGTTTTTCTAACAATATAAGCTATAAAATACATTCCTGTGAATTTTTAAAAGAAGCATATTTATATGGCAGATGAGATAATTTAAACAGAGATCAGCATTTTCTTTGATATTCAAATCCTGTTTTTTTCTCATTTTTTACATGACATATATATTCTTTACAAATTGATCTGTTAAAATCTGTTATCATCAAAATCTGAACAAAATACCATTTAGATATTGACAGCCGATTTCAAAATGTATATGGAATGAATACCAATATGTAAAACAAATGGGAGGAATCACATTACCCAGTTTGTACAGAACAATGTAGGAGAACATAGATCACAGAAATATAAATGTAGACAAACTGGTTTTTGACAAAGACAAGTGATAATGATTTTAGTATACAATTCTGGAAAAAATGTTCATATGCAAAAAAAGCTAGACATATATCTTACACTTTTTACAAAAATTACCTTAAGATGGATCAGAGATCTAAGTGTAAAATGCAAAATCCTTAATCTTCTAAAAGAAAATATATAAAAGAAATATCTATTTGACCTTAGGCTTGGTAATAATTCTTCAGATGTACCAAAGCAAAATCATTGAAAGAAAAATTTTAATTATGATTTCACTGAAAAGCTTTCTGTCTGTGAAAGAAATCACTGAAAGAATCAATGGTTATACCACAGGATGAAAGCAAGAAAACATATCTTATAAAAGACCTTTATAAAAATGCACAGATAACATTTGAAACACAACAGTAAGAAAAAAACATTCTTAAAAACCTGGCAAATCTGAACAGACACTTAATATATTCAAATATATCTTTACTTAATATATTTATGTGAGAATAACATTAACATCATCATAATGAAGCACATACAAATTAACACAACAATTTTATAAAACTACAGAACAATTACAATTGAAAAAAAAATTATGTTAGCTAGAATAACTAAGAAGAGAGAAGACACAAACAAATAAAATCAGAAGTGAAAAGGGAGACATTAAAACTGATCCCACAAAATACAATGGATCCTTAGACATTATTATGAACAAATATGCCAACAGATTTGAGAACCTTATGAAGAGTGAATCCTGCAGAAATAGAAAACTGGAAAAAACTAAAAGGTTGAATCTATAACAAAGTCTCCCATCAAAGAAATGCCCACAACCAGATGACTTTACTACTGAGTTCCACCAAATATTTAAAGAACATTAAATACTAATTCTTAAATTATTTTGAAAATCTGAAAAGGAAATAATATTTTAAACATGTACTCTGAGGCCAGAATAATCCTGATAACAAAACTAGACTAAGACACAATAGAAAAAGAAAATAACATGCCCAAGTTGTTAAGAAACTTACACGCAGAATTCCTCAAGGAAAACTAGCAAACTGAATTCAACAGCACATTAAAAAAGATTATTCACTGTTATCAAGTGGGTTTGTTCAACATATTCATGTCAATAAACATGATTCACCAGATCATCAGAAGGAAGGAAAAAATATGTATGGTCCTCTCAACATATGCTCAAAAGGCATGGATACAATTCAAGTTCTCTTACTAAGAAAAACACTAAATAGGTTAGTTATAGAAAGAATATACTAAACATTAATATATATATATATATATATATATATATATATAAAAAGTCAACAGCTAACATTATACTGAATGGAGAAAGGCTAAAAAGTTGTAAGATCTGGAACAAAATAAGGATTCTCACTTTTGCTGCTTTTATTTTATAGTGTTCATGTTCAAGTCAGATCAATTAGACCAGAGGAAGAAATAAAGAGGAAAGAAATTGAAAATGGGGAAGTAAAATTGCAATGTACTGCAGATGAGATGATATTATACATGGAAAACTCTGATGATTCCACCAAAAACTATTATAACTAATTAACAAAGTTAGCAAAATTGCAGGATATAAAATCAACATATAATAATCAGTAGTGTTGCAATGCACAAATAATGAATTATCTGAAATAGATAGCAAGAAAGCAGAACATTTATAATAGATGCAGAAAGTCTAATGCATAAGAATAAATTGAACAAAAATGATGAAAGATCTCTACAACAAAACAATAAAACATTTACAAAAGAAATTGAACAGAACTCACAGAAAAAAATAAAATACATTCTCTATTCATGATTTGGAAGAATTGATACTATTAAAATCTCCATATTACACACAGTGACATACTAATTCACTTCAATCCCTACTAAAATACTAACAGCATTGTCTATAAAACTAGTAAAATCTCTTAAAATTTGTTTGGAACTAGAATATACAAAAATAATCTTCATTAACAAAGTCAAGGTACAAAGCACTATTCTACCTGATTTAAGAGTATACTACAACACTACAGTCATCAACAGCGTGGTAAGTGGTAGAGAGAGTCTAAAAGTAAATCAAAATGTGCATAGCCAACAGAGTAAAATGTTCTAAGAACATGTTAGAGAAAGGACTGTCTTTTCAGTAAGCAGTGCTGTGAAAATTGGTCATCTACATAGAGATGAATGAAACTACACCCCTATCTCTCACCAGTTACAAAATCCAACTCAAAAAGGAATAAGTACTTAAATGGAAGACCTGAAACTATGAATCTACTAGAAGAAAACATAGGGGAAATAATCCAGGAATCAAAATTAAAAATAGTCCAAACTAAAACACTTCTGCTCACCACATGCAATGACAAAAAAATAAATAAAAAGGAATTTAATTAAAAATGGGTTTATATCTAAATAGATATTACTTCAAAGATAATATATAAATGCCCAAAAGGTGTGTGTGTATATATATATATAAAGCTCAATAATGCTTAACTGTCACAGAAATGAAAGTCCAAATCACAAGAGATATCACCTTACTCCTGGAAGGATGGATACTATCAAAAAGACAAAATAAAGTAAGTGCTGTTGAGAAAAGAGGACCCTCATAAACTGTTTGGAATGTAGTTAGTATAGACAGAGGAAATGAAATGAGTACATTGAAGAAAAACATGCACTTTCATGTTCACTGCAGTACTATTCGCAATAGTCAAAAAATGAAAACAATCTGTGTCCATGGATTGATAAATGGGTACAGAAAATATGGTATATGCACAATGAATTACTATCCAGCCATAAAAAAAACAAAATCCTGTCATCAGCAATATCCTAGATGGAACTGAATGAAGTTCACTATGTTCAGTGAAACAAGCCAGGAACAGACAGAAAGACACTACATAATTTCATTCATATGTGAAATACAAAGAATCAATGATAAGAAAATTGAAGGTGGAATGGTGGTTACCAGAGGTAGAAGATAGTAGTGCAGAAGAAGAGATAGGATGGATTGATCAGTGGGTCGTTGATTACAGATGGAAAAAAAATGGAAAGTTGTTATATTGTAAAAACTCTAAATAACAATTATATACTGCACATTTCAAAAAGCTGGAAGAATGACTTTTTATGTTTTTACTAAAAATAAATTATAAATATTTAGCAGGTAGATATATTTAACAATATATACAAATATATTGTTTAAATGTTATACAATATATACATATATCAAAACCTTACAACCAAGCCCAACCTTGTTAATATGTACATCTTTTATATATGAGTGAAAAAGCAAAAAATATCAATGCCAATTTTAGGAAATGATACTGAAATATAGAAAATCTCAATCACTTGTAGTGGGAGCACAAAATTAAACAGCCATTTTGGATGACAATTTGTTAGCTTTTTTTCAAAATGATAGCTTAAAGCAACCAAGTTGCACATTTAATACATGCACAACTAAACAAACGATGGCATATGCAACATGAAGAATTATTATTCAGATACTATAAGAAATGAGACATACGAAAATATTGATGAATTTTACATTAATATTGCTGAGTAAACAAAGCAAGTTTGAAAGGATTATATAACATATCATCTGTAATTTCCCAAAGATGAAAGTTTTGAAAAGGCAAAACTGTGGACATAGTTAAATTATAAGTTCCTTGGTATTCATGGTGAGATGACTGTTGAAACATAGAACTATGAGGAAAACTTTAATCATATTTTAAATATTTTAAATATTTTATTTTGTTTTCAATTCAGAAAATATATTTGTCAACTATAAAATTTATTAAATGTAAATTTAATATATTGTGATTTGTTGTATATTAGCTATATTTTTTGAAAGGTTAAAAATGGAAAAAATTTTAGTTTTCATGAGGTATGGATGTGTGTTGGGGGGGTTTTGGATGAGAGAAATTGAAAGTTCTAATTTAGAATTAAGATGATTTACAACACCTTTAGAATTCCTAAGAATATTACAATATTGAGAATATCTAACAAAAAAAATCTCATCTAAATAGAGTAAGAAGTTATAGAAGTTGGATTCAAAAAGAAAGATTTTCAAAATTGATAACGGGCATAAATAACAAAAGTTTTATAAAAAATGGTTTGGAAAGATAAGTGGGATCAACTTTAAAATTAACTAGGTATAAAACTTTTTAAAAAATAAACAATCACAGATGAATCTTAGAAGAAGCCCAAATAAAAGATAAAATTGTATTTAAATTACACTGATCAATTTGTAGATTAGCTGATTCACACCAAAGATTCTACTTAACCAAAAACTAGAAAATTTGGGAAAATAGTAATAAAATGTGTTTGCAAACTTTCCAAGGTAGTAGGGACCCGAAGTGCTTTCAAAAATGAGCAGGCCCAGCACTGTGGTGTGTACCTGTAATCCCAGAGGCTTGGGAGGCTGAGACAGAAGGATGGAGAGTTCAAAGCCAGCCTCAGCAAAAGTGAGACAAGAAGAAACTCAGAGTCTCTAAATAAAATGCAAAATAGGACTTGGGAGTAGCTGAGTGGTCTAGTACACTTGAGTTCAATCCCCAGTACCCTTACCCCACAATGAAAGAATGAGCAGAAGGCCTGAATAAACTGGGCATCTTTTAATATTCACTGTATTTATTTGCAGTGATTGACCAGTTGAAAATGAGACAAAAATTTGGATGAATGCAAGACAAGGACAGAGAAAAATTGCATTTTTGTATCCTGTAAGATTCGTTCCATAGTATGAACTCAGGACATGGATCAGAGCCTAAATGAATACAATCAAGAAGTAACAGAAAACAAATAGGATCCAGCTCTCAAATAACATGAAGCTCAGGTTTGGAACACTTTAATTTCAGATTGATTCATGGGATTTAATTTTTTTTCTTTTGCTCATGTCTAGTTACCAGCCAGAAAAAAAAAAAAAAAAGTTAATCAATTATGTGGGAATATAATGCCCAGATTCTGAAAAGTCCTCTATCCCTTTTCACCTAAACTTCAAGCAATCAATGCTAAATTGGCATATGCACGTAACATTGTGAATAAAGAGAAATAAAGAAAACAATTTAAAAAACCCAGAGCTATCAGACATAAATTTTAAGATGTCTTTATGTTCTTTATGTTTATGGAAATGCTTAATTTTTAGAAAAAATTTTGAAGAACTGAAAACTTTCAAATGGAAACTTTAGAACCCAAAATACAATTGAAGTTAGAGATTCCATATTTGGAATCAATAGCTTATTAGACATTAGTGGTATGAGGATTGGTAAAATGGAATAAAGGAGAAAGAAAATATTATAAATGAATTGCTAAATGTATACAAAATACATAAAAGTGAAACAAGAAGAATAAGAAGGTATAGAAGTTGGATTCAAAAAGGAAGATTTTCAAAATTGATAAGGGGCATAAATAACAAAAGTTTTATAAAAAATGGTTTGGAAAGATAAGTGGGATCAATTTTAAAAATAACTAGATATAAAGCTTTTTAAAAAATAAACAATCACAGACGAATCATAGAAGAAGCCCAAATAAAAGATAAAATTGTATTTAAATGGAAAATAAGACTGGTAACTTATTGTCCTCCTCAAAAAAAAAAAATAACAATAATCAGAAAGTAATAGATATATTTAAGGGGCTAAAAGAAAACAACTTTCAATAATAGAATTGTAGGTCCAGCTAAGTAAGCTATTCTTCCCCCAAAAAAGTAAAATAAACATATTTAAAAAAATAAATTTGAGATAGTCATTAATATATGTTAATGGTAGAATAAAACACTTACTGAAAAAAAAAAGAAAAATATGCAGATCTTATGACTGTACACAAAAAAAACAAGCAAAATATTCTACATAGTAGCAGCATTAATAAATGAGCTCAGCAGGAGGGTTTTCTATAAGGTAAACATAAAAATTGTATGATTATATAATAGGAATAAAGAAAAAATAAAATTAAAACATTTTCAGCAGCATTTAAAATATTAAATATTTATGAATAAAGCAAAAGAGAGCCAAGATTTCTACATAGGCATCTATAACAGTATTGAGAAAAATAAAAGAATACTTGATAAAATGTAATATAAGGATTTAAAGACATGGTATTGAAAAAAAAATTCTCCTTCTTCTTAAAACAAGCACAGAAGCTCTCTAAGAGATGTTGTTTTTACACTGGGGAATTTGTTATACAAACTTTACAAAAATCTACTAGTTTAATTTGCATAATAGCACAATAGCACAGTTAGTACAGTTAGTTACATTCTGTAATGAGAAACCTGAGATGCAGAAATTCAAAAAAATCTTGCCTATCATACAGTCATATGGTATGTAATCAAATCAATGGAGTTTCTGGGTTCTCTTCCATTATCTATTATGTATGCTATTTATAGAGAGATGAAAAGTTATTGATATATATTTCTGAAATTCTAAAAATAAAATCACAAATAGGGACAGATAACATAAACATGGAATTGCTTTTATTAATTAATCTAATATTAAGAAAAGGAAAAAAAAGAAGACTCTTGGGATTCCTTTATTCCTTCCTTTCTTTCTTGCTCTCTCTCTCTCTTTCTTTCTTTCTTTCTGGAAAGCATTATCCTCATCAGGAAATTTTATTCCAGTAAAAGTATTGGTTGTTTGATAATTTGCAAACTGTTTTGTTATTTCACAAGCTATTTCTACTGTTAATTTTTTGTTTAATGGACATTAAGTGGAATTGGAGAAAATTTTTCAATTGACATTTTTAATCAAAAAACTTTTCAAGCATTAAAATTTGATAGCAAATTGAACAATGATGAATTACAAAGATCTATTACCAGTTCAACATAGGATTGCCCTTGCTACTTTTAAAATATTTTGAACCCAAATGTCTCATTCTGATATACTGTTTTCAGGATTTCAACATACCCTTTGTGGGACTCAATTCAACACATAATATGGGGCATTATGAGTGCTCACATTGGTTAAAAAACAGTTTGAAATAAATGTCCCTGTGGGGTATGCATTTGGGATATATATTTTTTTATTTGGTGAGTAGCATCTCTCTCTGCTTCCTGATCATCATGTGAACTGCTTCCCTCTGCCATGATATTCTGTCTCTCCTCAAGAAATCAAGAAAGCTATCTAAAGATTGAGGCCTCTGAAACTGTGAGCCCCCAAATAACCCCCCCCCCAATCCCCTGCCAGTTGTTTTGGTCAGGTCTTTTAGTCCAAGCAGCAAAAAAGTTGACTAAATCAGAAATTGGTACCAGAAGTGGGGCCTTAGCTGTGACTAACCTCACCATGTTGTTCAGAAGCTTTTGGAGATTTTCAGAATTGGTGGGAGGAGTTTTGAGATGCTTATCAGTGCAAGCTGAAAATGCTTTAGATTTTTGTAAGTGAAGCTTAATGACAGATTCTGGTGAGAGCTCAGAGGACCAGAATACCAGTAGAACAATTGCCAATACCATCGCTAAAAACCATGAAATGTGCTTATTTTCCACTTGTATATTGTATTCAAAGAAATGTCATTTGGGTGCTTTGACCATTTTTAATTAGTTTGTTTCTTTATCACTGATTTCTAATTATACATTCGAGGTAAAAATTCCTTATAAAATATATGATTACAAATAATTTATTTTCTGTGGGCTCTCTTTCCACTTTTTCAATTGAATAGTTGGAAGAAAAAAATCATTTTCATTCAGTGCATTTAATTTTTTTTTTATTTTATCATGTTTATATTAAATGTTATAACTATATAGATTTTGCCTAACAGCTACTGCTTGGATCTGGAGTATCCCTGACATGCTCATGTGTTGAAGGTTTAGTCCCTAGTGCAGCAATGTTCAGAAGTGGGTCTTACTGGAAATGATTAGATCTTGAGGACACTGATAAGGTATGGTAGAAGAAAGGTTGGAAGATAAGTTGAGCCACATCCTTCCTTTCAATATCTATCTATCTATCTATCTATCTATCTATCTATCTATCTATCTATCTTTCCCTTTCTGCTTTTTTTCTGACATGAGCTGAGCAGCATTTCAGAACCATGCCTTTCTGCCATGGTGTCCCACTTCACCTCAGGCCCATGGCAATAAAACCAATTAACCATGGAATGAAACCATACCAAAATAACCATTTCATCCTCTAAGTTGTTTTTCTCAGGTATTTTGACCCAGTGACGGAAAGGTGACCATAATTTTCTTCTACATTTTCTCTAAATGTTTTATACTTCTATGTCTTACTTATAAGTCTATAATCTTATAATTTTGAGTTACTTTTTTGTATATAATATGAAAAATAGGTCTGTTGTGTATTAATTTGGGCCCCTTAGAAGGCTATGTTGAAATTCTGACCTTGTATTTCAAAATGTGATCTTTTAGAAATAGGGTAATTAAAATTCAATTATTTAAGTTAACTTTAGGTCATACTGGATTAGAATAAGCTTTTAATCCAATGGACTGGAGCAATTATAAGAAGATAAAAACCTCATGTGACTACAGATACACAGAGAGAATGACATATAATGTCAGAAACAGATTACAGTGATGCAACTATAAACCATGTAATGCTAAGAATTATTTGCCATCATCAACAGCTAGAAATAGGCAAGAAAGATTTAATTTGTTCTCAGAGAAATCATGGATGTGTTAATCTAACACCTGCTTTTACATTTGGAATCGCTAGAGAAACATTTCTGTTGTTTAAGCTGACTATTTTGTGGTACTCTATTATAGTAGCCTAAAGTAACTAATACAGATTTTTAGCATGGGGAATTGAGGTTTTGGCATAATAATTATCCAAAAACATGGAATTCTTTGGGGAACTTAATAATGGGTACAGTTTGGAGAAATTTTAAAGTGCTTATTTTCAAAATCTTTCAAAAAACTAAATACGAATTTTAAGATGACTGATGACAGCTAAAAAAGAAGTGAGGAAAGTTGTGGAAAAATGTGTATCATCTTAGCAAAGACAGAAATAGACTTGCTACAAATACAAATGTCAAATCTGCTTCTGAAGAAGTCAGAGGGAGATGAGGAATGTGTTATTGAAAACTGCAAGAGCTATCCTTATAATAGATTAGTATAGAACTTGACTGAACTGTGTTTTGATCTTCAGTCATGGAGAGTAGAACTCATGTCATGAACTTGGATAGTTAGCCTAGACGATTTCCAATGAAACTAGAGAAGAAACAGCCTCATTTCTTTTTGTTATTCATAGTAAAACATAGGAGGGAAGAGAGAAAGTGAAGAAATAATTATTAAATAAAAAAAGAAATAGAGAAATTTATATAGATCTTTAATTTCTTTTAATAATAATTTATAGTTTTCTGTGTATAAATCTTGCTCTTCTTTTGCTAATTTTTTTATTATTTATGACAGTGGAATGTATTACAATCCTTACTACATGTATAGAGCACAATTTTTCATATCTCTGGTTGTATACAAAGTATATTCACACCAATTTGTGTCTTCATACATGTACTTTGAATAATAATGATCATCACATTCTACCATCATTTCTGATGTAATGATCCCTCCCTTCACTTCCAACCCCTCTGCCCTACCTAGAGTTCATCTGTTCCTCCCATGCTCCCTCTCCCTATTCCACTATGATTCAGCCTCCTAATATTAAAGAAAACATTCAGCACTTGGTTTTGGGGGATTGGTTAACTTCACTTAACATTATCTTCTCCAAAGCCATCCATTTACGTGCAAATGCCATGATTTTATTCTCTTTTATTGCTGAGTAATATTCCATTGTGTATATATAAACTACATTTTTTAATCCATTCATCTATTGAAGAGCATCTAGGTTGGTTCTACAGTTTAGCTATTGTGAATTGTGATGCTATAAACATTGATGTAGCTGTGTCCCTATAGTATGCTGTTTTTAAGTCCTTTGGTTATAGACCCAGGAGATGGATAGCTGGGTCAAATAGTGGTTCAATTTCCAATTTTCCAAGAAATCTCCATACTGCTTTTCATATTGGCTGCACCAATTTGTTGTCCCACCAGCAGTGTATGAGTGGACCTTTTTCCCCATATCCTTGCCAACACTTATTGATTATATTCATAATAGCTGCCATTCTGACTGGAGTGAGATAAGTCTTAGAGTGGTTTTGATTTGCATTTCTCTAATTGCTAGTTATGATGAATTATTTTGCTAAATTTATTATTTTATTATTCTGATACTATTTTAATGGAATTTTCTTAATTTAATTTTCTTATTGTACATTGCTAAAAATAGAATTATAATCAATTTCTTCTCTTTTTGGGGGTTAGTGTACAGGATTGATCTCAAAGGCACTTGACCACTGAGCCACATCCCCAGGCCTAGTTTGTATTTTATTTAGAGACAGGATCATACTGAGCAGCTTAGCACCTCACTTTTGCTGAGGCTGGCTTTGAACTTGTGATACTCCTGCCTCTGCCTCCCAAGCCACTGGGATTATAAGCATGCACCACCTCGTCCATCCTATTTCTTCTATTTTTAATAGATTATATTTTTATAGCAGTTTTAGATTTATAGCAAAGTTGCGCCAAAGCACAAAGATTTCCATGAGACCCCTACCCCACACATTCAAAGCTATTCCCCACCATGGTGGTGTGTGTGTGTGAGTGTTGTGTGTGTGTGTGTGTGTGTGTGTGTGTGTATATATAATCTTTCTAAATATATATATTTAGAAAGATGATCCTGTATTGACACAAAATCATCACCCATACAATATAATTTTCCATGTTGAATTTGTAGGCTACAAGCATCTCTATTCATTTATTAGTTCCAATAGATTTTTAATGTATTTAAAAAAATAAATCTACAAATTTAGTTCATTGGCAAATAACAATAATCTTTCTTCTATCTATACTCTTATTTTCTTTTTATTTTATTCCTATGCCTAATTATCATTGCTAGAACTTCTTGTACAATATCAAATAGCATGGCAATAGTGAATTTTCTTGTCTTAGGGCAAAAGCATTATGCTTACCTATTTTTTGTGCTGTTAATATCTGACTTTCCTTGATACTCTAACAGATTTACCAAATTCCATTTTATTTCTAGTTTAAGAGTCTCTCTCTCTCTCTCTCTCTCTCTCTCTCTCTCTCAGAACTGTGGGATTTTTTTTCTCATGCTTTTTTCTGCAACTTTTATGATAAATATGTGGGTTTTGGCCTTTATTCTACTGATTTTGGTTTATTTTTTGGTTTATTTTCAGAGTTTTAAACAGCCTTGTATTCATACAATATAGTTATGCTGATGGGGGCGATGGCAGATGCCTGTAATCCCAGCGGCTCTTGAGGCTGAGACATTTTGAGTTCAAAGCCAGCCTTGTCTACTAGACCCCTCGCCGGCAAGGGAAACACGACACAGGATTCTTCTTTCAACAGTTTATTCAGGCCTTGAGTCATGTATCATTCTTCTAGTGCCCGCGGCCGACATACCCAAGCACAGCTTAATAAAGCCCCCCGCATCCCAATCCTAAGCCGCCACGTGGATCTCTCTCATAGGGTGGTAAGGGATTGCGCGCCAACTCTCCATAAAAGGAGTTGTTTATCACAGGCCACAGTGGAAGCCAGCGCCATCTTCTAATGGCGGCCACGGTCTATAAGAATGGCTTACCACAGTTCCCCCTTCTATTTTATATAACAATGCAGGCGAAAGTAGAGGTCCTATCCCACTGTGCAGAAGTGGCTGCAATGTATGGTTCAGTCCTAAGGAGGCGCCTTCCCCAGACCTGATCCCATATCAGCCGACGCCTTTTTTCGTAGGGCGGGGCGTGGACGTCAAACCCGCATGCAATAGGACATGCTTCCTTTGAGGTCCGTTGAGGGATCACTCAAGTGCAGTGCCTTGCCTCGCATCCTGCATCGTGACGACGGCGAGAAGTAGGATAACACAGGTAGCCTGGTAATAATGACAAAATTTAAGTTGGCAACACAATCCCTAAGCCCCAGAGGAAGGTAGAGAGTCTATAGCCGAGAAGAAAGACCAGTCCTGAAACCC
>NW_026000068.1:20940891-20963241 GCF_001458135.2 Marmota marmota marmota
CCACTGGGTTCAATACTTGCCCCACCCCACCCACCCATTATGCTTATATAATTGTTAATATACTGCCACATTTTTGAGAATTTTAATTTATATATTCATACAAGATATTGTTCTTTAATTTTCTAATATTGTAATGTCTAACTAATTTTTTTATATAAAGGTAATACTGATTCACAGGATGAATTAGTAAGTCTTTTACTCCTTTTTTTTGTTTAATTTGGAAAGTTTATTAGCATTGTTTCTTTTTAAAATATTTTTTAAAAAATTAATTTATAATATTTAAATTGAAGAAATTTAGGCATGCATAGTTATTCCTGAACATTAAAGTAATTAAATATTTTAAATTGTAAATTCATTCACATTTTCTATTTCTTTTTTATGTCAGTTTCTTTAAAATTTGGATTTCTAGAAATTTGGCTGTTTTCCTCTATATTATATAAATTATTGGCATACCTTTTTAAAATTGTATTTTCTTAGCATTCCTTTTATTTATGGAAGATGGGCAATACCAACTCTTTTCTATTTCTTGACTTCAGTAATTTTCAGACAAGAGTGTTTTTTTCCCTTGGCATTACAGGTAAAGGGATTGTAATTTATTTGTGTCAAATTGCTCTGATTTTTTTTAATTTATTTTTTCTTTTGCTTTATTGTTATGTATTTTATTAATTTCTACTCTGTCTATTCCTGTTTATTAGCTTTTTCTCTGTTTTTACCTAAAGATGAAGGATTAGGTTTTTACTTTGAGATATTTAGCCTTTTAAATATAAGGGTTTTTCTGGGCCTGATGGTGCATGATTATAATCCTAGCTACTGAGGAGGCTGTGGCAGGAGAATGACAAATTTGAGGCCAACCTTGGCAAATTAGTAAGACCCTATCTCAAAATAAAAAAACAAAGAAGATTGAAGATAGTTCAGGGGTAGCATGCCCTTGGGTTCAATTTCCAAAAGTGAAATTATAAATAAACATATTGGTGTTTAAGGGTTTAAATACTTTGGTGTATCCCCTCAAATTTGAGCACTATTTTTTAATGTCCTGTTGAAGAATTTTCTGATTCCCCTTGTGAATTGTCTTTGACTTGATGATCATTTTGAAGTATGCTTTTTAATCTCTGTGTATTTCCAATCTTTCTCAAATTTGTTATTTGTTTATTTACTTATCTTTCTGGGGTACCAGTGATTGAACTCGGAGGCACTTTTCCACTGAGCCACATCCCCAGTCCTATTTTGTACTTTCTTTAGAGACAGAGTCTCACTGAATTGCTTTGTGCCTAGGGTTTTGCTGAGTGTGGGAGACCAACTTTGCACTTGACTGAGTCACACTCCCTGGCTGGGTGCTGAGGCGCTCAGTCACAGAAATGTGGCAGAGCTTTCCCCACCCTTCTTGTGTTGGAGGGTCAGTGTCTCATGCATGGGTGTGTTTTGCTACAGCCCCATGGGTGAAGCTCTGCTCACCTGTTCCTTTGTAATATAACCCCTTGCCCTGTTTAGGATTGAATCTTCCATGGAAGTGCCTTGTGTGTGTCCCCTTCTCTTACTGTGCCCTTGGGTGTGGCCTACCCAGGTGTCAGTCAACCTGCTGACAATGGACATCATGAAGATAGACTCAGCCCCCTGAAACCCTTGCCTCATTTGAATGTTTCTCAATAAAAGGGGTCAGCGCAGCCGTCACAGTTACCCCAAAGAAAAAGATATTTTTGTCTCTTGTGTGGTTATTTCATGTAGCCCAGTTAGCCCAGTTTACCTGGGGTGACCCTGAGCCTTTTAATCGCTAATCGAAACCCAGCAGCTCAGGCTGGCTTTGAACTAGCAAAGTTCCGGTCTCAGCCTCCCAAACCACTGGAATCATGGGCTGCACCAACATGCCCAGCTTGTTATTAACTTTGTTAAATCTCATTTCATCATGATGGTAGGATAATATATTTTGTTTGATTGCAATCCTATTTATTCTATATTATGGAAGTATAATTAATGTTTCACATAAAATTGGGTATTTTCAGTGAGGTATGGTGGCATGCAGCTAATTCCTATGGCTAGGGAAGCTGCCACAGTAGGATCACAAGTTCAAAGCCAGCCTCAGCAATTTAAAAAGGCTCTGAATAACTTAGGCAAAATAAAATATAAAAAGTCAAAATAAAATATAAAAAGTTTAGGAATGTGACTCAGTGGTTAAGGGCTTCTGGGTTTAATCTACAGTACAGAAAAAAAAAAGTAGGGGAAGAAGTAGAATTTTCAGCCATTATTTCTTCAAATGATAATTCTTTTCCTTTCTTATTTACTGTTGTTCTTTCTACATATGCTGTTGCTTTGAATAATATCTACATTTCTGTAAATCATATTTCTTAATTTCATTTTATTTCTGTTCTTTGCATTGCATTATCTCTATTAACTTATTTTCTAGTTTGTTGTTTCTTTTTTCTACAAATTCAAATCTATTGGAATGCTTTAGTAAAATTTTTTATAAAATAAAAACTGAAAGTTATGATTTTCAATTCTAAGGTATCCATTTAGTTCTTTTGAAAAAAACAACCTTATTGGTATTTTCTCTTTGATATGACATTGCCCTCATACCTTCATTTGTTTCTATAAACATGATTTCTCCAATTCTTTGAAAAGATTTAGAAAAAAAAAACTAATTTGAGTCTTTGTCTAACACCTAGGTCCCTGAACAGATATTTTCTGTTACCTAATTTTCCTGCTTATATATGGGTCACACTTTGTTTTACTCTGTATATCTCAAAATTCTTAGGGAAAAACTGGACATTTTAGATAATATATTGTCTCAGTTTTCAATGATGACTGCACACCCTCCTGTTAACTGAAATCATATCAGAGAGACATCCTCAAAGGATAAAGATTTTTAATTGAAAATAGTAGCATTTACAAGTGGGGAATATTTCTATCCTAATAAAATATGGGTGTATTCAAACTGTCAAAGGAAGACAAATGCTTATAAATGTAAAACAGAGAGTATATGTAAGTTGTTTTGAGAAAAGAGGGAACATTGGCTACAAAGGCTATGGCAGGAGTTGATGTGAGGTCATCAGTAGAGGCAGTATATTAGGAAAGTATTGTACATTTAGTCCTTGTGATTAATGTAGCGAGCTTCAGTTTGTAAAGTCTTTGGCTACAGGTCTTATTATAGTCATATGTGTATACAATCCCTTCTGAGGGTACTTGAAATAGTTTTTTTTTTTTTTTTTTTTTTCATAAGCATACATGCATGAGCATTCTCCTTTAACTCCTGGCTTATTTATTTATTTGTTCAAGTTTGACATAAACTTGTTGATTCTGACAGTCTTTATACTCCACATCCCAGGGTTTATTTTTGTAGTTATTTGCTTGTTTATTTGTTTATTGACTTGCCTGGAATATTTCAGTGATATCTATTCCCCTCACAGTGTGATGTCTCTGAAGCCTCTGTTGCTTCTAACAGTGTACATTTGGAGCTTGTACATGGTCACTCTGTGATGACAGTCATGTTAGTAATGTTCTTGACTAACTCTTTGTCATATCTCTCCATTAGCTGCTTGCATCTAACTATTGTTTATCCTTTAACTGAATAATTTTGGAGAACTTTCTGTGGAATTTGTTTTGACCCTAAAAGTTCTCAGTTGTATTTCTTGCTAGTTTATTCTGATAATTTAGCTGGTCTACTATTTACTTATTCTCATCCAAATTTCCAGACTTTTCTTAATTGCTTACCACCAAAATCTCTGTTGATTTTATAGAAGTCAGTAGGCTTAAACATTCTCACCCTCTGCTCAAAACAAAGTCAGCCTTGGAATTCTCTATTTTAGTAGCATGTCTTTCTCCATAGGGAAAAAAATGAGCTACTAATATTGAGCTTATGGTAGGTGCAGTGGCCCACTTCTTTTGAAATGACACATGGGCATATTGGATTGCCTTTTCCAGGTTGGATCCTCAAAAAAAAAAAAAAAAAGAGTGAGCTAAAAGTAAGACAATTATGGACTAGTTTTCTAAGCTTATCAAACTGGGATTGAGCCTCTGACATATTTTGGTGTGGGCAAAAGGGTACTTGTAGCTTCTTAGCTTTGCTTGACTAAAATCTAATCTGCAAAATTTAGAACTGAGTTGTATAAGAAATGTTGGTGACTTGAAGTCTTACAGTTAATTTCTAGGTCTTTATTAAATATGGGAAGAAAGAAAGCTTCAGTTTCTTAGCCACATACCTGCATGAATTAGTTTCTGCCACATTGAGGTAGAATTGACAGAGGGACTATGCAACTCAGTGAGACCCTGTCTCTAAATAAAATGCAAAATAAGACTGGGGATGTGGCTCAGTGGTCAAGTGTCCCTGAGTTCAATAGCTGGTACTCACCCTCTAAAAAAGAGCTTACATTGGTATAGTATGTGAACGTATTAATATGTAAAAAATATCACCATTATATATAACAATAAAAATGTGAAAAAAACAAAATTATTTAGAAAGAGCTTACATTGAAAATTAAAAAATAATTCTCAAAATCAATCAAATTTTAAAAGTACAAATGGGCAAAATATTTTAATGAATAATTACCATCAAGCATATGTAAATCAAGAGAGCCATAAATGAATAGAATTTGAACATTATTAGGCATTACAAAAATATACACTAATAGTAAGATAAGTACTACACATATTTTACAGAAATCAAAATTAAAAAGTCTTGATATCAATTGCTTTGATAGTTAGCTTTGTGTTGTGATCTGAATACCTAATAAGAACAGCTAAGAAGAGAAAATGTTTATTTGGTCTCCCAGTTCTGAGATCTCTATCCATGAGATCTCAGTCATGATTTGCCAGCTCCATTGCTCTGGGAATGAGGTGAGGCAAATCATCATGGCACAGAGGTGTGGTGGAGGAAAGATTCTTAGCTCCTGGGAGCTGGGAAGCAGTGAGATAGGAAGGGTGCCCAGTGACCTATTTCCACTGAATAGGTCTGACTTCCAGGTAATTTGTTCATCCCACTGATGTTAGAACCCTCATGATCTAATCAGTTCCAAAAAAACCCATCTCTGAGCACTTTTAGACTTTGGGGGACAGTCTGGATTCAGACCATAACAAGTGATGAAAGGGAAGTGAAAAATTTGGGACAATTTGGAATGCTAAATGGTAAAACTACTTTAGAAAAACAACTTCTTGTGTTTTACACAAAATGACAATAACAACGAAAAAGAAAACTATCAGCTCAGACCACATTAACATTATTTCTGTTTACCTAAAGAGTATAATTAAGACAATAAAATAAAATTGAGAAAATAAACAGAAAATATTTGCAATTCATATGTTTGTTGAACATTTCTAATATGAAACTCCAAATCTGAAATGATGAGATCTCCAAATGTTTTGATGTGGTTTATCGAAACTTTGGGATGGTAGGTATTTTGGATTTCAGATTTTCAGATTAGGTATGCTAATTCAGTGAAGTGTATACACATTTTTAAAATTTTAATTTGTTATTTATGACAGCAGAATGCTTTATAATTCATATTACATATATAGAATACATTTTTTCATATCTCTGATTGTACACAAAGTAGAATCACACCATACGTGTCTTTATACTGTACTTAGGGTAATGATGCCCATCTCATTCCACCATCTTCCTACCTCCATTTCCCCTCTCTTCCCCTTTTCCCCTTTGCCGTATCTAGAGTTCATTTAATCTTCCCATGGCCCCCCAACTACATTATAAATCAGCAGCCTTAAATCAGAGAAAACATTTAGTATTTGGTTTTTGGGGATCAGCGCAATTCCCTTAACATTATATTCTCCAGCTTCATCAATTTACCTGCAAATGCCATGATTTTATTCTCTTTTAATGCTAAATAATATTCCATTGTGTATATATGGCACATTTTCTTTATCCATTCATCTACTGAAGGACATCTAGGTTGGTTCCACAGTTTTGCTATTGTGAATTGTGCTACTATAAACCATTCCAAGTTTTCCTAGGAATCTCCATACTGCTTTCCATATTGGCTGCAACAAGTTGCACTCCCATCAGCAATGTATGAGTGTGCCCTTTTTCCCACATCCTGGCCAACATTTATTGTTGTTTGTTTTCTTAATAGCTGCCATTCTGACTGGAGTGAGATGATATCTTAGAGTAGTTTTGATTTGCATTCCTCTAATTGCTACAGATGTTGAACATTTTTTTCATATATTTGCTGGTTGATTGTATATCTTCTGGGAAGTGTCCTTTCAGCTCTTTGGCCCATTTATTAACTGGGTTATTTGTTTTTTTTGGTGTTAAGATTTTTGAGTTCTTTATATATCCTAGAGATGAGTGCTCTACATGATGTGCGTGTGGTAAAAAATCTGTTCCTAAATTGTAGGCTGTTTATTTACCTCACCTATTTTTTCTTTTGCCAAGAAGATTTTGAGTTTGAATCCATCCCATTTGTTGATTGTTGATGTTAATTTTAATGCTATAGGAGTCTTATTAAGGAAGTTGGGGCCTAGTACGACATGATGGAGATTTGGGCCTAAAATAATTTCTAATTATCTTCTATATTTCTGTAGTGTTTGCTATGATATTTCCTTTTTCATCACATGTTAGTAATTTGAGTTTTTTCTTTTTATCTTTGTTACCATGGCTAAGGGTCTGTCAATTTTATTTATTTTTTCAAAGAACCAACTTTTCATTTTGGCAATTTTTTCATTTGTTTCTTTTGTTTCAATTTTATTGATTTCAGCTCTGATTTTAATTATTTCATATCTTCTACTGATTTTGGCATTTATTTGTTCTTGTTTTTCTAGGGCTTTGAAATGTAATGTTAGGTCATTTATTTGTTGACTTTTTCTTCTTTTAAGGAATGAACTCCATGAAATGAATTTTCCTCCTTGTACTGCCTTCATAGTGCCCCAGAGATTTGATATGTTGTATCTGTTCTCATTCACCTCTAAAAATATTTTTAATCTCCTCCTTGATGTCTTTTGTACCCCACTGTTCATTCAGTAGCATATTATTTATTCTCCAGGTGTTGGAATAGCTTTTATTTTAAATTTTATCATTGATTTCTAATTTCATTCCATTATGATCTGATAGAATGCTGGGTAGTATCTATACTTTTTTATATTTGCTAAGAGTTGCTTTGTGGCATAATATATGGTCTACTTTAGAGAAGAATCCATGTGCTTCTGAGAAGAAAGTGTATCCAATTGTTGAAGGATGAACTATCCTATATATGTCAGTTAAGTCTAAGTTATTGATTGTATTATTGAGTTCTATAGTGTCTTTGTTCATCTTTTGTTTGGAAGATCTTACAGCGGTGAAAGAGGTATGTTAAAGTCACTCAGAATTATTGTGTTGTGGTCTATTTGATGCTTGTAGATGAGTTTGTTTGATGAATATAGATGCTTCATTTTGGGGAGCATATATTTATTATTGTTATATCCTGTTTATGAAGTCTCCCTTAAGCAGTATGAATCATCCTTTTTTATCCTTTTTGATTAACTTTGACTTGAAGTCTATTTTATTTGATATAAGGATAGAAACTCCTGCTTGCTTCCACAGTCGATAGGAGTGGTATAATTTTCCCCAACATTTCACCTTCTGTCTGTGGATATTTTTTCCTATGAGATAAATCCCTTGGAGGCAGCATATTGTTGAGACTTTTTAAAAAATTCAATCTGCCAGTCTGTCTTTCAATGGGTGAGGTTAGGTTTTTAACATTCAGGATTATTATTGAAATGTAATTTGTATTCCCCGCCATTTTTGTTTATCTTTAGTATTTAACTTGATTTGGTTTTTCCTTTGATTAGTTTTTCCTTTAGTATAATACCTCCCTTTGCTGATTTTCCTTGTTGTTTTTCAATTCCTCTTCATGGAATATTTTGCTGGGGATGTTCTGTAGTGCAGGCTTATGAATTGTAATTTTTTTTAACATTTTTAATTATGGAAGGTTTTTATTTTATCATAAAATCTAAATCTTAGTTTTGCTGGATATAAGATTCTTGGTTGACATCCATTTTCTTTCAGAGCTTGGTATATGCTGTTCCAGGATCTCCTGGCTTTGAGGATCTGAGTTGAAAAATCCGCTGAGATACAAATTGGTATCCCCCTATATGTGATCTGATTCCTCTCTCTTGCAGCCTTTAAGATTCTATCCTTATTCTGTATGCTAGGCATTTTAATTATGATGTGCCTTGGTGTATATCTATTTTAATTTTGTACATTGGTGTCCTGTAAGCCTCTTATATTTGATTTTCCAACTCATTCTTCATTTGGGGGAAATTTTCTGATATTATCTCATTGACGAGATTGTGCATTCCTTTGGTTTGAAACTCTGTGCCTTTCTGTATCTCAATAACTCTTAGATTTGGTCTTTTGATGCTACCCCATAATTCCTGGATGTTCTGCTCATGGTTTCTTACCATTTTCATTGTGTGGTCAACTTTATATTTCAGATTGTATACTTTGTCTTCATTATCTGACATTCTGTCTTCCAAGTGATCTAGTCTGTTGCTTATACTTTCTATTGAGATTTTTATTTGGTTTATTGTTTCCTTCATTTCAAAGATTTCTGATTTTTTTTTCATAATATCTATCTTTTTCCTGAAGTAATCTTTCGCTACCTGTATTTTCTCCCTTATCTCTTTGTTGTTGTGATCAAGTTTTGCCTGTATTTGCTCATTTAGGTCATTCTTTAATTCACAGATTATTTTATTAGTTAAATTAATGACAATGGTAAAAGCATTTTATAGTTGTCATTAAGGTCCCTAAGCAGTTGAGTTTGATTTCATCAAAATATGATATTTGGAGAACTTGACTTAAACAGGTAAGCCCTCTAAAAGAAATCTAGACTTTCCTTATAGAGAAAGACTAAAGGTAAATACATTCTTCATGACCTAAAAGAAGAAAGAAATGATCTTTTCAACTGCCTTTACAAAGGGACATTGTACAAGGTCCTGAAGAAGGAAAGCCTTTAGAATGTAAAAATTCAGCTGACATACTGTGAGAAAATAGTAACTTTCATGTTATAACCACATGAAAGTTGACCCCAGGTCTCAGTTGAGACTGCACCATGACTAAAGCCTCTATTGTACCCTAGTGAGACTCTGAGCAGTGGATCCAGTTGACCATAACCAAGTTTCCAACCCATGGAGACTGAGATAAATTTGTATTTTTTAATACACAATTAATTTATGATAAGTGTCTACACAGAAATACAAAGCTAACACTGAAAGTCAGGATAATGGTTACACTTTGCAAGTGGGAGGTGATGACTGGGCAAGGAAACTATGGAACCTCCAGAATGTTCCACTTAAAAAATTGGATGCTATATAAATGGATGCTGATTTTTGTGAAAGTCTGTCAAACTACACACTCTTATATATTTTTAGATAGTTTACTTCAGTACAAGGTTTAAACCGAAAAGAAAAATGATTGCCTTACTTTATATGCAAAATAAATTTAGCCCAAGTATGGTTTAAACTACATATTCAATAATTCAAAATTTCCATTTTAATAGTTCCTGACTTGGCTATGTTCCTCATTTTTTCCTTGAATCTTTTCAATCTTGTCATAATCTTTCACTTTCTTAAATCTTGTCATAATTTGTTTTCTTTTTTTTCCCCAAAAGTAGGACAAAGAAAAAAATAGTAAAAGTTATTATATCAATCAATTAAATTTTGCATAATATATTAACACTCTTGTAATTTAAAGTACACTTTGCATCCCTAATAATTATAAATGAACACTAGTGTGTTTTCATTTCAATTTTGTCAATGATATTGGTGATGATCTGAAATAGTTCACTGAAGTTTTATATTCAAAAAGAGTCTTTATGTTATTGGGTCTGAGTAAGTTTTCCCTACTTCCTTTAGAATGCCTCACTAATAAGATTTAGATTTTCCATTTTTCACATGACTCTGACTGGCTTTATAATTTTTGCTACACTATGTACTGAATTTTATAAACAAAATATAACACATTCAGTGCTAGTGTTAATTTTTGAATATTAGTATTCTATTAGAAGTGGCACTTTCATAAGATCAGCCATTTTAATACAATAAAGTGCATTCACAATCAGCTGTCTGCTCAGGTTATTTTGTTCATAATAATATCAAAATGAAATTGGTGATATTAGGCATGCCTAAAAATATCCTAATTCCTATTCTGATTAATATTTGATCCATTTTTACCAAACGATTTGTCATGGAGATAAAAGAAACTTTAAAAAGAAAGTCCAAGTTCAAATATGCAAATTAACAGATTTTTCAACTGTCATATTACTGATGACTGCTTAAACATTGAAGATATCAGAACACAAAGGAGATTCAAGTAAGGTTTATGAGACAACCTTCATTTCCAAACAAATAGGAAAAATATATAAAATACTTAAACCTATTAAGCTATAAAAATGAGCCTTAATTCAGGAAAGAGAAAAATTAACTTATCAGGAAAGCTTTGGGTGGGAGTTGAAAATTTGCAGCTCTCAGAGAATCAGACAAAACATATGTAGTTGATGGAATTTAATGCACACCAGGAGAGTTAAGGCAAAATAGCCCTTGCATAGCATGGTTCCTAAATTATTTTAATCTGAGGATCAGTAAAATATTATCCTCATTAGTGAACAGAAGTTTTAAAAAATATATAATTATCTTAATTATATCTCAAAGTGAATGTACCATTCATCCTAATCAATGGGTTTAAAAGTAGCCAAGTAACTAAGATTAGAAAGTTGATAGAAAACAGGTTTGGAAAAAAATGTAGCCAAAAGAGAAACTTATTTCAAGAATAATCAGTATCAAAAATACTCAGAAATGGTTTCCATATGCAGGAAAATCCAATGGGCCTGAAAAATGAGAAGAGAAACAATCTCATATACTTGTTACCTAGTAACATAAATAGCAATATATATTAATGTTAATACAGTAATATTAGCATTATGGATGCTAATAAATTATTCTGTTATACCTGACAATTTATTTTGAAAGGAGGAGAATTTTAATTGTGTATAAATTTAATTTATTTGTTTTTACAGAACAAATATGTGAGTTTTAAAAGAAACTAATAAATTGATATAATAAGCAGTATATTTTATTTATGAGTACAAATTAAATATAACTTAGAAAACCATTTTGATTTCAGCATACAATTTGTGTCCTTTAAAAATAGATGAAGAAAAAAAAATCAAAAGGAAAATATTATCATTCATTCAATTAATATTTATTAAATTTCTACTAAGAGACAAGCACAGAATTAGATGCTAAGGAAAACATGTGAGAAAACATTGTCAAAGTACTTGTCCTCATACTTACATATCATTAAAGAAAAAGAAAAAGATAAAGTGGCTACAACAAAAAGTAAAATCAATATACAAAGAAAATTAAAAACAAACGTGAAGACTCGAAACTCATAAAATTTAGTTAAAGAAACCAAGTAAAATAAAATACACACTGTTTCATTTTATAATTTCATATACATGACCACATTGTATATGTATATTTTATGTAACAAGAATCATATGAAATTATATATGTAACGAAATTAGCAGTATATAGTAATATATAGTCATAAAAGTGAAAAGTAGTTATCCACTCATTTATTTTGCAAAATTTAAAACTATAATAATATAAAGCATATCACTGTTGTACAGCCAGTGTACAGTCATTATTGTATTGTAATCACTATATATTCTCTTTCTTTCTGACCTTGTCCAGTGAGGGCTGAGACAAAAAAAAAAAGTACTATACTATTGGTTTTAAAGAAACTGTACATGAAAATTATAAAAATCAGACTACATTATTTAAACAAAAAGATATTTTAAATGCATAAGTGTCACTTAATAGTAGAATAAGTTGCATATATTTTATGGTTGATTTATTTTGAAAGACAACTGCACATAATATGGCACCAGATTTGAAATAAATGTGGATACAGGTTAGATGTTATATTAGTCTTCTGTTTTTGTTTTTTTTTTTTTCCTATGATCAAAATACATAAGAAGAACATCTTAGAGGAGGAAAAGTTCATTTTGGCCTAAAGTTTCAGAGGTTCATTTCATGGATGGCCTACTGCATTGCTCTGGCCACAAGATGAGTCAGGGCATCATGACCAAAGGACATGATAGAGAAGTTCTACTCTACTTCTATTGGCCTGGAAGCAGAGAGAAAGGGAGAAAGAAGATGGAGGGAAGAAGGGCCCTCAAGACACACCTCCATAACTCTTTTTAATTTTTTACTTCTATCTTCTCTCCTCTCCCCTCATAATCATTACATTCTTTATCACTTCTCTTCCTGTCTACAATTTGAAACGTTAACGCTTTAGCAAATATACTGATTTTATTTATTGTGACTATTAACATTATAGATGTCATAGTAGAAAATATTTGGTTTAAAGCTGTATATAATTTGCATCACTTTTTATTATCTGTCTTCCCCTAAAGGGTGAGATACTAGAATAAGACCACAGGATAGAAACCCCTACTGCCTCAGATCCATACTATTAAATAGGTAGATATGCAACGTGAAAAATCAAGAACAAATCATCCCAAACATTTCACCACAGTGGGAAAAGTATCAGAGAAGGGATTTTAAATGTACATAAACTAATCTGTGGGTATAGGACAATGTAAAGAGTGAAATCAGAGCGAAATTACAGAAAGCAAAAGATTACTTCAGTAAAGACAGATTCTAAAAAAAAAAAAAATCCTTGAAATGAAAATATCAGTGAACCAAGTTAAAAATTCAATACATAATATTGAAAATAAAGTTGACTGACAGTGAACAAAAGATGTTAAGAGACCATGAATGGCCAGGTGGAGTGACACATGACTGTAATCCCAGTAGCTTGGGAAGCTGAGGCAGGTGGATTGTGAGCTAAAAGCCATCTTTAACAAGGCACTAAGCAACTCAGTAAGACTCTTTAAATAAAATACAATATAGGGCTGTGAATGTGGCTCAGTGGTTGAGTGCCTGAGTTCAATTCCTGGTATTATGCCCCCCCACCCCCCAAAAAGACCATGAATAGAATTTACAAGAAATATAGGATAACATAAAAAGACCACATATAAGATTTTTTTTGAAGGCTCACAGATACAAAGGAATGAACACACTTTTTAATGAAATAATATTCAAAAATTTTTCAAACCCAAAGAATGGAATGGAAAATAAAACACAGGAGGCTCAAAGACCCCAAATACAGAGTTACAACAGTCAAACACCACATCACATTATTATGAAAATGACAATATAAAAAATAAGAATAGAAATTTTAAAGTCTGCCTGAGAAAAATGACTGGTAACATTTAGAGGGAAATCAATCCAGATCTCATCTTATTTCTCAACCCAGACCCTCAAAGCTAGAAGGTATTGTAATAATATAGGCCAACATCTGAAAGATAATAAATTACAGCCAAGAATGCTATACCCAGTAAAATTAAGTTTCAGAATTGATGATGAATTAAAAACTATGATAAAAAAAAGTTAAAAGAATTCAGACCTAGAAAATGTTTTGTGTACTACAAAACATACTCAATATGTTTTCATGAAGGAAAAATGAAAATAAAAGTGAAAACCAGAAAAGAGAGAAACTATACTAGAAGAGTAGTAAATAAAAAAAAACATTGAAATTAAAAACCAGAAATAAATCAAAAGACAGGGAATAAAAATTATTTCTCAATAATAACATTGAATGTAAATTCCCTGAACTTATCAATCAAAAGACATAGACTGGCAGATTTGATTAAAACCAATACCCAACCATATGCTTCCTTCAAGAGACTCACCTCATAGGCAAAGACATTCATAGACTGAGGTTAAAAAGATAGGGAAAAAAACATATCTTGAACATGGGTCTCATAAACAAGCAGGGGTTTCTATCTTCATATCAGATAAAGTGAACTTCAAGCCAAAGTTAGTCAGAAGAGACCAAAAAAAAAAAAAAAGACACTTCATACTGCTAAGATGAATTATACATTAACAAGATATAACAACCATAAATTTTTATGTCCTAAACAATGAAGCAATTCTCAGTGCCCAATTCAAGAATCAAATAGACCAGAACACAATAAAACTGGGTGACTTTAACACATCTCTCTCACCTCTGGATAGATTCCCCAAACAAAAACTAAATAAAGAAGCAATAGAATTAAAAAGAATAAATAATTTAGACTTAACAGACATATACAGAATATTTTATCTATGAATGACTAAATACTATTTCTTCTTGGCAGCACATGGATCCTTCTCTAAAATATAGCATATCTTAAGTCACAAAGCAAATACAAAAAAAAGAGATAATACCTTGCATTCTATCAGATCATAATGTAATGGAATTAGAAATCAATGATAAAACAGAGGTAAATGAGAATACAAATACAACATAACAAAATCACTGGGACACTACGAAGGCAGTGCTGAAAAGAAAGTTCATTGCATTTGAGTTCATTCATTAAAAGAATAGAAAGTCAATGAAAAACTGACCTAATATTACATCTCAAAGCCCCAGAGAAATATAATCAGAGCTGAAATCAGTGAAATTGAAACAAAAGAAAAAATTTAAGAAATTGACAAAATAAAAAGTTGATTCATTGTAAAAATAAATAAAATTGATAAACTCTTAGCAATGCTAATGGACACAAAGAGAGAGAAAACTCAAATTACTAAAATTCAGGATGAAAAAGGAACTACTACAATGAACACTACTGAAATATACAAGATAATTAGAAACTATTTTGAAAATTACTCAAATAAAATAGAAATTCTTAAAGACATTGATGAATTTCTAGAAACATATAACCTAACAAACTTGAATCAGGAGGGAAAAAAAATTGAAACAGATCAATTTCAAGCAATGAAATTGAAGACACCACAAAAACCTACAAAAAATTGCCAGGACCAACAGATTCTCAGTTGAGTTCTAGCAGACCCTCAAAGAAAAACTAACACCAATCTTCCTCAAATTATTCCATGAAATAGAAAATGAAAGAACTCTTTGTTCTACAAAGCTAGTATCACCCTGACACCAAAACAAGACAATGACACATCAAGGAAAGAAAACTTTAGACCAGTATCCCTGATGAATACAGATACAAAAATTCTTAATAAAATATTAGCAAATTACATGCAAAAACACATTAAAAAGACAGTGCATTATGACCAACTGGGGCTCATCAAAGGGACGCAAGTTTGGTTCAACATATGAAATCAATGTAATTCAGCACATCAAAAGACTTAAAGACAAGAATCACATGATTATCTTAATAGATGCAGAAAAAGCATTTGACAAGATACAGCATCCATTCATTTTCAAAACACTAGAAAAACTATGGATAATAGGAATATACATCAACATTTTAAGAGCTATTCATGCTAAACCAAAAGTTAACATCATGATAAAGCATTCCCTCTAAAAACTGGAACAAGACAGGGATGCCCTCTTTCACCACTCCTATTCAACACAGTCCTAGAAAGTCTAGCAGAGCAATTAGACAGAAGAAAAAAAAATAAAGGGATACAAATAGAAAAACAAGAACTAAAACTATCCCCATTTGCTTATGATGTGGTTCTATATTTAGAAGACACAAAATACTCCACCAGAAAATGTCTAGAACTCATTAATGAATTCAGCAAAGTGGCAAGATATAAAAGTAACACTCATAAATCAACTGTGTTTCTCTACCTCAGTGATGAATCCACTGAAGGAGAAATTAGAACTATCCCATTTACAATAGCCTGTAACAAAATAAAATATTCAGAATCAATCTAAAAAAGAGGTGAAAGACATCTGCATTGAAAACAAGAGAACATTAAAAAAAACTGAAGATCTTAGAAAGAAAATATTTCTTGTATAGGCAAAACTAATATTGTCAAAATGGCCATACTACCAAAAGCACTACATAGATTTAATGCAATTACTATTAAAATTCCAATATGTTTTTCATAGATATAGAAAAAGGATTCCTAAAATTCATTTGGAAAAATATGAGGTCCAGAATAGCCAAAGCAATCCTCAATAAGAAAAACGAAGCAGGAACCATCACAATACAAGACCTTAAATAATACTAAAGGACTATAGTAACAAAAATGGCATGATATTGTTACCAAAACAGACATGATGGCCAACGGTATAGAATAGAAGACACAAAGATAATCCCGCATAAATATAGTTATCTCATACTAGACAAAGTCTCTGTGAACATACATTGGAGAAAAGACAGCCTCTTCAACAAATGGTGCCAGGAAAACTGGAAATCCATATGTAACAAAATAAAATTAGACCCCTATCTCTTACCTTGTACAAAACTCAACTCAATGTGGATCAGGGACATAGGCATTAGATCAAAGACCCTGTGCCTACTAGAAGAAAAAATAAGACCAAAATCTCCATCATGTTGGCTTTGGAACTGAATTCCTCAACAAGACTATAAAAGCACAAGAAGTAAAATCAAGAATCAATTGGGATGGTATCAAACTAAAAAGCTTCTTCACAGCAAATAAAATAATTAAGAGTGTAAAGCGAGAGCCTAGAGAATGGGAGAAATTCTTTGCCACCTGCACTTCAGATAGAGCATTAATCTCCAGAATATATAAAGAACACAAAAAACTTAACACCAAAAAAAACCAAATAATCCAATCAGTAAATGGCAAAAGAACTGAACAGACACTTGAAAGAAGAAGAAATATGAATGGTCAATAAATATATGAAAACATGTTCAACATCTCTAGCAATTAGAGAAATGCAAATTAAAACTACACTGAGATTTCATCTCACTCCAGTCCGAACATCAATGATCAAGAAAACAAGTAAATAAATGTTGGTGAGGATGTGGAGAAAATGTACACTCATACATTGCTGGTAGGACTGCAAACTGGTGCAACCACCCTGGAAAGCTGTATGGACATTCATTAGGAAAGTTGGAATAGAAACAATGTTTGACCCAGTTTTCCCTCTCCTGGGTATATACCCAAAGAACCTAAAATCAGCAAACCATAATGATGCAGCTCAATTCACAATAGCCAAGTTATGGAACCAACCTAGATGTCCTTCAACAGATGAATGAATAAAGAAAACGTGGTACATACACACAATGGAATATTACTCATTCATAAAGAAGAATGAAATGATGGCATTTGATTGTAAATGGATGAAATAGAGATTACCATGTGAAGTGAAATAATCCAATACCAAATAACCAAAGGGCGAAATGTTTTCTCTGATATGTGGATGCTAACTCACAATAAGTGAGGGAGGGGGAGAGAAGACTAAAAGTTCACTGCATTAGACAAAGAAGAATGAGGGAAGGGAGGGGGATTGTAGTAGTAAAGGCAGTAGAATGAACGAGATATAACTGTCCTATGTTAATGTATGAATAAACTACCAGTATAACTCCACATCATGCACAACCACTAAAAGGAAAGTTATACTGTATGTATGTATGATATGTCAAAATATATTCTATGCCTCTTAAGTACAACTAAAAAGAACAAATAAAAAATTTTAAAACTAATTGTCTTTTAGAAAAATAAAAAAAAAAACTATTATCATGGCACCAAAGTTCATTCTGTAAGACTAAAAATGCTTTTTATTTTTCAACAGTTAAAACAAAACAAAACGCTCATTTGAGAATTTCTTCCCAGAGAAAACATTTGATTTATGAGATAAAATATGGATTATGTGATCTTACAGAACTGGTTTGAGACCAGGCTAGGCCATTTACTTAGCATTAGTTATGTAATTGCCATGTCCTTATCTGTAGTGTGAGATTATTTTAAATGTTAACTAAATAATGATATGAAGCTCTTACTGCAGCCCCTGGCATGTGGTAAGTAATTCATAAATTTGAATCCATGTGATCATTTTATTAAATCAGGAGAAAACACCTGCTACTTTCCCATATCAATGCAAGGCATAATGTTTGCACTTTTAGCTATTTGGCTAATACTAATATTTCATGCTAAAAATGTAAAGCATATCACATAATGTAATCAAAGACCTCAGAGGAGACTTCAAAATTCTCTATAAAGTAGCTGATGAAAATTAGATTAGAATGGCATGTATATATTAATATAGGTACATATGAAGTTTTAGCTCAGTCTTGCATTGCAGAAACCTACGTGCGCTTAATCATACCACTTTGTTAGATTTCTTCTTTAAAGTAAGTAAATCATAGGTGCTATTATTAAACATATTATCAGCTTAATGTAAAAAAAGTCTTAGTCACTTTTCTAGCCAAGCATAATACACCAAAAAAACCCCAAAGAAATAAAATTGAATTATTGATAAAATTTTTAAAATCTACTTTTTTCAAAGAAAAAAGAATTCTGTTGTAAAGGTAACACCAAGGTAATTACATTTAACCTATTAAAACAAATACAATTCCCATAATAAGAGATGTACTTATGGATAAGAGAATTGGTATCCATAATAAGAGAAATACTTATTAGGACTTAGAATGTATTTATGGCCATTTTCTTGGGAACAACCTTCTCCATGTAAAATACCTTTGTCTGTTTCTAGAAATGTCTGGTACTTATTAAGGGTTCAATAAATTTATGGAAAAAATGTGCAAAGGCAATGATACTTTCAAAGTTCTATACTGATAGATTTTCAAATCATATTACAAACAAAAAGTCTTACATTGTGACCCTGGAAAGAGCCAGGAGGAGAAACACCATTACACAGAAAAAAAGATGGTGTTGGCAGTGTATCCCACACCTGATAAACAACGTCTCTCTAATTAGTGATGAATTGTAGGAAGAACTGGCAGGGGAAATAAAATTATCCGACTCTCCCTTTCTTGATTCTGCATCTACCCTTCAAATCCTGGTGGGTAAAGGAAGTGACAGGTGTAAAAGTAGAGCATCATTTGCTTGCCTTCATATTTGATAAGATTTGCCGAAGAATATTAACAAATTTTTTAGATTTGGTAGTTTCTAAATTCAGTAGAATAATTTGAAAATTTGTTAAAAATGAAAAAAGAACAAATATTTTAAAATTCTATTCTTAATATACCAGAGTAGAAGTTCTCATCTTTGTTAGAACTATAGATGATTTGAGTACTCTGTGTTAAGAAACAAATGGGCAGTAATGATAAGTGATGTGTAAATGGATCATTCATTTTGATTCTATGCTCATCAGTGTCATTCAAATGAATTAGGAAGACCAATATTAGTAGACACTATATTCTTTGGTTATTTTCTTTAAAAAATGACTTGAAAATTGAAAATTTTTAACAATAATTGCTATATTTAATAAATAGAACTTCCATACTTATCACTTCAAATGAAAATCTATTCTAAATGGAATATATACCTTGCTATCAAATATATTACAGTAGCCTAAATATTAATGTTTAAATTATGCCCTAGTGGCTATTGTTATTAAACATATTTAATACCATTAAATAAAAGTAGTCTGTGAAAACATGTTTGGGAGAAATACCATAAACTAAATGCGCCTTTGGAATAGTTCTACAACAAGTGAACATACATGGCCTTGCAACTTTCTTCAGTTAAAACAAGACAAAACAACCAAAATTTAAATATCAAAGTAGATTTCCTTTTAATCTGTGAACCAAAGTAATTCTGTCCTAAATGGATTCAAATGCTGCCCATAACACCCTTGAGTGTAATGGTTTAGGATATTAATTTTCAAACTGTGTTCCAAAAAAAAAAAAAAAAACTAGGACTCTATGAAGCATTTCTGCATTTTTCAAGGAAGAAAGCATAATTACTATGTTTATCTTTAATTTATATCTGATCTGTCACCTCAGAGTATGTCTCAATACCACCACAAAAGCCAGAGTTCTAAAGCATAACAAATTCCTCAGCAGGGTTTCCAAATTCCAGAAGTTTAAGAAGCACTGGTACAGATGATGAAAGGTAGAAATCTGAGTTCTAATTTCAGCTCTGCCACCGACTGTGCAATCTGCAATAACTAATTTACTTCTCTTGGTAGTTTATATATTGATAAATAAGCTAAGAAAAGGATCCTTGTATTCTATCACCTTACAAATAATGTTTATTGACATTTATTTATTGAGCAAAATATTATGTGTATTGAAGAAATATTCACTAATAAATGACAGTAAATCACTTAAGAAATGAAAATCACTATATAAACAGAAAGTCATTACATAGAAGGAGGAAAATGAGCATAGAAGCCCTTATGGAGAGAAAAAGCAAGTAAAATTCTGAGTTGTTCACATATTTCAGGTGTAAAGAAAAACTACGTATTGGCAACTTTATTTAATGCTTGCCTAAGTGAAACATTAAACCAACTTTTACAGTGTCCTTCATTTACATAGCTCTTAGATAAAGTATATTTGGCCTTCTAATGGATAATAATAATGCTTTGGGTAATCATATGCTACATTTACATAATATATTTCTTTTGCTGTGCTGGAAATATTTTCACAACTCACTGATCTCATTTTTGTTTTAATGACATTCTTGTGAGGTAAGCAGGACATGTAACTCAGTAATAGACGTAAAATATGGACTGAGGAACAGCATGGATAATCAAAATGGAAGAAAAATATTTACCAGCACAGAAAAAAGTGCTAACCTACAGTTATCTTAACTTTAGAAATGCATAAAGAAATGCCCATAAAATATTTTCTAAATTTAAGATGGCAAACAGTTTTATTATTTTTCCTATTCTTATCTGCATTTGTTTTTGGTTTATACATACCAGGCCCTGATATATATTTTCCATAAGCAAATTGCCCTTGTTCATGTGGTTTTATATTGTATATCCATATACAGAATTCATACTATATTGATTGATTTTTGAACTTCTCAAATAAGTGAATTCACTATTTCTGATTATGATATTTTATAAGTTTACAATGTGAATATCTATAAGCATACAGCAAATATAAAATAATAAGATATTCAATTTCAAAATCAGGCAAAGGATTTTATGGGTAATTGCAGAATAGACAGATATAGCAGCAGGTGGGGCTGGTGTTTTAAGCTTTCTAGACTTCAGAACGCCTGATACATATTCACATATCTTTTGAGAAGCAAAGAACCTGCATCTGATTCATTGCCTCATATTACAAACTGCATAAAAATAGTGGCCCATAAAAATAATTTAATAAAAACTGGCAAAACAATCTCAGGAAATAGGATTTTAATAAAACTTTATGCTCAGAAAAGCTGGATCAGTATTATTCTAACTTAAAGTTGCAACCATTATTGGATTTGAAATCAATCTAGAATCACATAAAAATTATTTTTAAAATAAATTAGAATATCGCAAAAACATTAGAGTCCCACAAGCAAGCCTGAGCATTTTGTGCATATATGTGAAGTTCATTGTCCTGTTGTATACATATTGTATATATAATTGTATGCCAGATGAGAACATAAATTGACTCATTTTTTTCTGTTGATTTGTTTTTTTTTAAAAAAAGTCTGAAAGGTAGTGGACTACAGTAAGTTGAACATCTATAGAACATTCATCTTGAGACTAGGATGGTGGAGGAGGTCAAGAAAAAGAGAACAAGCAGAAATATATAAAAATAGCAAAAACATCACAAGCTCCCACTCAAGATTAAAATTAAAAATGCAAGAGAAAAGGTAGAACTCAGAGAGATAACAACAGCAATAAGATCAGTAACTACACAGGAATCTTATTCTGACCCAGCAGAAGAATATTAAAATGTTCTTGAAATAAGGATGTAGTGAAAAATGGTGGTCTGGAGACATGGCAATGGAGCTCCCAGCCTTAACTCAAGGCTAGCCGACTTTGCAAGCCAAATAGCATGTGAGACTACAGTGATGGTAACAGAAAGAGGTGCTGACTTACAATGAGCTTCTCATAGAAAAATCAAAAGCAAATTTTTTTCTTCCCCATATTTCCCTTTCAACCCTCCTACCTATCCCATTTCCATAGAGGAAGATTGCGTGCCAATAAAAATAAAAGACCAGGAAAAGATACAAAAGTATGATGTTCTTGAAAGACTTGGTGCTCAGAGGTGCTTGTAGCTTGTGGATGACATGTGAATGAGCTTTTACATTTACATGACCTTGGGATCCTAGATTCCAAGAAAGAGCTTGTACTTTGTCCTGAGTACAAAGATAGTACTGAGTATAGAGATAGGGTATCTTAGGAAATGAGAATTTGGCCACTAGACTAGTTTGAGGGGTTCTGGCTGCTGAAGTACGAAAAGTACTAAAGAAATATGGAGAGAGATGCTGGTTTTAGGTGCTTGTACCGTGTCCCAGCTTATGAGAGCAGATACTTCTTGAAATTCTGTCACTTTATTATTATAGACTTTCATAACAAATCTGACCCAAAAAGAGAGTTCAGCAACCATAGAGAACAGCAAAACTCTGTGTGTGTGTGTGTGTGTGTGTGTGTGTGTGTGTGTGAGAGAGAGAGAGAGAGAG
>NW_026000068.1:20963256-20967994 GCF_001458135.2 Marmota marmota marmota
GAGAGAGGAGAGAGAGAAGAAAGGGAAAAAAGAGAAAGGGAGGGAGGGAAGAAAGTACTGTAAAATAAAGTGAGAGGGAGAGAGACATTTCAAACAAATAATAATATAAGCACTTTCCAGTTTCTAGAAAATTTTTATCACAGAAAATAATATAAGAATTAAAGGAACAACAGCTGCTGTTGAAATTTAGTTTTGTAACATGTAAAATCATAAAAAAGAATTATCTTGAAATACAGAGAGTTATAGATAGAAGAATCAAAATAGGAAAATGAAGAAACTGAAATAATATCAGAAGACCTATCTATGAATTCTCTGTATTTTCCGGGAAAATGAAACAATAACAACAACAACAAAAAGCCAGGTAGTATTTAAACAATAATAGAAACTATTTTCTTGAGTTGTAGGAGGAGCAAAGTGGGCAATTTATCAGCTGTTTTAAGAGATTAAGCTAGTGTGCATCCATGAGTACTCACACACTGGTGAATTGTGGAACACTTTGGACAAACAAATATTTCCTAATGTTTCTAGGCTGAAAGAAAAAATATCACTCAGATTATAATCTAATTGGAAATAGACTTTTCATCTATGCTACTGGAAGCCAGCTCAGAGTGAAATGTCATATACAGAGAAATAAACTGAAAAAGAAAAAAAGAAAACAACCTATACTCCAGAAAGAAATCACCCCCTTGCTAAGTTTAAAAAAACAAAACAAAGCAAAAAAAAAAAAAACCTATTTGGGGACATATAAAAATACAAAAAAAAATTAAAAGATGACTCGTTTTTGCTCACTATAGAGAACATTCATATGGCTACCAAAAGGCACAGCCAGGTACAGTGGTGTATATTTGAAATATGGAGGCTGGAATGGGAGGATTGCAAATTCAAGATCAATCTCTGCAACTTAAAGAGACCCTGTCTTAAAATAAAAACCAAAAAGGCTTAGGATATAACTCAGAGATAGAGTTATATCTCCATACTGCAAAGAAAAAAAAAAATTACTGCATTCTCTTTTTCCTGCCTGAAACATGGAGGTTATAAAAGCTAAAATTTATATTCACCAATTTCCCTTGAAGATAATAAGATCCATATTATATACTTTAAACCAATGAGATTTGGCAGAAATCTACTAAAATCAACTACTTATTTGATCTTAATTCGGGATTAGAATATGAACTGAAAGCCCTGCACATGAAGTTACAATGTTGGTACCAACATTTTATTATAAGGATATTAAAGAAAAATTACATAAAAATTCTATTTTCCTCATGGCATTATTGAGCCCTGAACTTCCAACCACTACTATTGAATGAGATTAGTAAATCTACTAATGGCTTAAAACAATTTTAGGGTTTCTATTTCTTGTTAACAAATATAAAGTATTGTATGTCAAAGTAGAATTCTGCATAAAACAGAATAAGGAATTGACTGAGTAACAGAGATAGGGTATCTTAGAAAATGAGAATATGGCCACTAGACTAGAAAGTTGATGATTCTTGTTTTGCAGTGATGGGACTCATATTCCATTTATTGTGAATCATATAGTTTATGATGTAAGTGGTAGGATGATTTCAGAATTTTAGAATGTTCTTGTTACTCAGGATATATATCTGCACAGCCAATTTTCTGTGTTTTTAAAAATTTGAAACACAATTATCATAAAATTTGGCAAATCCACTCTTATTTACCAAAGATAATTATATTAGTCATGTCAGGTTTCTATAACAAAATGTCATAAACTCAGTGGCTTATCAGCAACAGAAATTTATTTCTCAGTTGTGTAAGATGAAATGTCCTATTTCAGGCAGAGTTCCCATGATCCCTCTGCAAGGTTGCAAATTGTTTTGACTTCTTATTTTATGTCCACATGGCAGAATTGGTGAGAGTTCTTTGGGATTCTTTTAAAAGAGCATTGACCTCACCCATGACCTAATCACCTCCTAAGGCCCAAGGTCCAATTACCAATCACATTAGGGATTGGGTTTCAATATATGCATTGGGTGGGGCTCATAGCAACCAGTCTACAGCAAAAATGAAAACATCAGTCCACATAAAAACCAGCATAGAATATTCATAGTGAATTTATCCTTAAAAGTCTCAAACTGGAAATAGTATAAATGTCCATTTAAAAAAAAGGTGGATAAACAACTGTCGTATATCATGCAACACAATACTGCTTCACAATAGAAATGAAAAAAGAATAAAACATTGTACTGAATTACAAGAAGCCAAACATAATGGAGAACATATTATATTAATTCATATTTGTGTTTATGTTTATGTGTTTGTACATATGCATATATGCACAGGCATATATGAAGTATCTAAGTATATATTCATATAAAGCAAAGCAGTGATTGCCTGATGCTGGCTATTCAAGTGATGATCTATGGATGAAAATTTTTGCAATGGTAGAAATATTTTCTATTTTCTTTGTATTTGTACTTACACGGATGAATACGTGCATAAAGTTCTTAAATTCACATTGATATGAGTGTACTCCATACTACGTAAATTAGAGCTTACTAAATTTTTTTATTACAAATAATTTATATAAAATTGTTCTCCAACCAAATTCAAAATTTTCAGTTTTTTAAATAATATGAAATTTAACATGTATTTTCAACATGTATTAAAAGAAATCAGAATGCATAGAACAGCTTTTAATGAAAACTGTTGATAAGGATCATCCATGGATTGAAGCTATTGCTGCAAGCTAATTAATATTATTGATTTAGTCTTCAGATTACTTCTCACAGGTGGTTTCTGTATGAGGCACTATCGAGTAGTTAATTATTTAGTCTTAATGTAAAAAGAAATTTATTCAGTGTTTTCCTCTAGTACATATCAGGGGTGTTTGAGAAAATTACTGAACTATTTAAGTCTCTAACCATCATTATTCCTCATTTCATAAATGGGCTTCATATTCATAATGTATTTCATAGCAATGCTCAGTTATTTAATAGAATATTAACATACAGTGTGTTTGACAATGTTTGGCACATTAGTGCTAAATGAATATTTAATGAATATATAAATAAATTAAAGAACAAAAGTCTTGAACAGTAAACTAATAAATTGCTCAGATCACCCAGTATTTATTTAGCTTATACTTAGTTTAGACTTATACACAGTAGTCCATGTTAGGTGAATAATGTTGGAGAACTAAAGAATCCACAAACATAGGTGGATAAACCACTCAGTGGTCAAGTTTCTAGGAGTATCCTGTTTATGACTTAAACAAATAGACTTAGTTATAAAGACCCCTCTCTTTCATTTTTCATGTGAGATTAATATATAAAATTTCATCTCTTGATCTATAACCTCAAACATTTTGAATCACTTTGATTCACTCCATCTCAACTGGAAAGAATATTTTATTTTTTGTCTCCAAGATATGAAATAAAAGATGAGAATGATAGTTAATTTCTTCTTATTCCATTGTAAAATTTGACTTCTTGGAGAATCGTATTGCTCTTTTATAGAACTAAAAGACTTTATATTTTTGTTTTTTGAAAATCCATACAGACTACATTGTATCCTCATCTGTGTAAGTAAATCTCAAATAGGCATTTGGGGAACTTTTGCCAAGGCAAAGCAGGAGATTCGCTTGAATACTCCACATTTGTTTGTCTTTATGTACTTAGCTCATGTCCTAAATTAATTTTCCTGGTAAGCTAGCTTTTTGAAACCTCTGTACTTCTTTCTCTCTCTCTTTCTTTTCTTTTCTTCTTTTCCTTCCTTCCTTCCTTCCTTCCTTCCTTCCTTCCTTCCTTCCTTCCTTCCTTCCTTCCTTCCTTCCTTCTTTCCTTTCTTTCTTTCTTTCTTTCTTATGAATTTAACTCAGGGGTGTTTTACCACATGGCCAGCTCATTTTATTACTATTATTATTAGTTTAATTTTGAGACTGGGTCTTGCTAAGTTGCTGAGGCTGACCTTGAAATTTTGATCCTCTTGCCTTTGCCTCCCAAGGTGCTGAGATTACAGGTGTGTGCCACTGTGTCTGGCTGCACATTTTTTTAAATGTGTTTTTCTTTATTAGGAAGCAAATTTCATTACATCATTCAGCAAATATTAATTCCAAAATCAATCTTTATATTAAAAATTAATAAACACCTCAAAAGAACTTTGACTTTTGACAAAGCTTTCTAAAATAAGATCCAATTTGCTGTCCCATCTAAATATTTACTACAGGAAGCAATAGTTTTAAAGACATTAAATAGCAAATAATGAAGGACATTGAAACTGAGAGATACGGGATAAAAACGAAGGCCTACAATTTTCCCATCTAACCACCTGGTTAGAGATTTCACAGTGTGGTGTGGATAATCAGAATCTTGGCCTAGTGTAGGAATCTCTCTAAATAGAGGAAATGAAGCTGGAGTCCACAAGGCTAAGCTGGGTAGGGTTTGCTGGACAATCTAACAGAGACATGAAAGCTACAGAGGGAGAGAGAGGGTGAGAGAGAGAGAGAGATACTTTAAGAGAATGAGGAAATTTGAAAGTAAAACAAAACCATACTTTGTAAACTCTTTGTTGCATTTTCTTAAAATGTTAAATATATAGTTACCATATGATTCAACCATTCTGCTTCTAGATATTTACATAAGAAAACTGAAAGCACATATGCATATAAAGTGACATGCCTTCAAGTTCATCATAAGCTTATTTGCCAATATTTGGAAATAATCAAGTATCCTTTAAAAGTTGAATAATCATATTATATATATATATATATATA
>NW_026000068.1:20968019-20997899 GCF_001458135.2 Marmota marmota marmota
TATATATCAAACAGTAAAAATGAATAAAATCTTGATATGAGTAAAAATATAAGTGAAACTCAAATTAATTATGTTAAGCAAAAGATGTACATATTGTTTGACCACACCATATAAAATGTAAGTTAGTCTTTGGTGTGGGTGATAGAAAAGAAAATCATAAGGGTGAAAGATGAAGGGGCTTGGATAGGGTTTACAAAAATGCACAAGAATATTTTAGTGGTAATGCTCATCACCTTGATTTTTGGATTTTGTTGATGATTTAATGGATATGTACTATGTCAAAGCATACCCATGTATGTAATATGAAATGTATGCAGTATATCAAATATACCTTAATTGAGCTATTGAAAAAAAGAAGGAAAAATAAACAAATAAATTTCCATAGATAAAGGAGCCAACATGTTTTGACACATAGTTTGCTATTCAGAACAAGTTTCTGTGTCAAAGTAATTATTTAAGGTCAATGTTTATCACCATGTTGGTGCATAGTTGTGGCTGCCAAGTCTATGGGTCAGGCAGTAACAAAATCCAGCTAACCGCTTCTTCCAAGCACACACAGAGTCAAAGGTTACAGTTGAAATCTAACTTTATTACTGAGAGTAAGTTCTTATTGATAATTAGCCATTTGTCCTGCAATAAAGTCAAAACTAGAGATCATCTTCCATTCCAATGATGTAATTCTTTCTTAGTTGTTTAATACATAAAAGATTATAAGAGATACATATGAGAGGGTAACTATGATGACAAAGCTATTGAATCAAAAGACAAATCTAGCTAATTAGAGATCTGGATATAAATGAAACATCTGAATATTTGACAGGTTTCCTTGTACCCTTTGTACTCATGTCTTATTATAGTTTCCTGTTATTCCACTAATTTAAAAGCTCATTGTATTCAAAATAGTAAAGAAATCAAAATAAGTGCTTCAGACATGCAGTCAAATTGAGGAAATGCTTGGATCAATAATTTTATGACTGATTTCAAGTTATTTTTACTGTTTCCTATCAAAAATTAATAAATTGTCAAGTGATTCGTTAATATAATTAGAGGAGCTTTCTATTTGAATGAGTGAAGCATTTGATCTGCATTTTAAAAATTTTAATCTTAAGCAATGCTTCTCAAATTTTTATGTACATATGAATTAGCCAGATAACTTGTGAAAATGAAGATTTTTATTTAGTAGGACTTTAGGTGGGCTTGAGATATAACATTTTTAACTAGTTTCGAGGTCAGCATATATATTAGTTTCCTATTGTGACTCTAGCAAGTTAAAAAAAAAAACTGTGGATTAGAAGAATACAAACTTTTATTTTTTAGTTTTTGAGGTGAGAAATCCAAAATCTATTTCATTAGGGCTAAAAAGGAGATGTTGGCAGATCTGTATTTCTTCTGAAGTCTTAAGTTGTGTGTCCTCTTCTTTTCCATGTTCCAGAGCCTGTTAGCATTCCAGGGCATCTGGCTTCTCTTGAATGTTACTACTTCAGTGGTCTCATGTTCTTTTTTTCCAACTCTAAGCCCTCTGCTTCCTCTTGTAAGGATCCGTTTGATTACATTGGGCCCAGCAGGAAAATCAAGATAAATTTCTCATGGCAACATATGCGATTTTACCACTCCTGCAAATTCCTTTCACCATGTAATGTAAAGGACTCACAGACTCTGGGGATTAAGACATGGACATCTTTTGGAGCTTCATTATTTAGCCTACCACACCAGGCAATGCTGCTGTGGCTGCTCCATACTGACACTTTTTGTTACAAGCCTCTAGAGCAGAACAAAGACACTTACCCTGGTAGATCTGCTGGAAAGAGAATTAAAACATTTCTCAGTTCTCCTGCTTATTAAAATGTAGTGCAGAAGCTGAGCTGAGACTAAGGCATTCTGTCCTGCCACCAGGATTGTGAAAATGTACATGTACTTTATTTAAAGGATAATGGATTTACAAAAGGTTTAATGCATGTAGTACACTCTCTGAATGTTTTATTTCCAAATTTAGAAGTTTTTATGTCTTTCTGAGAATATTTGCATGTACATGAGGAGAGGAAGTGAGAAGGCACTTAAAATGTACACTCTGTACAGAATTCCACATTCTAAACTTTTTCTAAAAGTTTTCACTAAAGTTGATCTCCATTGGTTATACTGTGTAATTTGTATACCCTTAATCTTGTTTACAACACGTCTTCAGCCAGTAAGTAAAAACTTCATCAAGACAGATTATTTTTTCTCCCTATCTACATCCTTCCTACTTCTTCTACTTCTTTCACTTTCACTCCTTCCCACTTTTCCTTCTTTTTTTCCCTCTCATCCTCTCTCCATACCTCCCTTCCTTTCTTCCTTCTTTCTTCCAATCTGTATCTGTCTCTTCCTTCCCTCTTTCTCTTCCAATTTTGTTTACTAGGGGCTAGAAGAATGTCCGCATGTACTAAGTGCTCCACTGTTACCTGCATGAAAGATTTCAAATATGAATAGTTAAAAAATACTAAATTATTGCTTATGATTTTATGCTTCCATTATGATAGTTCTATCATTTATTTTTTAATTGCTTAATACTCAAACATGTTAATAAATTATCCGTATTGTTACTTCACACTACTGGACAAAATTCTAATTTGTCTTGCTGTAATATTTTGTATTTGTTTTGCTTTTATATTTTTTAATGGACACTTTGAGTAGAAGTACATATGCACAATGAAGCAAAGGACAAAAGAAGAGTGGAAAAGTAAGACATAGAGCATAGACTCAGTGAATGGAAGAGAAACGTCAAGCAGTTTATCTATGTGTATAACTGAAATTCTATGGAAAGAAAAGAAGGGGAATGAACAAATGGGAAAAAATAATGACTAAAAACTTTCCAAATTTAAACCCACAAAATCAAGAAGTTCAACAGTCCTGTGGTTTTTATCAAATCTCCTTTGGCTTCACTAAGAGCCACTCACTCTGGATATAAGAAGTTGAATAATTTAAGACCTTATTAAGTTGCTTTTGCCCGGCTCCCTGGATATTTGTTCTGTGCATATACATATTGGTATTTCACCACAGACTCTAAGAATCTAAGCAGATTTCTGGAACTCATTTGGTATATATTATGTGGTATACTCTTCCATGTAAAATCTACCTGCTTCTATCTTCCCAAATTTATCTGTCTTCTTAAACCATCAAAAATTACTGGGCTCTGTTGTGTTCTCTTCCCCCATAGAGAAGTGGAAAGTGCCTCTAGCCAGAAACCAGTTAGATTGTAAGGCTTTCCCCCTAAGTTTCCTTTCTCTGGAATCACAGCTCTGTTTTGCCCAGTTGTCTAATATTGGAAAATTATTGTTTCATATATCTTATTTGTTTGCCCAACTGTGTAAAATGGAAGAGTAATCCTGGGCCATCTTACTTTCTCATGGCTGTAACACCTATTTCAAAAGTGAAATAACAAGCAAAACATTTTCAAAAGATTTCACCTTTGTAGAAAAATAAATAAATCTAATGAAGGAAATTTTTTGAAGGAAATTTTAAAATTTTCAATTATTACAACTTTCAGCACATTTTACCACCTATAATTATCCAACTGTGTTTCATTTTTCTATGTTGAAGTAACAAAGTTTATCTCAGTTTACTTCAGGAAATTGATTAACACATTGAATGGAAGAACATATTTTCTTTATATAAAACCATTAAGTGGCGATTAACTTCATAAACATGTTTCTTTCTGTGAACACTGAATGCATACAAACATGTAGATCCATCTAAGCATACTTTCTGAAGCCAATATACGTATATTCAATACTGACCACAAAAATCAGATGTACTAAAGGTCATAAATGTTATCACACATATTTTTAATTATGAATACTTAAAATTGCAATTGAAATGAAGTAATTTTATATGGCATCTGTATCACCTATTGATTATCATCAATTAAAAGTTTTATGGTATTCTGGGAAGTGTGCCTGATATATAAAGAAATAGAAGGTGATATATCTTATTCTTTAAAATATGCATGAGTATTCAACACTATGCAAGAATTCTATCTCAAAATCACCCAAAAACTGGGCCCTGCAAATATCAATGCCATTATATCCTTTCTTTAAAAGTTTCCAGAAGAGATCTCAAGAAGACATTACTATTGCAGGTTTAGAGTAGAGCTTCTGTTGATCTCAAGGATGGTAAATCAGTCTTTTGTCCATTCTCTGCATGGCTCATTCCACTGATATGTTATTAGCCACTTTGGAGCTAGACATGTTTAAATGACTTACAAGTCTCAATGATGAATTAGAAGCAGAAGCCGTGGAGGAGGAAAGAAACACTTAGTGAAGATAACACTTCTTACAAAGATGTCAGTATCTGGAAATAAATGCTCTTATCAATATACATAGCTGAGGGCTAGAAGAGGAGTCCAACACTATTGGATTTTACTATGTCACTGGTGCCATTGTAAGTGCTAGATATATAGAACCCCATTTATTCTTTCCAACACCCCTATTAGTGAGACATTATTTTTTATTATCTCCATTTTACACTTGAGAAAACTTAAGAACTGAGATATTAAGTAACTCAGCAAACATCTCACAGCTGGTAAGTGCCAGAGCCATAAGCTGAACTGCACAACTTAATGGCTCTGTTGTAGTGAAAGTGTACAGGAGATGTTACCAACCACTGTTGCTCCTCAGGGCTCTTTTACATGTTCTGTTCAGTGTTCTCCATTAAAATGTGGGGCATGTAGGTACCCAGGGAATTATAAAACTGGCCCTTAGATGCCCTGTAGATTCTTTGGAACTGGCCCTCCCACCATTCCACCAAGTCCAGGAGCAGATGTGTACTCTCTTTCTGAGCACTCAGCAAATGACATCCTGAGTCATGGTCCCACTCTGGAGCCTCCTGTAGACTTCCTGGGTCCTATCTGCTGAGACTTATGTGTTTTTCTCCTTTTCAGTGTTCTATCCTAGATTTTTCACTAGGAGGAGATTCCATTCTTATTTTTTTCCTCATAAAAAACAAATCTATATCTAGGTGTAGTATCATGCTACTATAATTCCAGCATCCTGGGAGGCTGAAGCAGGAGGATCCAAGTATGAAATCAGGCTGGGCAATTTAGGGGGACACTGCCTCAAAATAAAATATGGCTGGGGTGTAGCTCAGTGGTAGATAGACCTTGGGTTCAATCCCCAGGACCAAAACCAAACCAAGACAAGACAGACAAAATTATTCCCAGTCCCAAAGATTAGCAATTAAAAAAATCAATTCTAGTTTTTAGGCTGCACAGTCTTCAAACTTCCCAGCAGTAAGGAGAATGATAAGATGCAAACCATACTGGCAGTGTAAGATGTGAGGAGACTTCTCTCCTAGAATGAATTCAATTCTTCAATCCTAAGCTTTGTCAGGACAAGAGCACTGCGTGTTCTTCACTAACGTATCCCCAGTTCCTGGAACAGTTCCTATCATGCAGTAGTCACTGGATAAGTGTTTGTTAAACTTAAAAATGATTGAGTGATTGAACAATGTAGGTAATTAAGTATAGAAAGAGAACACAATTAAATTTCTATATTAAAATAGGTTAAGTGCCCATTACTTGGCTATAAAAGTTATAACTTATGTATCTGAGCTCCTTTCTTCTCCTTTCCTTATAGCAAAACTTTCAAAGCCAGTTAGTTTCTTGGCTCACTTCTCAATCATTATCTTGTATGGAAAACTCATGTTCCATTGATTTGTCTTCCACTATAGATTTAACATTGGTTACTGAAAATGGAAAAGAAAGATCCACCATATGTTTTATAGTAAGTTAGCAAAGGCAGTTCCAGTTCCAGTGAGAAATGGTATTGCTAAGAAAAACTAACATATCATATCACCAAAACTGCCCTAATAAACCAATCACAACATTGACACAACTCTAAATTTATCTGACATCTGGTCTTTATATGTTTTGTATTACTGTAACCAAATACCAGAGACTGTATAATTTATGAACAGTAGAAGTTTATTTAGATCATGGCTCTGGAGGTTGGAAGGCCAAGAGAACTGTGTGTGGTCTGGCAAAGACCCTCATAATGTATTGCCCCATGGTAGAAAGCAAATGGGCAACAGAGTTGAGAGCAAGAAGGAGGTGGGCACCTTTATGTGGATCCCACTCCTGGAATAGCTAAGGTACTCCTGAAGTAAGGACACTGATACTTTCAAGAGCACAGACCCTCATGACCTTATCACCTCTTTACCCTTTCCCCACAATGCTAACATTGGTACACTGGTAATTAAGTTTCTAACACATGAACTTTGAGGACATATTCAAACCAGAGCACAAACCTTACACTTGTATAGTCAGAATTTCTTATGGCTAAAGGCAAAATTGCAGCTCTCAGCTAACCTGTGTCCAACTTTGAACTCTGAATTAGCTTATGGAAGCCCAGTTGCTGGACTTTGCATTCACTAAAAAAAGAATACACATTCCAGTACCTTGATAGAAATAATCTGTCATATTTTACTTCGATGACACTTTGAGACCTGCAGTTTGACATTCTGTTATAGCCTTTTATTCCCAGGCCTATGAAATTACTATACTTTTAGAATGCTATCTGTATTTTAAACACTGTGCTTTCTGAAAGACATATGGTTAAAACATACCTTACACTTTTTCTTAAGGAGATTTATTTTACGCTGGAACTTTCATGCTAGTTTTGACAACTGGTTAAAAATTGCAAGCCTCTACAATACAGAGAAACACAAAATAAGGATCTAAAATTTATTTGTCCTTTCTTAAACCTCTTCTTCTTCTTTTATTTATTTATTTATTTATTTATTTATTTATTTATTTATGTATTTATTTATTTTCATTTTTAAGGCTTTTTTCTCCCTGGAAAACAGGATAACTAAAGCTTAAATGTAAAGGTTATATAAGAAAGGCAATTTGGTCAATGACTTGACATGTTGCTCTACTGGCAGAAGGTCCTCTATTGGGAAGGCTGCCATTTTGGCAAGATTAAAATCTGCACTTGTAGATAATGCACAGAATCCAGTCATAGCTGACCTATTGGAATTAAGATGATTCATTGTGATAATTTTCTATAATGAGATTATTAACTTTTAACAATTACCAAGGTCCATGAACCTAGAGAGGAGATTGAGGTCCTACTTATAAATAGGGTGCTTGTTTCACTAGGAGAAGAGTAGGAACATTAAATATAGGCCATGTGGAGACCACCATGCAATCAACTACATTCCCTAAAGAAAGTAACTCCTACTTTAGGTCTTGTCTCCTCCTCCTCCGTCACTATGTGGAAAATATTGGTGAGAATTAATCATGGCAGCAATGTTAAGCTACATGGATTCCACAGTGCTCCAGCAGCAGTTAGATTATATTTCCTCAGAAAAAGCCCAGATGTAGACATGGGAAATCTTTAACAAACACCCAGCAATTTACCTACATGTTAAGAGAACATAATGGGGACACAAGGGTGCTGCTGACTAAAAATATACAAGAAATTATTATTCATAATACCCAATGCATTGGATCTAAACATTTTGTTTAAAAGCTGAATACTAAAAGAGTTAAGTCCATCAGAAACACTTGAATGCTTAAAAGCTTCTTAGTGTAGCCATACCAATTTAAGTTTGGGTATGTTAAATAAAATAAAAATAGTTTTGCTTTCTGGTGCTTAGTAAACCATGTATTATTTCAGGGTTGGAATTACAAAAGTGAAATTGTAGGAGAAGTACAGGTGCCAAATAACTAAAGCATGGTCTTCATATTTGTGCTCATTGAAAAGTTAAATATAAGAAATGCTTCATTAGTGTGTCCTTGTAGTCATTGTATCAGTTTGCAATCTTTCAATTTGCAGTTATTTGCAGATGTATCAAGTGTAATGGGCTCTATTCAGCAAGCTATCCTCTTTATTGGTTGCTTCTCACATGGTCAAGGGCATACTAAACAAGTTCTTGGAATGATTCCCTCTTTCAATCACTATGCCAATAATCATTTAGAATACAAGTGGAATCTTTTCATTTAGAACAACCAGGTGGCTGAAGAGAGTCAGTTAATAAGCAATCAGCAAAATCAAAAGCAATAATGAAGCTCTTCAAGGTTTTGTGCTGCAATGCCTGATACATAATCTCTATTTTGCGAGTAAATATACGGTATGCCTAGCAGTTGAATGACTTTGCTGATGCCACATTCCTCTCTTTGTGAGTTTATTCAGCTTTGAAGTTCTCACAGCCAGGAGAGATCTAACATCTGTTTGAAGACACCACCTTCCCAGTACAAGACTTGCACTGTTGCAAAGTTGGGTTTTCAACTAATACTACTGTTTTCAGTAGTGACTGTCAATATCTTTTACCTACACAAGTAAAAGATGGTAAGTACAAGAACTATATTGAATCTATTCATCTAATTTGATGGAAAAAAATACATGATGTAATTAGAGAGATTTGATCTGAAACCTATTTTAGGTTTTCAGATGTTAACTTATAGGATTCTTCTTCCACATCAAATCTACTTTGACTAAAAAAAAGCTTTACTATATTCTGTATTACTTTTACATAGATTGGAACACTACTTTCCTTATTACATAAGTCCATATGTCTTTTATTTTTCCTTAATATCATTCTCTTTTGTATGCCAAATCCAGTGTCAGTCTGGATAAAATTCAAAGTTTAAATCAAAAAGGATTTCAAAGGTCTTAATACAATCTCCATTGTGTTTTAGATAACTTTAGTTTTATTAGGTTATGATTGTATCTCAGATTGAATACTAGTTAAAGTTTAATGGAGGGGATATAGTGGTCTACCAGGCCTGGGTAAGGCTCTGAATAATAAAATGATTGCCTCTGCTGCTTGACCCTCTTTCATCTCTCTTCACATGCCCACCCTTTACTCACCATAGAGGCAGTCCATGTTTTCATTTTGACTTTGTAAGTTCAGAATTCCAAATTTCTTTGTTACTGTTATTTCCATTTCATGGTACAGTTCAAAAGCTATAATTTTCTTATAACTTAATATTATGCTTCAGTGTGTGTGTGTATACACTAGGGTTGTTGATTTGTCCTAGAACATATGTCAGAGTCTCTTCCCACATGGATACATTTGATCTCAATCAAGAGTTAAAGCCAAGAATAGGAGGAAGGCAAAAAATATTGTATTGGTAAGGAAGATTTTATGGGGTGAGACAGGAGAGATGAGCCTTCTTCTACTACTCCCAGGTCCCCATTGTGCACACAACAATATATATTATTAAAATGTATGAAATATGATATGTCAAGAGCTTTATAATGTTTTGAACAGCCAATAAAAAAAAATTTAAAAAAAAACACTCCAAATGTCCTCTTTTTTTTTTTTTTCATAATTCTGGTCTCATGGGTTATATTTGGCAAGATCTAGATTGGATGATTCAATTTGTCTCTTCGCATCACAAATGACAAACCCATTCTGCCTGGTTTTTATATGTATGGTTCACTCCATTTAATCCTTGAAGATGCTTCTAATGTCACAAACTTCCCCAAAGCAACTATTTTCGTATTTATTATTCCATAGCAATATATTAGGAAACCTTCTAATTCAGACAAACCACTTTGAATCTATGGATTGTGTGTAAATTTCACTTCCCTGCTGTATCTGCATTTTAGACCATTTAAAAACCAATAGAAAATCCTGATGTTTAAATATTTAACAGGTTCTAAAATATTTAAAATATTAGACCAGTAATTGTTATGTGTGTTCCAAGGAACTCTGTTGTGGGAAAATTAAAAGTCCAATAAATTTTAAGTAGGACTTTGTTAACAAAGTCAAATTGGTGTCTTTCCTAAATGTGAGCATCACATTTATGTGAACCTCCTCAACATTTCCTTTCTTCCTCCTATGTAATTAGATTTCTCCCCTTCTACTGCATAGCTCCATCAGAATATGAGAATGATACCATCTAAAATTCAAACATTTCCAAGATAAGGCATGGCATGAAACAAATCCCCCCAAAGCAGGATCTTCTTAAAAACATCTTATATTTTTTCAAAAAATATATGATTATTTTTAAAACACATATTTTTGTCTTCCATAAGATTCATTATGATAATGTGGTTTTAATAAAAAACATGTGAGAGGAAATCCTCATTTACAAGAATTTGGGGTGAAGATTTGAAATTTTGTACCAGTAATTTATCTTTTTTATCAGTGAATTCATTTTATTCAACAAATATATGAATACCAACAATATTCCAAGCAATTATCAAAAAACTTGCATGGCAAATATCTCAAGTTCTTTTGTACTCTTATCTTGTTCTCCCAGTCACACTTTTATCTTTTTGAAAAATTATTATGAAACAAAAATGCCCTTAACCTTGTCTTATCCATTTTAGTAGAAGTACCTCTGTCTTAGTAACTACTGTTCCAAGAAAACTGAAGGGATGCAGTAGAAGGAATGGATAGAGGGTTAATCTAATCTGGAAACTCCAGATTTGGTTTATGTGTATCCTACTGGCATTGATTTATTTCTGCACACTGCAATGTCAGAACAATGACAAAGCTAGTCAGAATGATGGTATTGGAGATTGGCACTGGTATTTTCTACAGCTTAGGGCTCATGAAAACTGGCAATCTTGTTGTCAGAACTGGAACAGTGATATTATCAGTGAGGGAAATTTGCTGAGCTTCATGTAATAAAGCTCCAATAGAGGAGCGGGATACTAGGCAAACTAAGTTATTTTACTATTAAATAAGCACATTTAGAACTAAGGTGATCCTGGAGCTAGTCATACATAGAAATGATATGTACTTTTCTTATCTTCAAAATATTTGAAAACAAAACACTCAGCTCTTTCTTTTGTCATATCAAGAATAAATATGACAAAAGGAGGGGACTTGTCTACATGGATCCAGAGTGACAGCAATGATAGTATTCCTAAAAAGATCAGTTACATCAATATTTTCATGTTTCTTTTGCTGGAAAACAAAAGGAATCTGAAACTATTTGAACAGGTCCACATGCTCCTACCATCAAATTCACTGACCTATTTGTAGATGTACACCCACATTTTCTGCTTTCCCTCATATTTCAATGAGAGAACTATAACCCTCATTTGCAAGATCAAACTCTCTCCTTCTGTGTAGATCCTGTTTCCTTTCCATCTTTTTTTTTGTGACCCTTCTAAAAATTCCCCTTCTTTTTCCTGCATCATTAGATTTCTCCCTTTCTTCTGCATAGCTCCCACCAGTATGTGCACACAATTCTATGTCAAACTAAGAAACAAAACAGATATTTACTCTTACTCTCAATCTCTATCTTAAACACTTAGCTCAAATATATAGGAGAAAAATATTTCTTCGAAATTGCTGACTCTACCTGTCTTTGACTGTTTTCTTCAATTAACCCTTAATCAGGGTTTTCTTCCAAAACCTACTTTTGTTGAAAGTCTCCACTAGACACCTCATTGATCTTCTAATATCAGGTCTTAGGCTTCAGCTCACTTGACTTTTGTTTGATGTGACAGAGCTGACCTTTTCCCTGTCTCTGAAACAGTAATGCAATTGGCTTTTATCACATTCTCCTGTGTTCTGTCTCGCTGACTGATCCATCCTAAGTTCTTTGCTGGGTACTTCTCACTCACACCCCTGTAAAATTTGGAGTACTTTAGGAAATGGTCCTCAGACTTATTCTCCTCTCCAATCTTTTTCTTTTTCTTATTTCAAAATCTAATATTATAGTTTTAAACAATGTTTGTACTATTCCCAAACAATATCTTTTTTGTAATCCTTATTATGTGACAAAAATATTACTCAGCTATTTCTCTGCTGTGACTAAAAGATCTGACCAGAACAATTTTTAAAGGAGAAAAAGTTTATTTGAGGGCTCACAGTTTTAGAGTCTTAGTCCATAGAAGGCTGGCTTCATTCCTTTTGGCTTGACACGAGGCTGAACATCATGGTGGAGTGTGTAGCAGAGGGAAGAATCTCACATGAGATCAGGAAGCAGAGAAAGAGATCTCAGCTTGCCAGAGACAAATATATACCTGAGAGCCACGCCCCCAAAGCACACTTACTCCAGTCACACCCCACCTGTCTTCAGTTACCACTCAATTAATCCCATCATGTGACTAGTTAACTGATTGGGTTAAGGCTTTTATAATTATATCATTTTTTCTGACCCCTCTACCATTGTTTCACATGTGAACTTTCAGGACACACCACATCTAAACCATAAAAACTATTTTCCTTAAATAGCAAATTTATAAGTTGGAATTTTCAAAATTTAAAATTTTTGTTCTTTCTTTTTAACATTTTATTTAAATCGAATTATTTGTGTGACCTAATTGTTCATTTTCCTAAACAATGTTTCCCAGGTTCATCCATGCTGTATCATGGAGTAATATTTCATTCCTTTTGATTACCAAATAACATTCCATTTTTTAGCTATAATCATATTTTGCTTTTCCATTAAATAGATGATGGGGATTTGGATTTTTCCACCATTTAGCTATTATGAATAATGCTGCTATAAAACTTAAAATGCAAGTTAGTAATGAACATATATTTTTCTTCTTCTTTTTTATCTATTTCCTTTTAGAATGAAAAGATAAATAAAAAATTATGAGAAAATATTTCAAATTTCCATATCTGACAATAAGTTTGTGTTCTAAGTAGATAAAAGGCTCTAAAAATCCCTCAGTATTAGGGAAAAAGCAATAAAAAAAACAATAATCGATATTAAAACAGATATATCTACAAACAAATATATACTTAAATGTGTTAAATATGAAAGAAAAACATGGTAAAACCATTATAAGATACTGTTACATACATGTTATAATGGCAAATAAATAAAATGATAAAATAGAAAGCTGACATTACCAGTTTCTAGAAACTATTCTAAGTAACTAGACCCCTTATACTTTGCTGGTTCTAGAGTCTTTATACCTTGAAGGTACAAATGTAAAATGGCAGGATTCTTTTGAAAATTTGGCAATTTTTTAGAAGTTAAAAGTATACTTTGTAATCCAGCAATCTCACTTATGTGTGAGAAATAAAATCTATTTTCATGATTGCATTATTTGTGGAACCCAGTGCATAATTAGAACATAGGGCCTCTTTCAAATAGAAGGGAAAATAAATATAAAGCTTTTCCTTTCTTCTACATTCTTCATCTTTGGCATGGTGTTATTCTCTATTTACTGTCATCCTATAAGTTTGGCAAATATAAAATATAAAAATATAAAAAGCTATCATTCTTTATTCATGAGACATAATGAACTTCACATGTGAATAAGAGGCAATTAATAATACCTGTGTTATGCCTGTGTCTCCTCTGCTTATGCATATGGTTGGTTGGACTTTACCAGACTTCATTTACAAAGCATAGATTCAAAGATAAGAATATTGTGAATTTCAAAGTAGTGATAGCAATGCATTTATTCAAGTGAGGCCCATCTGAGTGTGGGGTCCCATGTGATTGCACAGGATGTACCCCATGAAGCCAGCCTTGCATTCACCAGGAGAGCATGCTGTCCTGGGAAAGGCAAACCTAGAAAAGAGTGAAAGATACAGATTCCCAACATTCCTGACACATAGAGAAATAAAAGAGAGAGATGGCTCTGAGCTGATGGAGGGGGATTGATTAGTTTTAGTTCATGAATACCTCACTAACAAAAAAAGCAAGTGCAGTGCTCGGGGCACAAGTTCCTAATCCAGGTCTGAGGACACTATACTCATAACTGGTTTTTCCTTTTCTTTCTTGAACCTTACTAATTTATCCACATATAATCAAGAGTATTCCTCTTTAAATGTATGTCAGATCATGACACTTCTCTGCATAAAACCGTCAATCACATTCTATCTTAGAATCAAGGCCAACATCCTTATAATGGTCTACATTGCACTGGATGACCTGCTCCTGCCTGATTGCTTTCCTAATGTCATGTCTTACTGCTATCCCCCTCTACCTCCAAGGCAGTTGAATTTGCCTTTGTTTCTGTTCTTTGAATACGTAACTGAACTCTTGTTAACCCTCTCTTTATTATTTTTACCAGTAGTCTTGGCGTCTCTGACTTACCTTTGTTCCTGGTTATCCAGTGTCCAAAAAAATCTTAAAAGTCACAAGTTTGAGCTGATCATCTAGTTGATTTAATGTTTTAATGGCTTTCACTGAATGTAGAATAAAGTCCAAACCTCTAACCTGAGGAATAAATAATAAATTTATAATTGTTGAATATCTGGCATTTATTTAGTATTAAATTAGCAACTTACTGAAAACTTACCGATGAACCCAAATGTTCTCTATAGGACATAGAGTTACTTTTATCTTTGTATTGTAATAAATTAATAGTGTCTTTCTTGTATCCTCTCCTTCTTGTGTGTCTTCTCCTCATTCCTTCTCTCTGATTTCCCTCCATTTCTCACCTTCTCATTTTCTCTCACCTCATCTCTGCCTACAAGAGGACATCTGCACAAGAACAGTTTAATAAAAAGGATTCAAAACTCTGGTAGAGAATAGCTTCAATGAGCAACAAATGTTAAGCCATAATAGTGCTTTATTAAAATTAAAGTGACTGATAATCAGCAATGCCGATTAGTACAGACCTACAGTCTCTGGATGCTAAAGAACTGGGGTCCTATAAAAACAATCAGATGACAAATGAGCAGTCACCAGTATTTACAGCAATTCTAACCTTTAGGATTACAATATACCTTGTTCACTACTGTTATTTTCTGCTGCAAAATGTTTGGGTTTGCTGGTGTATTGTGGGGCATTAATGGTGGATTATTTGTAGTAACTAAAATTATGCTACTTTCTCACTAGAGATTTGGATTTTTTTAATGTTGCTTTTGTCATACTCCACAAATTTCAAAGTGTATTAAGTTATATGGTAACTGAAATGCATTATTATATTAGATCATCTCTCTTGGGCAGAAGAGTCAAAAATATCCCTTCCATTCGGTGCTTTTGCTAGACAGATTTTCTACATCACTTAACTTTTAAAAATAATATCAAAAAGTTATTATCTGAATTTCAAGTTTTTAAAACTGTCAAATTCTTTAAGCTGAAATTTATTTTGATTAAATATCCTTTGATGATAAATAGCTTGCCCCGTGCTATGTATTAAAGAACAGCTTGTTTCTTTTGGATTGGATTTTTATTGTAAAATGCAAATAATTTTCCATTTCTTATAATTTATGACACTATTACCATATCCTGTTACATAAAATGACAATGAGCAAAAACACTCCTGCTGCTACAATCTGTGCTGAAAAGCTTCTTCTAAATATATTGTCTCCACCCCTACCCATAGCCATAGCTATAGGAAGTAGGAATCTTCTCACAGTATTTACTAGATGATGCTAGTAGGTGCTTATAATAGGCACTAAAAATATAATGTGCATTTGCTATGCTCAAAAATTATAAACAGGCAAAGCCCTCTGAGTAAGAATCATATGCTTTTAAGATTCATTTCTGCCTGTCAGCTTGCTTTGTTTATTATTATTGGCATTTACTTCCTACTTATACATAAATAAATTCAATAGGAATTGCTAACTCCACAATCAATATGATACATAATCCAAGTCCAATTATAAATGAGTGCATCCTGTTAACAACCATGTTCTGATTTTGAGAACTACATCTAATTGAAAGAATGAAAAGACTTCAGGCATGCCAATAACCCAGGAGCATAGTGTTTCTTGGGGCTTTAGAAGGTTATGACCTATTGAATAATTTATGCTGTCAAAAGATAAAATTACAACAAATTTAGTTTAAACATATAATTGGCCTTTATTAGCAAGTCTATAGTTGGAGAACATCCCATTCTGCCAAACAGAATGAATGTTCCAATGACCTGAAGATAGAAGCTTGGTTTTATAAACAGAAAAATACCCCAAAAAGCAGAAACAAGGAAAGAAAAGCAGATTTATCATTTAAAGATTACTTTTTTAATAGGTCTAAAACAGACCTATCATGCCAACTCAGAAAAAAGAAAACTGGGCTATTCTTTCACTGGTTACTGTGGATCCCCTGAATTTTCTTTCTTCCTTTTTTCCTTTTTTTTTTTTTTTTTTTCACAGTGTGGTTTGATTTCCTGGCACATAGTATAAAAAGATTCCTTTCTGGTTCAGTCTAGTCTATTGGGGCTCCATGAAGGAACCTAGTCCAAGAGAATGGGGTTCCATAAATTTTGCTTAACAATTTTCTTATGACATCAGGGCCAGTCAACATCAGGTTAATATTTTGGTTTTAACAGTATTCTCTGAATAGTGATCCCAACCTTTATTTTCAGATTCAGAAATGGAAGGTCCAGTCTTTCTCTTATCATCTCTCTCTGACCAGAGCCTATGGTTTCTTTCCAAGAATTTAAGTGTTTAGATTGGTCCCACATAGATAGTCCAAGGTAATATTCTAGGTCAAGCTCCTTTACTTTAATTGTGTTTTCAAAGTCCCTCTTGCCATGCAGGGACATATATTCACCAGCCTTAGAAATTAGGTTTCCAAGAATATAGTTAGGGGACCTTTATTCTTCCTCCCAGAGAGGGCATAATGACATTATGTTGATGGCGATAACAGCTAGGATATTGGCCTGCAAACTGAGACATGCCAATTCAGTGCATTGCCCCAGCCTGGAAACTCGTAACTAGTGACATAATTAAGCAGGGTTCCTGGAGTAGAGTCTCTGTCAAGGGTAGGACTTGTAGGTCAGTTAATACATAAGGTATAGAGGTAGCAAAATTATTTCCTTTTCTACATATTTTTCATTTTCCACAATTAATTTATTGTTCCCCATGCATACTAAACCTGCAGACAAGGCTATCTTATGTACTACACTTTACCTCTAAACTCTGAATTGCTGGGACGGACACATTTTATTGTTTTTGGAACATCACACCCTCCCAGCCCAGTCATGACCCTATGTCAGTATCTCTTAATGAAAATATGTTACATGTGATAATTCTTTATTATATAGGTGTTTTGGGGACACTATAGATATATATTGAGCTTAATTCCTACACAATGAATATCACTGGTACCCAGACATTGGACTACTGTATCTCCCTAAGGGAAAGAGGGACAGTACAATATCATGGTAAAATACCATGTTCCTGAATGCCCCCTTTCCATTCCAAAAGAACCTAGCCAAGTTAGGGAACAATGAGAGCAATCCATATTATCTCTTCAAGGACAATGACTTTCTCTTATGCACACTGGGAAGTAATGTAAGCTAATGTCATCTATTTTAAAAAAATTACTTTCTGGCATGTGCACCAGGACAGTGATTTTTGGAGATTCTGCTCATACAAGCCAACTAAGCAATGATGATGTCAATGATGTCAATGCTTTGCAAACTAACATATAAGATCCCTTACTGAGTGGGTCCTGGTGTGGAACTGAGGGCACTGTAGAAAGAGGATTTGTCCCTCCTTCAGCCAGCCACCACTAGCCAAAATGCTATGAAGGAGAGAATGCCTTTCTTGGCAAAGCACCTTGAGGGATGGAGGTGCTGTCAGCCCAATGACACTGTAATCTTAGTGCAGTCACTGATCTCTGGTAAGCTTTTCCCAATAAATCATATGTCTCCAATTCTGTTGCTGGGCACTTTCTTTGGTTTTCCTGCAAACTATCCCACTGCCCTGGCACAATGGGTGAGACAACCACCTCCCAATTTCTACACATTTAAAACAATTTATTAGCCAGGCATGCTGGCATATACCTGTAATCCCAGCAGCTTGGGAGGCAGAGGCAGGAGGATCACGAGTTCAAAGCGAGCCTCAGCAAAAGCGAAGTGCTAAACAACTCAGTGAGACCCTGTCTCTAAATAAAATACAAAATAGGACTAGGGATGTAGCTCAGTGGTCAAATGCCCCTGAGTTTAATCCCTGGCACTGCTCCCCAATAAAAAAAAAAAATTTTTTTAGTAGACTACATTAATACTGTTTGAAAACTGTTGTTCTTATGGTTCCAAGAAAATGTTTGAAAAAAGAAGTAAAGACTGATTTTGACAATGTTTTGTTTTCATTCATTTGCTCAGTTGTTTAATGAACATGTACAGAGACTCCAGATTGACACCCTCTCTGCTGGACAGTTCAGGTAGAGGGCATGGATGCTTTCTCTGTGCATTCCACCCACATCCATGTGCTTTACCTCAGATTACAGGAGTGATTAACACTATTATTCAGACTTTGTTACTCAAGGATTAACACTGTTACTGAGGTCGCCAGTTGATCCACATGTATCACTGTTCTGACAGATAATTCATCTGGCTCTCTCTCCAATATGGTCTTCTCTCTTCTCTTTCAGGCGCAGGTCCTTTGGACAGGACCATATAACATTCTCTTTCTCATATTCCCTCACAAATGTCAAGTGACACACTTCTTTCAAGTGGCAAACTAATAGCAAGGTTGAAAGAAAAATGGGGAGGGAGGGGTTTTATATGAGCCTTGAATTTCATTTACATGTTCTCATGGAGCATTACAAAAATTCCTACATAGTGATAAAGGATGGTTTCAGACTAACTTTTTTCTTGTATTTCATTTGTTTCTGTATGTATATAAATCCCTTGGGGAGTCCACATAAACAGTGACCAGACTAAGCCAAAATATTAATAACCTTTAATTGTACAATTCTTCAGTAACAGTGTGAAACATGCCAAGGTTTGCCTTTCTTTGTGTGTCTTTGTGCATGCATGTGCAGAATGGGGGGATTGAAACCAGAGCTTCAGGCATGCTAAGCATGTACCCTAGCACTGAGATACACCTCAGTCCAATTTACATTGCTTTAAATTACCTCTTCTCACCCCTTCCTAGGATCTCATAAGATAATGCTAACTATTGAAATAAGAACATTTCTACAAAGATTTCAAAAAATATCCATGGAAACAAGGATGTAATAAAAAATTATACAGAGCTCACACATAAAACGTAACATACAAATAAGGATCTAAACACGCGGGATAAGCAGAGTAGGTTCCAGAATCTACCCCAGATCCTAGAAGAAGATGGGGATTTTACAAAGGTGAGGAGGAGATTGTAGGGATGCTGGTGATGCAGGAACACAGAAAGCATCAACAAGGGTTCATTCCCACTGGGGAGATAATGAGGACCGGTATGAGGCTTCGTTGATCAGAGGTTGGGTGAATGGGGATTAGAGATAGGAAGGTAGAAAGTGCTTAGGACCAGAGTCTGGGGCAAACATCCTCTCTGAGGGAGACCAAGGCACGGTACAAGCAGGCAGTGTTTCCTCAAGCCTTGGCATCCAAAAAGGGAAAAAAAAATTGTGTGTTGAAGATAGTGTTGTACTGAAACAAAATAGTATCAAAGGATCATGAGGAAGTTTAAAGAAAAAAATCTTTTATTTCTAAAAGTGCTGATACCATCAAAGGGAAAATACATTCCTTTTTGTTTTATTTTTCAGATATGTTTCTTTTTGTCATCTCCAGGGTTTCTCCTGTCAGCAGCATCAGTAGTTATATGAAGGAACCTGAATACACACACATATATTTTGAAACCTGGAAAATTTAACCTAAAGTACATTTTAGCTTTGGAGTGCCCTTGGGGGTGGAACTGAATTGCTCAGGAGATGAATAATGGGATTCATTACTATGACCAGTTGAAATCTAACATAACCCAGGGTATTCCCTTGCTGTTGAAAGCTTAGAGACTGTGGAAAGTAATGTAACCCTGAGTAAGTGATTTCTTATCCCACCACTGAAATCACCAACAAAAAGCATTTTCTTTCTACATGTGAGAGGTATATCTATGTTAATAGATATCCTGGACAGAAGAATATTCTTTGCATATTCAAATAACCTTTTTTTTTAGTACTTGTGATGCAAAAAAGTTATTTATCATTCTTGCTGTAAAAATAGACTTGATCAATATCCTATGAGTTTAAAGGACTACTGTATATACTCACTTTTGCTGGTGTATACAAATAGACATGTAAATGACAATGCAAGGTCCTTAAGAGTTGCTTTCTATTATTCATGCAAAGTAAAATCTGCTGTATAAAATACAAATTTAACATTGTGAGGCCACCCTTTAATATAATATGAGAAATTCAGAGCCAGATTGCTTTCACAGGAAGTTTCCTTACACATTGAAAAGAAAAAAAATATAATTATAATCTCACATAAAGTTGTCCCAAAAATGGAAAAAAGATTATTTGCATGACATTTTATTTTAAGGGCAACTAGTCCAATACTGATACAACCCCCTAACTAATGTGGTGATAAAAAGAAATAATATATATATTGGGTAATATTATTAAATATATGTAAAATACTGCTCAAAAGTCTGTATTTAGGAAGCTCTAAAAGGCAACTGCTACAATTAATTAAAAACAAATACTTGCAACCTCAGGATATTAACATAACTTGTATACATTCTTTTTATTGTCAAAGTTTGGGCTGGAACCCCCATACGCTGATGTCCAATCCTAGGCCTCTTAAGGAAACCACTTGTTCCCCCATTCCATGAGTAAATCAATCAGGATGAAATCTGCTGCTGTCACAAAGAAGTTGGAAGCTCAACGATTTTGCACAATTTACATTTCTTTGTTGCTCTTCTCAAGTATATAGCGACAACCCTTTACCCAAGGATTTGCAAAAAAAAAATGGGAGAGTGGCAAAAAATATTTTAAATATTTTAAAGTATGTAGTGATGTTCTAGACATCTCTCTGTGGGAACCCTACAACACTTCAGGTTTTACCTGTTGCTCTGTTAAAAACTATTATCATTCGGCACATATAGTTGCCTTTCTCCAAAGCATCCTGGTTTAATGACAGATCATGTTATTGCCCTATGTCTTGCCACAATGCTCTTAAATAATTGCAGAAGATTAGTTGCTATGTTTATTTGATTTTGGTTTGTTTTTCACATATGAAAAGGAGGTAATAAGGCTGCATTTAGGTTAGCCATTTCAACATTATTGTTTATGATATTTAGTCCATAGAAAATACCTAACACCTCAAGTAATCCAGATTGATGTGATTGGCTCTTGAATATTTTCCCAGTCACATTCAAAGTTGTAATTTTAAAACTAAGATTGTGTAGGAGAAATTTATCAAAAATAGCATGTATAGGAGTTTTAGATACAGATTTGAATAAATTCATACATGTATTATTGCTATATTATTGAAAAATAATCAAATGTTTCCAGGTCTTAATATTTAAAGTACTAGAAATATTGGTGGATATTTTAAGAACATGTTCATGGAATATATTTAAAAAAAAAAAAATTTCAGCAACAGTATTTCTGAAGGGAAGAAGACATTTGAGGCTCTCTATTGCCTGAAGGTAAAAGAATTGGTATGTGTCTCTTTAAAATCCCTTTAAGTCTTAGTACTATAATAAACTCCCCTGTAGAGTATAACTTGGGTATATAAAAACGTTTTTAAATGATATGATAAAGCCAGTGAAAATGTAGTAATAGGCCCTTTAAGCAATATTATGCACTGTCTCTGATATACTAGTGTTTTGTGATAGCATGTAAAATTTGCTTATGAAATCTATCTGAGAAACAGAACCTAACATGACAAAGTGTTGAGTTCTCAGGGTAAAGGCAATATTCTCTTCCTTGAAATATAATGAAGACTACACTCTATTAAAGTGCAATTGTCAACTTGAGGGAACTATACAGCTTTGCTATGACAAAATAACATAAACAAGTAGAACAGAACATGAATTTTTAAAAAATCTCAGGACAGCAACATGTATATTTAATAAGATGTCTTCTACCATGACTTTTTAAGAATGGAAAAGTATTAAATATCAACATGGTAGATATGACCCATTAGTTTTCTTCCAATCTGCCTGCCCTTACCCCCCGTAACCTCTTTCCCCTCATCCTCACTCCAAAAGTAAAATGAACAGAGCTGTCAGGTGTCAATGTCTAGAGATTTTATAAAATCTTAAATGGTTTTGAACTTCAAAATAATAGCCTGACCAGCACATTCTGAGCTGAAACCTCATAAATTCTTAAATGTACTGTTCAATGGCAAATGTTCTGAAACCTTCCCAATAATGCCTCATGCCACAAAAGAGAAAGCAAGAAGAAATGATGTCTTCATTCTTTTAATAGAAAAATGTCAAAAGTTTTTCTTTATTTTTAATGTCTTGTTGAACTGAATGATCTATCATTTTTGAATGTTTTAGAATTTGAACATTTCCAAAATTTTATGAATTGTCAGTAAGGGATAATTGTTCATTATATACACCTGCATGCACTAAAATATTGCATTTAATTCTTTTTAATCTGAGGATATTAAATAAAAATAAAGGTATGCATGTCTTTTAAATGTATTATTGGTTCTGTGTAAGAGTATATAAAAGGAATGATCTTAGTAATTTGTTTAATTGAGTACCACAGAGAAAGTTAAATATAAGTGGACTCACATATTATCATAGCCAAACACTAGTTTTTCAAATCAACAAAGGCAAGAAGGTTAATTAACATTTCCAAATCACTTAAAATTTGGTTGCAGAACTATAGCTGGAATTACAGCCTATGAATATTTATAATTTATCATGTATCAGGCACTGTGTATTTTTTTTACTCAATTTTATCCTTATACCAAACCTGCAAAAATGTTTTAAGTTTTCATTAACAGTTCTATTTAACAGATGAGATGAGTGAAAGACTGGTTGAAGCAACCACACCGTTTGGATATACAGTGTGACATTATATGTAATTTATAAGTGGTGCAAAGGATATCTCCTTTCAGTTATTTGTTTTTAAAAAATATTTGCTTAGTTGAAGATGGACACAATGCCTCTATTTATTTTTATGTGGTGCTGGGGATCAAACCCAGTGCCTCATGCATGCTAGACAAGCACTCTACCACTGAACCAAAACCCCAGCCCTCCTTTCAGCATTGGTTGAAATGTTTTTGGTGGACTACTAACTATAATGACAAGCATACTTTTTCATGAGACTTCTAAATGCATTTTCTGGGTTACCAGGCTGCCTTGCTCAATATGGTTTGTTTTGCTAAAAGCTAGACAGCACTGTGCATATCACCTTGATGTAAATACCCTGAAATTTTAAAAATGTTTACTATGAAACAGAACTTGTAAATAAGTGATGCACTTTTGATGCCTGTGTCACTAACATGTATGTGTGTACTGGTGATGTAATACTAAACAAACTAAGAAAACAAAAAAAAACAATGTACAGAACACCCCAGTTACCATAAAAAACCCTACTTGCCACCAAATATCTGCAAACAACATTCATCTCCCTGAGTATCTTTTAGGTGTTCTGAGCTGTCGACAAATCATTTTACATAGACCCAATTATTACTTTGACCTTCTTGCTCTCCATAGAATGAAGGACACCTGTGAGAAAAATGATCAATAGACATTTTCACTTGGAGTAAATGACAGCTGAAGACAGAAACAGTAAATGACTGACCAAAGTCTTAGAATAAACTAATGCCTGCCTTCCCTTTGGGAGCTCACATACTTGTTCAATAACTTAATTCATTAGTTCTTAAACTTGAGCAGCATCAGAATCACCTGGAGGGTTTGTTAAAGCACTGTTAGCTGGGTCCCAGTCTTAGGATATCTGCTACAGTATATCTGAATGGCACCTGAGAATTTAAGGCCACCTTTTCAGAAGCACTGTCTCACTGTTGAATGAGAGCAAATTTTTAATCTATCAAGCAAGAGTGGCTTCCAGGTTTCTTTGTTTCCTCTTCTGAATGACATCTTTAGTCTAAATAGACTGATAAATTCAAATTTTAAATTTTAAGTCTAAACTCAAAGTACAATCTCAAATATAGTAGTTGGTCTTGGGCTTAAATTACAGCAAATCATACTCAGATAAATTAAGATATGAATCATAATCTCTATGACTATAAAAGTTGTGCTCTTTTCACTCCATGATATGCTTATCTTTGAGAAATAGAACAGTATCATTAGAGATAAAATCAACATTTTTCAGTAAATCCATTTACTAAAAGAATGTTAATTTTTTTACAAATATTTCTATTTGAGAACTAAGGAATTTTTATGGCCAGTATGTGTCTAAAAATAAAATAATAATTTTTAAAACCCCTGAGTTTCAAAATAATCAAGCCAACTTATTTGAGATCAATAAGGTAAAAAATAAATCAATCTAAAATTTAACCTACAGAATTTTTAAATAAGAAAAAGCAGGAGTTAACCACAAAACTGAAAAATGAAGATTAAGAAAAGTGAATCAAATCCAACATTTTCTATGCCACCTGCACCAAATACTTAATCGAACTCAACAATCAACTATTCAAACTTCTCTTATAAAAAGAAAGACTAATCTTATCTTCTGAGGAAATTTCTTCAATTGTCAAATAAAATATATTAGCAACATTGAGCTTATTTCATGTTCATTCAACATTGCTTTGATCAGTCATTATACTAAATACGGATACGTGGTCCTGTTCAACATGCTGCATACAAACACACCCACATGTACTTAATGCACATAAACAACTTCATGAAGTTTTGGAATATCATAATAATTACCTGTATTTTATAGATGAAATCCTGATGCACAGTAAAATCTATTTGATTATGTACAGGTCACACAGTAGGCAATACAAACAGGTTTAAAACACAAAGAGATTCCAGAATTCTCATCCTCTTCATATCCTAACTGCATGTTGAAGACAACACAAAGGAAAACATCATGGCTGGAAGAGTGTGAACATATAAAAACAAGGCACAGACAGGCCATGGATGGGTAAGTCCTAAAGGATTTTGGCAGCCATTGTTTGTTCTTTGGCTTTAAGTCTGAGTAGGAAAAAATAAATAAAAAATTTTAAGAAGACATGATTTGACTTATTTAAAACACAGGCTTGAGTGTTTCTTCATGAAAATATGTAATTCCTTGTTTACAACTGGATAAAACCTTCAGAATAAAACTATTTTCAATGATTACAACTTTAGCAAAGATTAGACAATCAGCTCAATGGAAAGAAAGAATGGCAAAATGGAAAATGAATATGGAGCTGTTATATTATTGACCTAGACGTTTTTCCACAACTGCTTTTTATATAAGACACCCTTCTCCTCTTCTGTTTTTAGCCTTCACTCCCTTCTGCTTTGAAGTTGTTCTCCACAATTTGCCAAATTTGGTAATCTTGAATGCTATTTTTCTGTGGAAAATCTTTTGTTTAAAATTTTTCAACAACTTCTTATTCTCCCCAAATAAATGGTTAACTCATACTCTTTGCTTTACTGTGGCTACTAGATTTTTAAAGTTTTAACTATTATTACATCTGTTTTACTGCACTCTGACCCTTCTGGGGCACTCTTCATTTTCTTATCTGTTCTGGACTTGCCTCTGGTACATTTCATTCTTCTTTCAGTGACCACCGTTATCATGTCTTGTAATGAAGATACAACGGTGAGGAATGCTTTTCAGCATTTGTCTGGAAAAACACATTATTCTCTCATTTTCTTTGATTAATATTAAATTGTGTCCATATGAATTACATTTTAAAATAATCACAGAAAAAAAAGATTGTTTTTTTTCTTTTGCTGCATATTCTTAGGAGTTTTAAAACACAACTGGATAAAGTCTTTAATATAAAATGATTTTCAATGATACTCAACGTAAATTATTGCAACCACTAACACAGTCATGATACAAAGCGATTTCTTCAACTAGTCTCCCTAGTTTTTGAATGATACTTTACTGAGAGATTCTGTTTTTTCATTTATTTAATTTTAGTTCTTTCAGCATTTTTCTGAAGCCTTTTGGTTCTATTTTCATATATTCCAGATTCTTTTTGGAACTTTCTGCTTCATATATAAAAGCAAATTGAGATTTTTTTAGCTTTAAACGTATACAACTAGGAAAAAGCTATGCAAAAGATAATAAAAAATTAAAATGATAAAATCAGCTACAAAACTCACACAATAATGTGAATACACTTAACTTCATAAAATTGGGCAGTTAGAAATTATCAAAATGACACTTTAATGCTAAACCCATCGCAATGAAAAAGAAAACACCAAAAACAAAACAAAACAAAACAAAAAAAAACACCAATTGTTGGAGAGTTTGAAGGAGTCCCTGCAAGTAAGTGGAAAGGAAGTTTAAGACATTTTGATTCCATAGATATCCATCCACCTCTTCCCCAATGCCTTTCAGCATATCTACCTGCAGTTTAGTTTAAACACTTCTCGGATCTACTTTTGCCCCTTTCCTATTCATTGCCAAAGCAGGTTTTCTTCTTTCCTTTCTTACCTTCCTAAGAGGATCGAAGATGTCTTTAGCTTGGGATCCTCCTTTAAGGTCCCACTATCCCTGGACTTTTGTTTCTATCCTTTCTTGAGTAGTCCTCAAAACCAAATCTCAAGTTTCCTAAAATTGGAAAATTCACTTGGAGAAAAGCAAGTATTTTTGCTTTTCAGTAACCTTCCTGGCATTCTGCTTTCCCCAATAATGTTTTAGCATTCTTTATTTAGATATAAATTTTATAATGAATATTGGAGTTTAAATTTTTTTCAAGCATGAAAATTTGGTCTATATGATATTATTATCATATATCCATTATTGCAGCATTTTAATTATAAAAAAATTTAGACAATATCATACTTTTTATTTACTAAAATAAATTAAAATAAAGGGAAAAATAAATTCATCAATAACCTTATGTTGCCATTACTTAAATAGGGCACTAGCATTTGCCCATCTTTCCTCTCAGACTCTTATTCCTGCCAAGGAATTTTTAGTGCTATTGTTATCATGTTCTATATGCAATTTCCAAATTAATATTGTATTAAGGGATTTTGTCATGATGCTTCCTTTTCATATATATCATTTTATATGATGGCTTGAGGACAAAGAGTATGCCCTGTGCATCTCCCCTGCTGTTTTACACAAATAACTATACATTGTAGACATTTGGTAATGTTGTTAACCTGAATGAGGATACAGACATTTTAGGAAGAAAAGCTTTCTTGAATATTTAACTGTTTTTGTCATTCTACCTAATACAGTAATGTCAGAAGTTGACTTTCAACAAACAATTGCTGAATTAAATGCTGGGGAAGTTGTATTTAGGTTGCTGAGAATCACAGTGAAGAAGTGTTTACCTTTATTATTTGTTCCAAAACTCACACTCATATTTGTAATTTTATAAGCTCATTTGATCCTGTCATTTTACTCTTTATACATTCCAATAAATTTTCATCTCAGAGCAAAAGTCAATTCCCCAAAAGGGTTTTACAAAGTTATCATAGTCAGAGCTGAATGGTTTAACAGAATACCATGGAGGCTGGCTTAACAGTGAATATTTACTTCTCACTCTTCTGGAGTCTGGGAAGTATAAGATCAAGTGCTGGCCAACTTAGATCCTGGTGAAGGCACTCCTCCTGGCTTGCAGATGGCCACCTTCTTGCTGGGTCCTGATTGGTGGAAAAAAATTATCTCTCTCCTCCTTTTATTATGAAAGCATTAATCCCATCATGATTGCTCCACCTTCGTGATTTAATTACTTTTCATAGGTTTTCACTTCCAGATACCACCACACTGGAACTTGGAGGTTTAACAAATGTATTTTGGTGGTAGAGAAACATTCAGTATATAACAAAGGCATTAAATAATCTAGCCATATTGCCTCTCTGACCTCTTCCTTTTTCTTTTGAAGATTCCTTGTGTGGTTCACCAATATCACCCACCCCCTCACCCTCACTGTTCTTTAAATATACTCTATTCTCTCTCAGGGATTTGGCATTTGCTATTACCTCTATCAAGAAATATCTTCACCCAGATATCCTGTTTAAATTCTTCATATCTTTGTTCTAGCATCACTTCTTCTGAGATGTCTTCTTTCTCTGCAAAGAGGGCTGGACCTCTTTACCACTTCACATCTTCCTTAGCCCTTAATACTACTTTTTGTTAAAGGGACATATTTGTCATTTAAATTTATATTTTTCCAAATTAAATATAAGCTTCTTGAATGTATTGTGTTTATTCATTTTGTCCACTAATATGAATCTCAGCCTCTGGTGACTGGAATGTTTAATTGTTCAATAAATATTTGTTAGAGATAGAAATGAATGACTAACACTACATGTACTATGTAGTGAGTATTTTTATGCACTATGGCTTTCTTTGATATTTTTCAAATAAAATTAAGTCAATGTTTCAGAAAATGGAATCAGGAAGATAAGAATATTGCTGAAGGCTACACTAACACTTAATAATAGTTAAAAAAATAGCAAAGTTAATTTTCACACCAGGGTCTTTCTCTTTCCCAAACTCAAATCCTTTCTATTGAATCATACTGAGGTATAAATTTAAAAAAAAATTCACAATTCTCTAATAATTTTGCGATCCATTTAATGTTAGCTTCTGGTCTGTATTTGACATTTATATAAAGGAACAATCCTGTTGCTACAAATCTTGAAATTCATAATCATAGTATAAGATTTTTTTAATTTAAAGAAAAAGAATTTCTTTGCAATTCAATTTGATTCTAACTTTGGGATAATACTACTATATTGAAATGAAACCATTTCACTCTGAGTTCAGACCTCAGCCTTGACATTTGCCCTTTCCCATACATCATATTCTAAGATGCATACCTTGAGGCTCGTTTGTAAAGAAGTTATCACTTCCATAAACATTCACTTTGCATTAGCCAGCTACTGTGGTATGAGAATTAATGGAAAATATCTCAGAAAGGAAATTACTAACAAGACCAGAACACTGAAAGAAGTTGCTTTAAATTTAAATCACAGGCTTAGTGCTCGGTTATTTTTGTCTCTATCCCATGTGGTCTGGAGAACATCTTTTTTTTTTTTCCCTAAAATAAGACATCCAATAAGCCTTAGCTTAACATTGGACCCAGTTTCTAGGTTACTTAATCTCACACAGTGGTGAGTGATTAAAAAATTGTTTGAAATAAAATAGTCAGTGGTTCTCCTTAGATGATGATATCATGAATTACTGGACTTGGGTTCATGACTCTGAGTTTATGTGTTAGAATGATCTTCCACATGGGTATTGCATACACACAAGATGCCAAACCTGGCTCAATTTAACTTAATTCAAAAATATTAGTTTTCTGATATTTTCCAGGTGTTTTGTTAAGTGCTCTCAGAATCATGTGGTAGTGGAATGGAAGAGACAAAAGTTGAGTGATTCACTCAGAAATTACACCAAAACCATAGTCTCTTTTGCACTCATATTTGTAACTAATGGAAACCAAAATTTTGGATAAAACTATCAAGTAAACTTAGGAAGATGTTCTCAATTCACCACCAATTGGGCTATTTTTAGTGAAAGTTATTAATGTAAAATTATTAAACACATCCATAAGCACAAAGTTATCACAAATGTTTGAGATATTGCAAGTTAGGGATAATGGCGAGCTCAGTTTAGCTGCCTAAATAAAAATAGTAAGTGTTGGAACTGAAGAATAGATTTTTTTTAAAAAAAATCCACTATTAAAACCACATGATTTCATAGTATTTGTGTAACATTCTATTTAATTTAATTTCTTTTTGTTTAGATTAGCTTCTTACATTACTTTGTATCCTCTGGAGGAGGCACTGAGCATTTGATAAGCAGAATGAGGAACTCAGTTACCACTATGGTAAATCCATCTTATCTTTGGCATTTACCCCCAGTTTAATATTTTCATTGGAGAGTATATTAACTAGCCCTTTCTTTCCTTTTCATTATCCATGTCTTCATATTTATATCTTACTTTTCCATTTAAAAAGGTCAGACAACTTGCAAAGAAGTTCTCTTTAGAGAATTAACCTGATTCTGAGATACTTCATAGGTATATTGGATATAATATTTAGCTTATAGTATTTTTCAAAGATTAGGGAAACATGGGAAGAAATGCTTTATAAAAAGCATTTGTATATATAAGAGTATATGTATATATATTTATATATATAAATATATATATATATATATATATATATATATATATATTTATATAT
>NW_026000068.1:20997905-21006716 GCF_001458135.2 Marmota marmota marmota
TATATATATCTCAAGATGAAATGTGTTGTCCATGAGCAGGAGGTAATGTTTGAATGTTTACACAGCTCAAATAATTAGATGACAACATAATTACAGATTTTGAAAATACATAGTTTTGGTTATTCAGAGTTGAATAATTAATTAACAGTAAAATATCAAAGGTTAGAGGAATGAACCATGGGAAAAAAATGATTTATAGAAGCAGCCAAAGAATCATAGGATGCAAAATAACTTGCCCAAGGTCACATACTATTCATTAATTCATCCATCATCCATCCACCCCAAAAGCATTTATAAACATAAGAAACAGAATGGTTATTAAGATTTTCCCATGTTTTCAAGGAGGTTATAGAATTTAGGAAACTATTATTCCCAGATTATATGAGCTTTGTCAAAATAGGACTAATTGTAACAAAACAATTGAGGTTCTAAAACAGAGAAATAAGATACCATCTACAGATACCCTCAGTCTCATTAGGAGTAAAGATTAAATCCAGCTCCTCCAGCTAGCTAATTTAATATTTCTCTATCCATTAAGATAATATGATTATATGGTTTTCTCTATCAATTAGAAGTCTATTTTCTTTAATAAAAAGCACACCATCCCTTCAAGGAATTTAGAAAATCTGAAGAGGCACCTGTTCGTGAATCATTTATATATTAAATATCATCGTTTCTTGGAATGATGTTGAAAAACACCATGATTGTATAAAAAAAGTAATAACATATGGCTCTGGTCCCAAACTATTAAAATATAATTGGGAGAATAAATGTAATAGATAATTGAATAAAGTGTGATATATGCAACTGCAGAAACTTCACAGAAATAAATTCTACTGAAAAAGACAGGAAAAACTTTTAATAGAAGGGAACCAACTTCTAGAATAGAGCTTCAAGTAAACTTTTCTTCTCACTTTTTTTTTTCATTTAAATTTGCAATTAATTTGATGGGGTAAAATTGTATTGTGGCATTTATTCAATAAAAAATTGGTCAAGTATCTACTGTTAGACAGACTCTGTGATAACCACCAGGAGTATAACAAAAGAAAAAGATGGTCTGTGTCTTAAAAACCTGGTATAGCAAGGACATAAGACAAGAAACAAATCTCTTCAAAGGTACTATACAGGGCCTTACTACACAAGCTTGTTTCAAGCTCTGCAAACAGAGCAGGAAAAATAGAAATTATCCCTGTTGTGGAACTTATTTCTAATCAGATGAAACAGGCAATGATCAATAATGAACACAAAACATAGTTTTATATAAAATGATGATGGAGGCCATTGGAAAAAAATATAAAGAGTATAGAGTTGCCAAGAAATCATTACAGAATAACTATGAGATGGCTCATAATCAAGAGCTCCCTGAGATGAGTTCTGAAAGCTGAATAAGGATTATATCATTGTTAAATAAGAGGAGCATTTTGGGTAGAGAGATCAGTTCTCACCTCGTTTAATTTCTCAGGTCCAGTAGTAGCAAAGGAATGAGTTATAAAGTGTCCGTGCCTTTTGGGAAGAGCAAGGAAGTAGGCTCAGGAATGCTAAAGCAACTGAGGTGCTGGGGCCCTCATTGTACAGTTATTACTAAAGACCTACCTGACCACCGAAGGCCATGACAAGACTGCAAATATCAGTAGTGGATGCAGGAGTGAACACAGTGTATATCAGTTTGAGGTACAAAATGACCACTGAACTCACACTTTCCGTGAGGACATGTCAGATAAGACTCCTATAACAGGGAAGCTCTTTAGGGAGAACTTAGGAGAAAATAAGTAAGAGTATAAATTAAGTGTCAAAGACTGAATAACCTTTAATTATTAATGTTGTACTTAATTGACAAATATCACTTATTGCTACTGACTAAAATTAAAAATATAGATTCTTGTTATGTTGTACAGTAAAAAACTTGCAGATGTGAAATGTTTCTTTATTAATTTAAAGATTAGACAAAATACATACAGATAAGAGAAAAAATACTAACAAAGTTTTATAGAAGAAAATAGAAATTGTTAATAAATAATAGCACACAAATGGCACTAAACCTAAGGATTTTCACCAATGAGTTAATTCATGAAGTCTCAGCACTCCTACTGGTAGTTTATTTACTGCTTAACTACTTGCAGTAGAGAGAAAATAGAAAAGGAAACTAAAATTGAGCATACAAGTTCATTCTAGGGAACCAAGGATAGTGCAATATTAGAACATTACCAAAATAATGCAGAATTTGAAACTTATTATGGTGCTACTGTGTCATTTTTAACTTATAAAATCAGCAATTTCATAGGGAAACATGATATTAGAATATCTAAGAGAAAAAGTAATATAAATTATTTTGTTAGATGACCAAAAGATATTTGAAAATTAACCTCTACATTGTTAATCTCAAAATTATTATCTATGTTCTTTTATATATATATATTTTATAATTTTTATATATATATAAAATTGTATAAACATACCTTGATTTACCTGTTCTCATGTTGAATGACATTCTTTGATTAATTTACTTTTACTTTTGTTAATTATGCTGCTATAAGCATTAGCACAAATTACTTTAAAGACTTAAATTTGTATTTATATTGGGTAGATATCTAATAGCAGAATTACTTGGTCACAGATAAATTGCTTTTAACTATACAGGAAGTTGTTGGTCTTGCAGAATGTTTGATTACCTTCTAGCAAGGTGTGAAAGTAGTCAGTGTGTGAAAGTCACCCTTACCAAGGACTGATGAAATCCGTCTTTATTTAACCATTCCATTGGGTCCACAGTGGCATCATTGAAATTTTAGTTGTCTTTCTCTGATAATTAAATAGTGTTTCTTGCTTTTACCATGCTTATTTGTCATGATTAAACACTTCTGTGAAGTCCATGTAATATGTTTCACAGGTTTATTATTACTTTCAATATAAATCTCACACAACCACAGCCAAACTCTGTCCTTGTCCCTTTGCCCATTCTTCAATTTCAGTGCATCTCCCTTTTGAAAAGTTCTTGGTTTCTCTGTAGCAGGATTTAGAAATTCATCATTTAACATTGGTAGGCAAGAGTATCCCTTAGGCCAATCATATCAATCTCACTAACTACAAAAGAAGGGTCCTTCTGTCTTTTCCTATTTATACATGTTTGAGTTTTCCATTGTGACAATCAGATTAAGAATAATGTATGTTATATCCTGATCTAAATTTAAATCTCATAAATGAGACAGTTGCCTTGACCTCAGTACAAATAAACATTATTAACATCTTACAGTTCACTATTTATTGCTGCAGATTTCACTATAGAAACTGGAAGCCAAATGCATTGAAAACCTTTGTGTGCACCTCACATATTTTAATGACAACTAATTTATCACCCAGGTCAATAGTTCTATCATGCATTTTTCTTTTTTCTACAGTTTTTTTTTTCTTAAAAGAAAAGTACTTCATGATATTCTTATATTTAAATAGGTAGAACATACATTTTTAAGAACTGTGATGACAACATCAGACTGAAGACAATAAATTTGTAAATGATTATATTACACTCATTTTTACATAAATAAGACAGAATTAGCTATATATAGATTATATGGCTGCCTACATAAACTATTTGTATCCTAGACATCACTGTAAGTTTTAACATCTTCTATACAATTAAGAATTTAACAAATATCAAGATAACTGAGCAGTCAGATATATCATTTGTACCTCTCTTTTTGTTTCCTTTTATATAATCTATTCTCTATATTGAAGGATATTGCATCTTTACCATATCATGTTTGATTGATATGTTAATCATTTAAATTTTTATTTTTAGTTCTTAAGAGATAGAGATGGAAGAAAATATATTCCCCCTAAAGCTGTGTGAAGTAGATTTTACCCATTACAGAAGACAAGATTCAGAAAAATCAATTGCTTGCCAAAAGTCCCACAACAAGTTCTGAATTTAAACTATTTGTTAAGTCACAGAATTTAGAATATATTAATGTTGTCACTATTCATAGAATACATTAATTGATTCTAATAATTAGTTATTTTGTTTGTGGTTAAAATGATAATGAAGTACGTACAGTTAACAAATGTTAGAGTTCCATTTCAATTTGACCAATTGTTTCTTATTACATACCATGATCTTCCCTAATCCAAATTGTCTGAAGTCATAGGGAAAAAATTATTATTTTAGCTCCAGAATCCTCTAATCCAAGTTAATGTATTTCATTGCCATAGAATTTCTTTTCTAAAAATAATTTTGTGTAAATTAAGCAAAAGAGTTTCAAACTTTATGTTTGTTAAAGAATGAAGGAGACTGTGGAAGTAAAGGACAAAGAAGTAACACTTTGTGGGTGGGGCAGTCAATGATAAAGTCATTTGTTCTAGAAAGAAAGCTAGAGAGGGAATGCATGGCAACAATTTCTGAAAACAATCATGTTAACAAAATCATAGCAAGCATTCCCATGACAAAATGAGCACAGCATCAGGTCAAAGAGCAGCAATTGGTAAAGAAGAAAAGAGCTGGCTACATATCTCCCATTTGGCCCAGGAGATGAGCTTTCCACATTTCCTCCTCTGTCCCAGCCCCACCTCTATGCCCCAGTGTGAGACCAGAAGGCAGATGCTATGGGTCAGTATAAGTGGGTTTCCTGAGTCTCTAGTTCCCATCTGAGTGTGTCCAAATGGTGGCACTGCAGAAACAAGTGTGGGGAAAGTAGAATCACTCATATTTTTATGCAAGATCTCCTGAGCTTGCCCATAGGGATGGTCTGGCTTTCATTTCTTTCCCAGACCCTCAGTTCCCTATTTCCCAAGGTCAGTCTACTTTGTGGAAGCCTGTGGGGTTTGTCAAATGAATGTCACTAGTCACAAGACCCATTTTTTAACTCCTGTACTTCATCTGGTAGCAGAAAAATGCTACACTGAAGAGTATTAGGATGTGCTTCTAGAGCAAGTACTGAAGGGACTTGGTATACCTAAAAGAATAGAGGTAAATTTTCCACAGAAGAAACTCAAAAGACAGTTAAGAAGACAGATAAATTTCTTCCCCCTTTGACCCTTGGATGTACTGTCTTAAGGTGTGGTTTCTAGTTTCAGCAGTTCTCCAGAATTTTTTCAGAGGCCAACCAATTTTATTTTGGGGTAGTAATCAACCTATTTATTTCAATTACTGTGAAAAAAAATGGCAAGATTACAGAACATCTTGCATTTCGGTCTGTACTTAGAATGTCACTACCATCTTACCTCTGTCTCTGCTACTATGAGGTTGCACACACCAGATGAAGAACCAGTAGTTAATTCTTGCATAAAGTTTTGTTAATTAATGAATGCAAGCCAATATATAACTATAAATAGATTTATATTATTTACAGATTAGCTATGTTTCCAACTTTCACCCTAATTCTTCAATTTTCATTGGTTTAAGGGTTATCAAAGCACGTTTCTTATTTTAATAGTTGTATCTTTTACTTTTTACAAGTTATAAAATGATCCTTCTATTCAACTTTTCTACATAATTTCTTCATCCAAATTCTGTCAATTAAACTTTTAGTTTTTGCATTGCAAAAACTTAATACTATTAAGCTTTTCTTAAACTGTAATGATAAATTAAATGTATATTTTTTCTATGTCATTTGGGATGTTTCATGTCAGTGAATATTTATTAGATGGTGAATATCATAAATGTTTTTTTCTTGCAGAGCTGGTAGTGTTTATCATTTTTTATATCATTTATCTGGAATTATAACTTATATTTGATTACATTTTTACAATAAATACATATATACAAATATGTGTGAATAGGTGTGTGTGTGCATGTATGTATAAAGAGAGAGAGAGAGAAAGAGAGTCAAGAATAATAAATTGATTAAATTCTCCTATATAAATATTTTCCACATGACTTTTTTTTCCAGGGTCTTCTATCCTCCCACACCAGGTTGAACAGATTAATTTCTAGGTCTGTTGCACGAGCAACATTCTTGGATTTCCTATCTTCTTAAATTAGTTCTTCTGACAAAATTCATCACCTATTACTTTTTTAGGCTGTAAACAGAGGAATAGGAATAATTCTTTAAGCTAATAGTTAATTTGGGAAATCATTTGGCAGTTTTTTTAAAAATTAATCATATATATCGCATATGACTGAGTATTCTACTACCAGGTACATTCTTAAGGTAAATGAAAGACATGCCATTGGAAGACTTTTACATAAATGTTCATAGCAGTTTTTCAATAATAGCCCCAAACTGAAAACAACTCAAACACCCTTCAACATTTGAATGGACATACAAACAATGGCGTTCCTATGCAACAGAATACTACACAGTGATACAAATTAATTAAATACCTCCAAGTTATACATGTATTAAGTATACAAGCATACATGTATACTTAATACATGTATAACTTGGAGGAATCTCAAACTACAATCTCAAACAGAATAAAAGAGTAACTGAACAAAATACATGCTGTATACTTTCATTCATATAAAATTTTCAGAAATATAAATTAATATATAAATACAAAAAGCATTGATGGATTTTAATAATGAAAGCAGAGATAGGAATGCATGGGAAGAGATGTGAAAGAGAATTTGCAAATGGGCAGAAGGAAACTTGGATTTTATTGTCCCTGATATGACATAGTAGACATGAATCACTTAAAAGTTTATGAGATAATTAAAGGCGCATTTTTAGTCTGTTCAAATATCTCTAAACCAGAAATTAAACATCAACATATTATCCCACAAAATGTGCTAAGAAATCCAGGAAATCAATCTTAGCTGTACTGATAAAACATAAAAATCTATATCCCATGCATTGTGCTAAATAGTTTGTACTATCAAGTGTAATCCTTTCATAAAACAATTGTAGAAAATTGTTATTCATTTCCCAGATTTAATTAGGAAGAAACCAAGACTTAAAGAAATTAGATAACATCTAAAATATACTTAGAGCTAATTTTTCAATTCATAAATTATGATACTGGTTTATGGGATCTCCTACTTTCAAAAGTATATGTACTTCAGTATGTTAAGAAGACATTGTTCTGTGTCATTCTAATAAAGGTGAAAAGTAGCTATAAAGCAATATTGGCATGTACTCATTATGAAATGATGTTCATTTGATATGATTTTTACAGGGTTATTATATTTTAAGGGCCTTTAAAAGGTAGATTTTTATCCTGGTTGATTCCACAAAGATTTGCAAGCAGTGAGAATCAGTGCCAATCTCCTTTTAAGTATCAGTAGATATGTATAGCTGATTGAACAATGAAAGCACCTTTATCCAGCTCCCCATTCCTTGGTTTTGAAGATACTCATCCAATATAGTGCTGCATGAGATTCCATTTAATTAACTTAGGGCTTTTTTATGTTTATAGATACCTTGTTCATCTTCTATCACAGCTGGAAGACTGGAGTCTCTCCTAGAAATACTTCATTTGTATGTTATGAAACTCTAATGACCACATGTATTTAAATTTATCTGATACAGTATATTTCTTTTCAATTTTCTGAGTTAATATATTTCAACTGAATTCTAGCTCATGTGAGTAAAATGGTTATTGGCTTGCAAGATTCATGCATAGATACTAATAGAATAAGATAAATTACAATATGAAAAAGAAATAAAACTAGTTCATTTGCAATGCCAAATCAATAGCTTGCTGTTTTATTACATAATATGGTAACAGAACTGTTTTGACTGAATAATTCATCTCAAAAGGAATATTCGACTTGTTTTATAGAACACACATCGAAGAACAGTTAAAAGATAAAAGGTTAATGGAATCTGGCTGCCAAGAAAATAGAACATTTCTCTCCTTAAAAAAAAAGAACACTCTTGCACAATTCTTGTACATTTTTAATTAATAAGCTGTAGAAATAATTCAGGATACTATTTCTAGAATTCAGGAAATTAAAAATATAATTAAGAGTACATATTATCATGCTGTAGAAAGATAGTGTATCTGTTATCAAAAAGTAATTTGGTCTTTCAAATCTCTACTCATCTATATATAATAAAATAAATGTGAAGAACTGAGGCATAACCTACCTCAGAAAAAGGATGCATTTTGAGATTTTTTTTATAGCCTCCGCCCCTCCCAACACATACACTTATGTTTGGGTGAAAACAGATTTTAAAAAGGCTCAGCATTAGAATTTTAAAGAATTTTGGGACTCTCTTTTAAAATCTGGCAAGAAATGATGATAAAATGTCCACAGAGCATCATATAGCAAAAACATTTATCCTTTAACAAAAACTTATAACCAAAATCAAATTATTTTCCAAATTTTGATCCTCTTCTTTCTTGATGCAGTTCACTCATTTTATTGCTTGTCTGCACTTTCCATTACCTAGCTTCTCTGATTCTCTCCTCAGAAAATTGACCTTTCTCTTGTGTTCTACACTCCTTAATACATTGCATGCCAGTGAGTGTAGTAGCCTGACACTTTTTTCACAGAGATATAGAAACCTGAGCCCCACCCAGATCTACTAAGTCAGATATATAATTTAATGATAGTCCCAGATGAGTTCTGGACACATTAAAGTCTGTGTAAATAGCTCTGTTCTATTCACTTTATTCTCTTGCCTTCATATGCTTGTCTGAACGTTTCTCTTTTCTATCTGTAACATTTTATTATTATCAACCTACCCACCTTTTATTCTACATGTATAAGATAGGGATAAAAAAGCTCCCTCAAGTAATAGTGCAAAAATTGCAGCAGGAATAGCATGCAAAAAATGCTGGTCTCAATAGTAGTAAATTCCCAAAACCAGAATTGAAAACCAAGTCCTTTACTGGAACTCAATTAGAGCAGTTTTTTTTTTTTTTTTTTTTTTT
>NW_026000068.1:21008358-21014704 GCF_001458135.2 Marmota marmota marmota
GCAGTTTTTTTTTTTTTTTTTTTTACTGTTCATCTGTTTTTGCTCATGGTATGTGAAATACAGTTTATTGGGAAAGAAACTGGATAAAAATAAGAGGATAACAGAATGTATGCCTGTCACACAGATATTGGTTTTAAATACTATTCTTCAATCGAAGGATCCAGGGCTTCTTGAAGAAATGTCTCATTATCTAATAGAGGCAGGAAATATACAAGATAAGCTGAGAACATCTTAGAGTTCCAGAAAGCAAATCTACTCAAAAAAATAAAAAATAAAAAAACAAAAACTATGTGTATAGAGGTGTTACAGAAACTCAGAGTCACCTGAAAAAACTCGAAAGAGCCAAATTTGGAATAATATGAGCAAGAAGTACAGTAGTATTGGATTATAAGATAAAGTATGTAATACATATCCCTAAAATTCAGACTGATATAAATACGTAATTGAGTAAATAAACAGGGAAGAAGAGACAACTTTTTCATGCAGAAGAATTAAGTAATATATAAGTATATTTTCTACTCTGAATGTAATGGAGTATAGATACTCACTCTCTAAGTGTGACCTGAATATAATAAATTTCTTTCAAAGGCTACTGTTTAAAATGGAGAGAAAAGTATAAATTTACAGCAATAACCCCCCAAAATACTATGTAAGCAAGTTGATCAAGGTCAACACTGAAGTAAACACCATGTTGAATGTATGTCCCTTTGATGTGATCTGATGAAAATGGCACTCTACTTCTCTGGTATGTCTCCCAAAATAACCCAGAGCACCAATCTAATCATTAAAAAAATTAAATAAATCAAACATCGAATATCTGATCAGTATTTCTCAAAATGTCAATTTCCTCAACAAGGAAAGTCCAAGAAGCTGGCACAATCAAGAGGCGCCTAGAGATACATGATGCCTAAATGTAATGTGATATCCTTAATGGGATTCTAGAAAGAAATGGAGAAGACAGTAACATAAAGTAAGGAAGTATGAATCAAGAATAGACTTCAGTTAATTGTAATGCCTCAGTATTACTTCATTATCGTCACAAAAGTACCATACTAACGTAAGATAGTAATATTAGCAAATAGTTGCAGAGTGTATGGGAAATCTGTCTATCTGCACATGCTTTCCTTAAATCTGAAACTTATGAAACAAATGCATATATTTTTAAAAAAGAAGAATATCAAATTTAATTCTTTCTTCTTAGCCCTTGAATGATATGGACATTAATTTATCCTTTATGCTTAATTTACCTCATATGATTAAGTAAAAATAAGAGCTCTGTTGACGAATTCATTAATTTTTATGAGTTTCAAGGGAAATAATTCCTGAGACAATATTTTGTTATCTTAAAGGCAGTATTATCCATTTCATGTTCACACAAGACCCCAAAATTCATATATTGATGTGGTAAAGACATTTTTCAGTAGGTGAGTTTCTATTTTACCTCAATAATAGGGGATGTCCACACTTTCATCAGAGAAAATCATTCCATTAAAATTAATATAATACATATCCTCAAAGAGCAGTGAGATGATAACAAAGAATAATACTATAAGAGAAAACTGGAATGCAGAGTGTTCACTGGTTCACAAGTCTAAACTTTATCTGTCAGACATACATGTACAGCTGGTAAACGTGAAGACACACATCCACACCCATACACACAAAAATATGAAGTAATATGGTTTAAAATAAACACATGAGGAGGATGAGCTCATAAGAAGAAAACAGAATTTGTATGGAATAGGGACCGTTTCTCCTTTTGTATAGGGTTCTGTCCCTGTAATGAGGTATCAAGTTCCCTACAGGAAGAGAAATATATTTACTTTTAATATATTTCATACATTCCCTGGAGGTAAAATCCACTGCCTAGCATACACACTGTTCTTAATAGGTACACATAACATGAATGCATTTGGCCCTCAAACTAGAAGAGCAGGTTTGGTCTGACAGAGTACCAAACAAGATACTAAATATAGGCTTGGCAAAATATACTGGGAGGATACATAGTTGGCCAACGAGGCATGCAAAACATCTTTCCCCTTATCAATAGTTTTAAAATTAATTTTTAAAATAATATGCTATGATAAAGTTTGAGTGCCTTGGTCAAAGTTTCATATTCTGGAAGCCTGGGTCCCATGTATTAGTGTTGTGATGATGGCATCTCTCATAGGTTGGGCCTCATAAATCCAACTTAGGTTATGGTGTCTCTACCCTCAGAAGAAATTAACTTGGATCTAATGGAGTGGATTATTTTCCAAAACAGAGGTGTTGTAAAATAGTGAGCCTAGTTCTTTCTTGATCTCTTGCTTCCTGTCTTGACATGTGATGTCCTCTCCATGTTCTCCAAGCAATGTGATGTCATCCTTCACAAGGCTCTCACTACAGCCAGGCAAATGTTTGTGTCATGCTCATGAATCTCCAGAAACTCAAGTTATAAATTTATTTTCTTTGTAAAGCACCTGGCCTTTTGAGTATTTTGTTATAGCAGCAGAAAACAGACTAAGGCAGTATCATTTGATAAAATTTCAACTAGATGTGTTTTGGAAGCAAATTTCCTCAAATCAAATTTGGAAAGCAGGTAGTGTGCTTATAATCACAATGTGCCTAATTCTCATAAGAAGGAAATATACAATATACCGATACCTACATGGAATCACACGGAGAAGGATTTTTTTCTACAATTGTCCCTTCCCTTGGGTCATTTAAATGGTTTAAATTCCATTTAGATATTAGTCCTACAGAAGCACCATAATTACCGAAGATAAATGCCTCATCTACTTTCAAATCTTCATTAAAATTAGCTTTGTTATTTTTGTGGTGCCCAATAGCATAGCTATTAGAGTTAAGAGTCTGTCAGCATTTCCATTTACAAACTCTGTTTTTTTAGGGTTCATTATCCTTTCTGTTTTGAATTGCATTAGCCCGAAAATTAGCTGTCAGCATGAATATGTATTATATTACCCAAACTCCATGTACACATCAGTTTAGTAATATAGAAGGCAGAGATCAGTAACCTCTTTCCTCCTACTTCATAAAATTCTAAAGGTGTGTTGACTGCTTGATTATCTCATGGTCAGGCAGAGACTGAGCCTTTTAATCATGAACTTTCTCAGAGAATTGGTCCTAAATCTGACCTAATCATTTTGATATTTAAAAATTTATGAAGAAATCAAATTGAATATGCACTATACTTGCTTTTCAATATACAATTCATTTTAAAGCTTCTGGACCAAATTACATTTTCACCTAATTAGAGATCTAGGAGCGCTATACTCTGGGGCGGGGGGGAAACCCAAAACAGAAAACAAAAAACAAAGAAGGAAGGATCTGTGATTTATGCTACTTCAACCAAGGAGTAAAAGCAAAGTAAATCACAGCAAGTGCCATTTTGTTCATTTTGTTAGAGCCATTTCTTCACTTTCAAGTGGGCAATGACAGGAGGTGATGCTGTGATCACAACAGAGGTAGCAGCTTTAGGGCATGTGAAATGGTATAAAAAGCATCTGGAATCCAGGCCACACATGTCCCCTTCTGTCCAGAGTGAAAGCTATCAAGGCAATCCTGTATTTTTTTATCCTCTCAACCTGTCTTCCAGGACTTCATTCCTCATTTACCTAATTCATCACCACCTGTTTCAACATCAAATATCTTTCAATTATTGATCACTGTTTGTCAGAAAAGACACCCGATTCCCCATTTTGCTTTTTTTCTTTTTATACTTGAACTTGGGGTAAGGATAAGGTAGTGGTGAAAGAACTAGCTCTTTTACTGTGATTATATAAATATGGTCTCACACATGATCTGTCAGAAATAAATTATAAATCTGCACCTGGTCACCATGACCACAGGCAAGTGACATTAATGGGAAAAACACTGTCTCGGAGGGAAAATTTGAGTGATAGCACTATCACCTGATCTATTTGTAAGGGAGTTGAAAATGAAAATGAAAATGAAAAAATGGAAGAAAAGAGAACTACAGTTATTTTTACTGTGAAATATGCTTATATGCCTAGGTTAGAAGTAAAGATAAACAGTGGCTGATGTCCACAGAAAGGAAGAAATATAGAAAGTACTATTTAAGAGCCACACACAAAATGAACCACCTCGTCTGAAATATTTTTTCCCAAAGTGGAAACGGTAGTATGTTTGAAATACAAAGCAAAACAAAATAAAATAAAATGTTACTGTGACATAGCATGACATTAAATGGAAACTGTCAGAATTCACAGCTGAAGAAACACTATATGCAAATTCCAATATCTTATTAAAATAAAAGATCATATTCTGTCACTTAAATTATTAACCTTGCCAGTAGAACTCTGATTCTTGCACAACAGTTATTTCCTAATGTTGGATATTAACCAGTGCTTATCATTAGGAATATCTCATCTATGATGAAATTTGAGATTTTCATTATCAAAATTTCCTCTTCTGCCTTTGACAGTTACACTTACAAGATAATCCAAACAATCTGTAATAGAACTTTCATCCTTCTTCAATTCCAAATGAACAGATTGAAGTTGATAAATATTCAAGTTAATATACATATTTATTGAGCCATCAATTCAAATGATAATCCTTGTAAATCCATGTTCTAACACTGTACTCTCAAGACCCTACATAGAAATATGGAGATGACAAACTGCTGGGTCCATAAGTAATATCAAAACACAAATATGTGTGTATATATATAATTAATCATCATGCAGTTATTTTAAAAAAATTATATGAATTCACAGAAGTCAATACCATATCTCTTGTAGAACAAGTGACATTTTAACTAATCATGTTCATCCTCCATTCGTGAGTGCAAAAGAGAATGTTCCTAAATTCTGACATATGATCATAAAATGAATAAAGGTCGGTGTGGTGGAGCATGCTGTAATCCCAGTGGATCATAGGGAGGCTGAGGCAGGAAGATCAAGAGTTCAAAGCCAGCCTCAGCAAAAGCAAGGCACTAAGCAACTCAGTGAGACCTTATAAATCAAGTACAAAATAGGTCTGGGAATGTGGCTTATTGGCTGAGTTCCCCAGAGTTCAATCCCTGGTATGAGAAAGAAAGAAGGAAGAAGGAAGGAAGGAAGGGAGGGAGGGAGATAAAATGAATAAGGAGCAATATAACAACAAAGAAATGTTATAGAATGAGAGGGGTATTATACCCCATGATATTCACACTTTTGGTAAATGTTCTCTGGATATATGAATGAAATAATGATGAATAATGACCAAAGTTAACATTTATTACACACCGTATGACATTCATTTTAATAAGAGCTATATATTATCTGTATTATAATATTTAACAGATAAAGAAAAAGTAGGAATATGATTTTGAGCAGACTAACCAAAGACAGATATTAAGATGTTTATATTTATGATTTTTTTATGTGACAAATATTAGCATATATATACTTCTCATTATCTCTGTTAATAGAACAACAACTTGTTATTGAAAAAAGTCTTTGTTAAACATGGAATTACTTTTCAGTATTCCTGTTTGCAATTGTGAAAACATGAGTGTCTATTAATAAAAATTTCAGGAATTGTTGGTCTTCTTTAAAATTTTTTTGCAAAATCTCAGCAAAAATTGTGCATATTTCCTGGGAGAAGTCATAAAGAACTGACGAGGCATGTAGAAGAAAGGTTTATCCCCAGTGCTAATTTCCAGGTCTTTCTTTTCTACACACACAGTTAATTTTCATTCTAAAACTGTGTCAAATTGTTAACATATGAAAGGAATTAGTACTATCACATTTTTTTATAATAATATATCCCTTACTGGTCTCCATTTATATCATATAAAAGCACTAACTTCTGTATGCATTTGTATATGAAATTGCTGCTTGTAATAAATGATAAATAGGAGAAAGAATCATTAATCTATTAGAGCACTTATGCCAAGAAACAAAACAAGTCACTCAGTAAGCATTAGGCTGCACTCACTCTAATAGCTGGTTTTACAATGCTCTCCCTCTACCTCAGGTTTACTCCTTAAAGAAATACTCATAACATGATTTTGATCAAAAGAATGCTGTAGGAAGATGGCCGCTGCGTACGGGGGTTGCTGAAGTGCTGAGCGTGGTGCTCAAAGCAGCGGCTTTAATAGAGATTTCGCACAGTCTGTTAGAGCTCCTTTCACCGTTAATCTGTAGCGGACCACTTTGCCAAGGAGCAGGAAGAACAAAGAAATCGAAAAAGAGACGCTTGGATGCTCAGAGCCGCGGGCGCTTTGCTCCCATCTGCTTCCTCTTTCGCTTCGCTCCGGGTGGAGAAGCTGAATGTGTAATCAGCAGTGGATTGTAAGTACCCGAGGCAAAGAAAGCTCAGTGCGCCCCGCCTTTTTTTT
>NW_026000068.1:21015315-21035443 GCF_001458135.2 Marmota marmota marmota
GGAGGGAGACCCTCATTGTTATACAAAATTACATAGAAGAGGTTGTGAGGGGAATGGGAAAATAAACAAGGAGAGATATGAATTACAGTGGATGGGGTAGAGAGAGAAGATGGGAGGGGAGGGAGGGGGGATGGTAGAGGATAGGAAAGGTAGCAGAATACAACAGTTACTAATAGGGCATTACGTAAAAATGTGGATGTGTAACCGATGTGATTCTGCAATCTGTATTTGGGGTAAAATTGGGAGTTCATAACCAACTTGAATCTAATGTATGAAATATGATATATCAAGAGCTTTATAATGTTTTGAACAACCAATAAAAAAATTAAAAAAAAAAGAATGCTGTAGAAATACTATAACACCATTCTCTCTCCACTTTGTTCTTAGTGTGCCTCCATCCCTTTACCCCAGGTTTCTCCAATGTATCAAGAAAGATTCAGGATAAAAAAATAAGTTTAAGTTTAGAACTTTTAAAATTATGCTTATTTACAAACAGAATAAAATTAGCTGGGTGTGGTGGCCCATGCCTGTAATCTCAGTGGTTTGGGAGGCTGAGCCAGGAGGATTTCAAGTTCAAAGCCAGCCTCAGCAACTTAGTGAGGCCCTAAGCAACTCAGCAAGACCCTGTCTCTAAATTGAAAGTATTTAAAAAGGTCTGGGGATGTGGCTCAGTGGTTAAGCGCCCCTAGATTTAATTTCTGGTACCAAAGTAAATATATAAATAATTGATTATAAAAAAAAAAGAATGACAGGGAACAACAGAGATGAGCCATTGTGGAATATAAATACTCTGAATTTCCTTAGTGGAGAGTATTCTTCAGTGGTGAGGAGTATATCCTGGATATATGACCCCTGGTCTAACATATTCTGGAAAAAAGGCTCTCCTGCAAACAGAGGAGCAAATTGACCTGCCTCATAAGATCTTGGGCATTATTTAGAAAATGAGGCAAATGTGAAGACATTTATTTCATTTCATAAGCCCAGAGAAAACTGGCTATCAGATTTCCATCAACTTTAAAAATCTAGTTCAAGGTTAACAGATTTATTGGTGCTTTTCTTGGAAACATCTCTGTGTTCATAAATTATGGAACCTTCCATCACCAACATGAGTTTAATCCTTGAATACAGCCACCCTGTTCTAATTATGTACTCATTTCTTATGGTAAGTTTACTGTTGGAGAATAAGGCCTAAGGAATGCCCTTGCCATCATCAGCACATAATCTCATTTTCATAAATTCCTTATATCCAAACATTGATGAGAAGACAGCATAATATGACTCCAGACTAGATACTTGGAAAAATACAACACATGATGATTTCTAAAATATTGTTCCTAACTCATCCTGCTTACTTTGGAAGGAAATATGCCTCTCTGAAATGTCAGTTTATTTAGGTTATTGTGCAACTATCACTTTTCACTGGCACTAAAGATAAATATTAATTTTTCATTATCCATCTTTCCTTATGTTTAATTCTTTTTTTTTTTAAAGAGAGAGGGAGAGAGAGGGAGAGAGAGGGAGAGAGAGAGAGAATTTTAATTTTTTTTTTCTTTTTAGTATTTGGCGGACACAACATCTTTGTTTGTATGTGGTGCTGAGGATTGAACCCGGGCCACACGCATGCCAGGCGAGCGCGCCACCGCTTGAGCCACATCCCCAGTCCCTTATGTTTAATTCTTAAAGTGAGATGAATATCTTTCACAACCTTCTGCATGCTCTTTGTAAGAAGTAATTCTTTTGAACTCTTTCATGACTTCCTGTTTTCTCTAAAAGTCCCAAATCCTTCAGTTGGAACAAAAGGCTCATAAGCTATTTCCTACTGACTTTTCTAGCATTGTTTTTGGTTTACCAGCACCTCACACTTCTTATTATGATACTACACTTTCATTTTGTTCCTTGAATTTGTCCTGCTTTATTATATTCATAATGTTATAAATTCATGGAATAACCTTTCACTTAGACTTCATTTGGTGAACTTCTCTTTTGGAGGGGGTACCGGGCATTGAACTCAGGGACACTCAACCACTAAGCCACATCCCCAGCTCTATTTTGTATTTTATTTAGAGACAGAGTCTCACTGAGCTGCTTAATGCCTCACTTTTGCTGAAGACGACTTTGATCTCTTGATCCTCCACCTCAGCCTCCCCAGCCCAAGGTGTGTACCACCTTGCCCAGCTCATTTGGTGAACTTTTAATTAGTGATACATTAATTAGCTTACATGTCTCCTAACCTACAATGTTTTTCCTAAACCCAAGCCTAAGTTCAGGCCCTCACATTTTCTCTCATAGCACCTTAAGTTTTTCTTACCTTAGAACAGAGGAAACTATAAAATAATGTTATACTAATTGACTTCCTGAACTAATTTGTAAATCATTTGAGGATATGGATTAAAAACCGTTATGTTTACCTTTGTATCTATAGTACTTAACACATTCTCTAATATACATTGTGTACTCAAAGTTTGTTTATTAAACCAAACTGAGTATCCAATAAATGGTTGAACAGACACATTGAAATATCAGAAAGGTGGGTGAGATATAGATTGGGAAGTCACTAGCACATGAATATTGTAATCAAATCTAAGAACTGTTTTTAAACATCTCTTTTCACCTCTGCTATAAAAATAGTAACAGCTTAGAATGAGTACATCTCTCAGGCTTCCAAAGCAGCCAGGATAGGTATAAGACAAATTAACCACCATTGTTTTATAAAAGGGCCCTGAATCATCTTCTGAGAACCCACTTTGAAGATGGCTGAGGAATGCACACTGCCCTTTCTTGTTTTTACTCCTCTCTGAAATGTAGATGTGCTCATTGTGTCTAAAGAGGCCACCTCAGATTATAAAGGGAACTTGGGAATTAAGGACATGTGTTGAAGAAAATACAACTGTGAAGCAGAACTACCATAGCACTCCAGGACCGCTAATCTATCTGAACCTTTGTATGGACAAAAGTTTATGTTAATTTATCTCATACAATATGATTTTGAGTCACATCTTACTCTGCATAAACAGGATTCCTATAACAGAGGAACAGATGAAATTCCTCCACGAGTGTGTCATTTAAATTTAAAATATTTTTTAAACTGTAGAATTTTGTTAAAGTTTAAGAGAGCTATCCAATGACATCCCCAGGAAATTATCGACAGAAGCACTTTCTTTCAGACACAGGTGAGAGTTGTTTAGTATGTCTGTCCAGTGGCTTCCCATATTTCTAGCACCATCCTTGTTTCGATGTGTCATTGCTACAATCACACTGTTCTGCAAAGGTTTATTGTGTTATCTGCTTTCACCACTAAGTATTAAGTCCTTCAGAGGTGACAAATGATTCATTTTTGAAGCTCCCTAGTAAAACACCAGCTACACAGAAGGCCAGCACTAAAGACTGAGTGGATTAATAAATTCCATGAAGTTTTTTTTACATCTTTTTCTAAGGCAAGTTTCACTCAGATTAATCCCAAATTAGATGGAGTAGAAAGATACATTTCTGGACAACTCTTTCTCCAATTATCCAGGTAACTGAGACCCCTCTGCTATGTAAGGCATAAAACAAATGAATAACAGTTCATTTTGTACCTGATTTTACCATCTAAACGCCAATGTTATTCTTCCCATTTACTATTGATTTCTAGTGTCACCTTATACAATGCCTTGGCCCAGCGATCCCTTTCAGATCATATCAATCATCTCACAAATATCCTTCCACTTAGAAATAAAAGCAACGATAATGCACTAAAAGCACTACAATTCCTGAACAATAGATATGAAAGGGGGTGGGGGCTAAGCTAGCATTAACGTTCTTTAACGGAAATCAATTTAGCACATTTTAATGCTCAGAATTTTCCCTTCTCATTCAAATGAAAATTCCTCAAAATGTGCTGTCTCCATTTGCAGAACAAATCATTATGGAGAGAAGTGTATGGTATCTATTCATATCTAGCATACATTTTGAATTTTAAGACATGTGTCAGTATGAATGTATTTTGTTTCCTTCCTTTTATAAATTATTTTAAAATGTTAAATCAAGTTTGAACTATAAGCTTCATACAAATGTCTTTGTACTGCCTAATAAATTATGCTGACTGAATATTTTTCTCAAATTATTTTTAATAAGTAAGAAATCTAAATGGAAATGAATCATATGCTTGCACCATTGCTGTCAAAATGAGTTTGCATAAGAAGAATATATATTAATATTGCATAGAAAGACCTTTAGGACATAAAGAATGTGGTTATAGTACTTATTAAAAGAATAATTATCTGAGCTAAAAATTTTAGGAGCAGCATTATATTCTTGGATTCTCTTACTTTACATACTAACATTAAAACTCCAAAATGAAAATGCTCATATTCAAATATCATATATCATATTGCAAAGAATATACCAGGCTTTCACAGCCTTTTTTTTCAATTCTTCCTCATTTGCTTCAAATGTATCAAATGCACATTAAGTCCTCCTTCTAATCTTCCTGAAACTTTTCCCCACTTTTTGTGTTCATTCCTACTCCTAGCATGGGATAACTATATGTGGTACCATAATGGAACATTAGACATCAGTAAATTGTGAATTATTTTCCTTATTACAGTCTTGGAGTAACTTCCTCAATTTTGCAATCTTTAGTTTTCTATATGCTAACACTGCTTCCATTTATATCATTCTATGAAAATTGGGCTCCTTAAAGCATTTGTACAGTATAGAACAATTCTTATTATTAAGGAAGCAGGCAGCTCTGAGGAAGCAGTTTAAGGATAAGTTCTCCTAAGATTTCATTGAAAAATTCACTAAAAGGCCAGGGTGTATGTCAGTGGTAGAGCATTTACCTGTCATGTATGAAGCCTTGGATTAGATCCTCAACACAATTAGTATTGATTTCATAGCACAATTTCTTCAAAAAGAAAAAGATAAAAAAGAAAAAATAAATAAATGCCAAAGTAAACAATACTTTGTTCCATGGTCTAAAACTTCATATTGACATATGAAGATTGCAGAATATGAATTTGGTTTTTACCTGAAAACAACTACTAACTTTGCAAGAACCATTTGTACGAACTATTTTGAAACTTTGGAATCTACTTAACTCTCCTATCATTTAGGAGAAAACTAGATGGATAGGCTTGTAACATTCCACGAATTTCAGTGCTTTCTAACATTTGCCTGTCTCTCAGGAGGCAGCTCTGGGAGAAGCCAACTTTCACACTGCAGTTTGTTGGTACCAGACAGAGGCTGATCATTGTTTCAGTCTCACTGGACTGAAGCAACTTCACAAGCAGTATCTGTCCAAGGAATTTAAAAAAACAGGTCAAATTTTCTTGTTTTAATTGAATTTTTACATGCAGGTAAATTTCTGTCAGGTTACTGGCTGTTCATGGCAATAAGAAAACAGAGATTTCATTGACTACATAGAACAAGGAATATAGTCTTTACAAAAATAGTTCTGAAAGTCAAAAAAAAAAAAAGAATGCCTGAGAACCTGGGAAAATCAGATGTCTACATCTCATATTACAACATTCAGAATGTATAATTCTCAACAGAGGAGTGTAGGCCTTTCACAGGAAGAAAAGAAAATGATAGCCACAGCTAAAGGAAAGCCCAGGCAATGAATTAAATAGGGAAAGAATTTGTCTTAAAAATGTTCAGAAAACTAATGGGTACAAGACATTATTTCAGAGTGATAAATCAGAAAGCACTGTTTCACACTATTGTAAATGCACAACTGGGTGGTACAACTTTAAATAGTTAATTGTATGTTATATAAATTTCATCTAAAAAAAGCCAAAACATATTTAACAAAGGAACAAACAACAACACAACTCTTGGTTTACACAGCAAATATTTATACACAAAATTAAATTAAAAAGAACCATAGTGGAAGGATTATATTGTTAGTATTATGGATAAATAGGAAACTCATAAAAGTCAACAATTGAGAAGAGCACAAATATCTGATTATAAAGTGAGGCAAGATGAATAGTCTATAACCAAATATAAAAATTTTCAAATTCTCCCAATTAGATATATGAGAAGTCCAGTAGTAAGTGAGAGTGCTGATTGAAGTAGTTGTGACTCAGTATCATCACACAATATTTGTGTCAAAAATTTTGGAAAAAGTTAAGAAAAATACAAGAATCTTCAAAATATGCTTACTAAGTATATTCCTCCATTTTAAAAATTAATTTATAATATTCACACCTAAAAAGTAATCAGCAGTGCGGACAAAATCTTGCTTCAAAGATACTCAACATTACTGCTTTTGAGAGAAAGAATTCACAAATAAATGACTTGCAAGAATAGTTAAGTAAATTATTGCTAATTGTGTGGTTCAATATAAAGTTATTAAAACTGTGATTTAAAAGATTATTTACAAAAATAAGAAATAATGTTATGCAAAACAGGCATATTCAAAATTCGATTTTAAGATACACCAATCCCACAGTATTTCATATTTTACTTATAAACATATGTGTTTGTGTACAAATAAAATGAATAAAATATCAACTGTGTCTATTTCTAATTAGCACAATGAGTTATTTTTATGTTCTTCATTATCACTTTATGTGTTTTCAAATATTTTATAATGACCTTTTCCCACTTTCATGATCAAAAAGTAATAATTAACAATATTTTCAAAACCTAAAAACAGTTTTCTGGCATCTAGTAATAGCAAAGTAGTTTATATCAAACTAACCCTCCTGCTGACAAACATTAAACTCTCTAAACAAAATATTAAAAACTATTAATTTAAGCACTGTAGAATGAACAATATCAGATAGACCTTGGAGGGGACCCAATGGTTGGAAGAAGGAAAATACAGTGGGGAAATTCACAATAATACAGATTTTTTTTTAAATACCCTGTGGATCTTATAGTCAGAACTCAAATAGAAAGCTAAGATATATTTCTTAAAGGTTCAAGAAAATAATTAGAGCCACCGCAGGAAGTTATGAACCACCAAGTAAGAGCTCAGACATGCAAAGAAATTCCTCTAAAATCCACCATAAACCACTAAACCATGCATGTATTATGCATGTATTAGGCAATGGTCCAAGAAATCAAGGGGAAACAATGAGTTGAAATCTCAAAAGACAAGCAGAGCTATCATCACTGGTCTAATATAGAAGAGAGTTTGAAGTTTAAAATCCATCCAAATTAGAGAAAGTAAGAGTATTTTTTATTGTAATTTAAGGCTTATAATCTAGGAAGTAAAGATTATGTCTAGTGATTGGAAATTCACCTTATAAGTAAGGGCATAATGAAAATTTGATCAAAATAACAAAACCACAAACAGAAACAAAAGCAAGTACAAAGAAGTGGTGATTAAAATGAAAATCAAACTTAGGAACAATTTTAAGTACACTGTCCTAACTCAAAATGTATATTGTAATCTCTGGAGCAACAACTAAAAAATAAATGAGAACCAAAATAAGTATGGATAATGGAACAAAGGAACAAAGAGAATGATGTAGGAAAGACTGGAATGATAAAACAGATTACACACTCAAAATTTAAAAGCATGGGCTGGGAATGTGGCTCCGTGGTGGAGAGCTTATTTGTTATGCATGAGGCCTTGGGTTCAATCCTCAACACTGAAAAAAAAAATTTAAGAGAAGACAAGCAAATGAGGAAAAGTTAAGACATAGAAAAAGATGAATACACTAAACATAAGCAAGTTAATATGACCATATTTGTATCATGTAGGCTCCAAGAAAAAGAGTATTACCAATAACAAAAGGACATTTTGTAATGATGAATAGGTATATTGGCAAAAATTAAAAATAAATAAATAAATGTGTGACAACTATAGTTGAAATTCAAAATATATGGAATAAAACTTGCCACAAATACAAAGAGAAACAGACACCCTCACTTTCATAGTTGTACATTTTTACACGTCCCTTTTAGTAGTTGATAGAAAAACACCTTATTCCTGGGGAAAAAAAAAATATATATATATGCAAGGAAGATTTGAACCACATTATTATACAATGTGACCTAACAAACATTAAGAGAATACTGAATCTAATTATAAAAGAATGCACATGAAACATTCTCTATTAAATCTTTGCCTAGGTCATAAAATAGGTCTCAAAATTTTTATAGTTTAAAATTTTACAAAATATGTTCTCCAATCACAGTAGAATTAAATTAGATGTGAACCTTAGGGTAGCTATAAAAGTCCTAAATAACCAGAAAGTTAAAGACACACTTCTAAATATCATAACTCAAATAAAAATCACAAAGGAAATTATATGTGTATGAGCATATACAAGATGCATGTATGATTGATTTATAGGAATGATAATGAAAGCATTCATCAATTTGTGGAATTCTGCCAAAGTAGTGATCAGAAGTAAGTGTAGTGTATTAAGTGCTTATTTTAAAAAAGAAGAAGCTCTTAACATCAATAATCTAAGAAAACACAAATGAGTGGAGAGCCTTAACATGATTATAAATTGGAAAACTCAATAGTAACCTACCATTTTCACCCAACTTCACCTATAAATTCAATTCAGCACCATTCAAAATTTATACACTTTTTGGAAAAATTAACAAAATGATTCTGAAATTCAGATGAAAATTTATCATTTCTAGAATAACAAAGCAATCTTGAAAAATAAATTGGAAAGCTTATTCTATCCAACTGAAAAGGCTCACTATAAACCTACACTGATGAAATGAGATAATGGTTTTTCAAGAATAATAGACAAATAGCAAAAAAGAGATAGGCTTGAAAAAAAATATTCACATATGTATACTTTACACAAGTACAAAGGTAATGCAATGTGGAAAGATTAATCCTTCTTACAAGCGATGCCTGATATAAGAGAGTCAGACAATTTTTTGAGGTGTGTCAGCTAAAAACTTTGTCTTACTTCTCCCTCTTCACCTTGTGCCCCATATCTAGGCTGGCTTATAAGAAATTTCAGGTGCTTTCTCCCACATTTGGTGACAACTTGGTTATGTCCAGGTTCAAGAATCTTCACTCAGGTCTCTTTCCCTAACCACTATTTAAATCCAAGCCAAGATACTTTACTGCTGTCTTAAGTCATTTTCAAACCAACATGGCCTGACTCTCCCCAGAAATACTCAATGAGTGAGTAACTTTTTTAAAACCTCCTGGTAGGTATGTGGGACGTCATCAGTATTTCATCTTAATTAAAGTTTGTGTGGGAGGCTAGGTTGCTTTTGTGTGTGGCTAAAACACTAGAATGATTGGGAATCCACTTGGCAAATATAATACTGAACCTGTTCCTCACATCCTTCACACAAGCCAATTTAATAAGTGTAGTATATAGAAAAAAGTATAACTGTAGATTTTTAACAAATACACACACACACACACACACACACACAAAGCATTTCTTATGACAAGGAAACACCTACTAAGAAACTAAAATTTAATAAACTAGATTTGACCAAAACTAAAATGTATATTTGTTTGTTTGTTTGTATCAAAATAGAAAATAAGGAAAGGCACAGAGTGGGAGAAAGTATTTTCTATGCATAGATCTGAGAACGATTCAGTATACAGAATAAATATAGAAGTTCTACAACTCAGTTTAAAACACATATAGGCACAACAAAATTAAATTTGAGGTAAAAAATAATTAAACATAAATTTCTAAAAGATGATATATATATCTAAAAGATTTTATATATATATATATATATATTTCTAAAAGATGATATATATATATATATATATATATATATATATATATATATATTTGTTCAATGACCAGATATACTATCTCAAAAATCATTAGAGATAAAGGAAATGCATGTTAAAATTCTAAACACTTTTAAACCTGACACTGTCCAATATTGAGATGCAATTCTAATACGACCACTACAGAAGACCCTCGAGTCAATTCCTGTAAGGTTAAATACAATCAACCTTATGACCCTACTTCTATATATTTATCAAAATAAATTAAAGTGTATGCCCACAAATTACTTGTACACAAATGTTTATAGAAGCTTTATTCATGGGAATTAATAATGTATCTAAAGCAAATGTCTATCAATAAGTCAAATATTACATATTTACTCACCAATAGAAAGTATCATTAAAAAAACACAGATAAATCTGAAAAATATACTCAATGCATATATTGCTTATGATGCAAACTATAGAAGTTCATTTTTGAGGATGTCTAAATCAAGCAAAAAAAAAAAAAGGCTTTGGTGGTAGAAATTAGGAAAGTAGTTTTTCTTTTGTTAGGGGCATTAACAACAAGAAATTTAACAACAAAAAAAGCATAAATGGATTTTCTAGGGTGATGTGATGAAGGTTATGCATTTGTCCAAAAGCATATAACTACAATTAAAATGTGTGCATTTATGTAAATGATACTCCAATTAAAAATCAAAACTCTCGAAAATACCCTAAAACCAAAAAAATAAAACTTTGGCATTGAATTTTAAAATATAGTCTAGTGACATTTCCACTTAAAACAATATTGGTAATATGGATAAAGGCATTGGGTACAATGAAGTTTTAGGCAAGCAGGGAAATCATGAGCTCTATTAATTATCTACACAGAAGTTTTTGTTTAAAAAGTTTATCAGCTATTATGAATGAATTTCAGTATTACCAAAGTCAATATTTTTAGCACACCCTGCACAATATGTTTTCATCGAATTTCCATGTCTCCTGTTTTCATGAAATACATATTTTATGAAGGGACAATCTGCTGGTACACTAATAATGTATTTCCTAGCTTTAAAACATCCAAATTTATGAAAATGTGAAATAAAGTGTAACCATTCTTTCAAGCATCTTTCTGCGCTAACTAGGTTTCCTGAAGCCAACAGAGTGGATGAAGGCAGGGTTAAGTTTCTAACCCTCCGGGCTTTCTAAATGCACTTTACCAGAGCAACTCTGCTTTTATGTGCTTTTTCTTGGACTTTCTCAAGAGATTTTGTTTGAAAAATAAAGTCCGGTGTTAAAATAAAAGCTATCTGTCCCCATACAGAAAACAGATTTTGTGTTGCCAGGGGCAGTTGTGGAAAGAGAGAGGTGAGGTAGTGGGGGCTCAAGAAAAATCTTTTCATTTATCAGAATGTTCTATATCATGACTCTGGGGTTGCTTCAATAACTAGGTACATCTTTTAAAATTTACAGAATATTACAACTAACAATGGGGAAATTATGTAAATTCAACTTTAAGAAATTGAAGATTGATTAAAGCAGAAGCCATACATTAGACTAAGAGTTTAAGAAGTTATACCAGATATAGCATATATTTATTTTTACCATCATCTATCAGCCTGGTAAATTAATATACTATGTATGTAGAATTGGATTAAGATACAGGAAAATGTAGGTAGAATTTTCTCATGTTAAAACTAAATAAAATAAACACACAGTTAAGACAATAACTATATAAATAAAGAAATTCTTCTTAACATCATATATGAGTATTCCCTATCTCATCTTTTTTTTTTCTTTTCCTTTTTGGTGATTTGATGATGGGAAATGAATTCAGGACACCATGCATGCTATCTAAACACTCTGCCACTGAGAGATTTACCCAGACCTCAACTCTATACTTAACAGAAAATTGTTCTGAGAATTCTTGAAAAGTTCTTCCTTTCCACTGACTATTCAGTGCACCAAATATAACTTTTATATTTTTAATTTTTTTTTGCTGTGAAATTACATGCTTTGTATTTTTCTATTATTTTAATGAACTTAAATTTGCTAAGATTTCTGCTATTTGTGAATGAATGAGCACCATACTGACATGTAGAGAAGTGACTTCTCTAAACCCAACACACTCACAGCTAAGAGTCATTGGTGAAGAATCAAATATGAACACAGAGGGAAGTGATCAAGCTTCCATCCAGAATTTATGAAGCTCTCCATCTGCCTGACATCAAATTTGTCTCCAATGTATATGCCTTGCTAAATAGTCCTGTAAAATCTTCCTGTGATGAAGGTTGAGAATGAATGCTATGAAAATGAAAGAGAATACTTGAGGAACAGATTAACAAGACAAAGGTTGAGTAACTTGGTGTTGTTTTATTTTGATATAAGGCATAATCAGGATTTAATAATGGACACATATATCAAAATTATACAACTCAGAACTTCCTACAGTTAATTCAGAAACCATTGAAAATACTTAGTGACTAATATACATAAAAAGGATAGAATTTAAGAGCCTCAAGAGAAAAAAATAGCAGGTCAAATTTACAGGTAAGCTGATTAGATTTTCTACTGGTTTCACAGTTCACATTCTAAAAATAAGAAGGGCCTGAACTAATATATGTCAAGCCCTAAAAGATAACAGATGCCAACCAATATTGCTATACCTAGCAAAACTATCCTTAAAAATTGAGGACGAAATAAAAATTTTCCATGCTAAGCAGAAAGTAAAAGAATTCACAGTAGTAACTAAGCCATCTCTACAAAAATGCTCAATGAAATAATACCCCATGCAGAAGAAATGAAAAATATCAGAGCCATGTTATGGATGGATAGTTAATTAAAGGAGAATCAAGGCTGAATTGAGTCTTTTAGAAAAAAGTTAAAATTTTAGGAGACTTTTTTTTTTTTTTGTAGAGAGAGAGAGAGAGAGAGAGAGAATTTTTTTAATATTTATTTTTTAGTTTTCGGTGGACACAACATCTTTATTTTGTGTTTTATGTGGTGCTAAGGATCGAACCCAGCGCGAGCCAGGCGAGCCAGAGTGCTACCACTTGAGCCACATCCCCAGCCCTTAGAAGACTGTTAAAATGGACTTTCTTTCATAGTTGATATTTGGAAGAAGGGCAATAAGGTATACACAGGCCACCTAATTACTGAATATCTTTGCCAATAACTCTCCCATTGAATACATTAGGCATTTGTAATCTTCCTATTCAAATGGCCCCTGTTCAATTCCCATGCTTTGAAGACCTACCAGATCCTCCAGAAGATAGAATTGGAAGTAACATAGTTACTTCTGTGTGACCTCTGCTAGTGGCATCCTGAAATTGTTTTAGTTAAATAATTTTAGATATAACATTTTTTATCACTGTGGATCCAATTGTCAGGTGTTGAGTTATTAATTTTTTCCACATTTTTGGTTATATATATTGATGAGATTTATTGTTATATATTCATCCATGCACAGTATAACAAAATAATTTGGCCAATATTTCTCTCCAGCATTTTTCTCCTCCCTTCCTATGTCCTACCCCTTAGCCACTTTCCTCTACTGATCTCTTTACTTTTTAGGAGATTCCCACCCCATCCTTGTTTTCTTTTTTCCTCTCTAGCTTTTGAATAATATGAGAGAAAACATAGAACCCTTAACCTTCTGAGTTTGACTTATTTTACTTAAAGGATATTCTTCAGTTCCATCCATTTTCCTGCAAGTGCCATATTTCATTTTTCTTTATGACTGAATAAAACTCCTTTGTGTATATATACAGCTATACCACTTGTTATTTACCCTAAAGAATAAAAAGCAACTTACTACAAGCATACCCATGTTTATAGAAGTACAATTTACAATGGCTAAACTATAGAATCAGACTAGATGTCCATTGATGGATGAACAGATAAAGAGTTATCAACTTATGAAGAAAGAAATTTTGAGGAGGTATGGGAGAAAAGAATTCATCTTGTGAAATTGTACAATGCAGTCCACCATTGGCCTTTGACTAGCAAGATTTTAAGTGTGTTAAAATTCTATAATAGACAGTTATGGAAATCACCACAGAGAGAAATCTGTGAACTCACCAAACAGATTTTGGTGTATATATTGTCTTTATGGAATGATCTTAAAGCAACAGTTAAACTTTGAAAGAAAGTGTCTACCATTGTTTTTCCATATCTGGTCTTTGCTGTTTACATTCCTGTGTGGAGCTTATGTCTGTTCAGTAGGTAAATGCTGAACACTTCTACTTCATGGTCAAGGCAGAATCAAAGGCCATTGACATGTGCTGGGAGCCATTAGCCAAGTAGGTATGACAATTTCCTTGCCAGCGTACCCCATGTTGCTTAGTGGAAGGACTCGTGGAAATAGGACATTTTGCAGTGACATTGCATCCAAGGACCTTGCTCAAGGACCAGGGCAGATCCGGGTTTAGGGTGTTCCCGGTTTAAGGTTATTCCTGCTGGGAATAGGGCGTATCCTGCTGCCTGAGTTCCCCTTGAGTTCTCATGGGATTCAGACAGTATTTTTTTGGGAGACAGAAGCCCAGTGGGGGTGGATTTGGGCAGAGAACGTGGATTTCCCCAGAACGTGATTGTAGACGGCTGGTGTGAGTTCGGGAATAAAGAGTTGCTGTTTGAATCTACAAGCTGTGTGGTGGCTCGTGATTTTGTGCCCAGCCAGACTGCGGCAGACATGGGCAACTGAATTGTGTGTTCTCTTCCTTTTCCACATCTATACTCACTGCATTGTCTTTATTTATAAGCAAAACTTAGAAAAATCTAAAAAAATATTATTGTGTGGTTTATTGAAATAATAATAAATAATACAGAAATATTGTTGTTATTTTTGTGAAAAAATCAACTTTGTACAGTTTATTTCAATCAAAATAAAATGGGAATTTTATTGAAAAATATTTGTGTCATTGTTAAAGTCTAGATTACAGTTGTTTTAGTTAGCCTTTTTGCCACTGTGACCAAGATCTAACAAGAACAATTTAGAGGAGGAAAAGTTTATTTTGGGCTCATGGCTTTAGAAATCTCAGTCCATAGATAATCAATTCTGTTGTTTTCGGCCCAAATGAGGCCAAGAACATCATGGCAGAAAGGTGTAAAGGAGGAAAGAAACTCAGAACAAGGAAACACAAAGCAGACAGATATAGTTCCCTTCCCACTGACAAAATATAAACTTCAAGGACACTCCTCTAGTGACCCACCTCCTTCTGTCACACCCTACATACCTCTGGTTACCACCCAATTAATCCCTATCATTGATTAGGTTAAGGTTCTCACAACCCAACCATTTCACCTTTGAACTTTCTTACATTGTTTCACACAACAGCTTTTGGCGAAAACCTCACATCTAAGCCATAACAACAGTTTATATTTTTAAATGCTTCATTGAAATTTGAGATGAATATGTATGCTGCTGTAATTGGTGGAATTGTCCAACATTGTCAATTAAATAAATTTCATTTATAGCATTGTTCAGGTCTTGCTTATCTTTACTGGTTTTCTAATCATGGTCATTCAGCAAACAATGACTTACTGGTCAATGATGAACTGAGCATATGACAGTAGTGTCTAAAGATAATGGAGTTGAAAAAAATCTTACCACCTAGTTATATTTTATCACATTACTCATGTTGGTGGTGATGCTGGTGTAAGAAATCCTACTGCACTGCCAAATCCTATAAGCATAGCCCATGTAATTTGCATAGAAATAATACTTGATGATCATAATAAACAACCATGTTACTGGTTTATACATTTAATGTTATGCATTTTACATTTGTTATAGAGTGGACTCTATTAAAGAATTACTATAAGATAGTGAGCCATGTTTTTGTTGGCAGAATCCTTATACATATTTTTTGATTGCATCATTTCTCTTTGCTTGATTTGATTTTATATTGTCTGGTTTATTATGGCTGTATATATCTACTAGATATATAGCAAGTATATAATATACATATATATGTATATGCATATATATTGATGTATATAGATACAGATTATTCATGTTTTCCTATTTATTTGCATGTCATGCAATTTTGGATCATATTATACATTCTGAAGGCCACATATTATAGAGTCTGGATTATGTTATAATCTTATGAACTATGGTGGTGTTTCTGGTTTATTTAATTTGGTCAATAAGATTATGTTCATTTTGCAGTTCTGCAAATTGTGCTTCATCTTCTGTAAAAAGTAACCCTAACCTCAGTTTGATTTTTGCAAACTTTGCATGCTGCTTTGTGTCTATTCCATGCATGTACTCCTTAAGTATTAGTCTGACACTTGGGTAGAAGTTTATATTTCCAAGCAGCTCTCAAAGTCTTTGCTATGATCATTTGGGGCACACATGTGTAGCTCAGAGATAAGCCTCAAATAAAACCTATGTGGATTTACACACAGAATTAAAGGATCTCTTTCCCTAGTTCTCTTTTCTCAGAAGTTCCTCACACCCCTTGTCCTATAGAACTGTAGAAGCCTATTCTTCTCACCTGCTCTAGCCATAAAGTTTTTTGGTTAGAGTTTTAGTTGCCCACACCACTGGTTTATCAAACAGCAACATGACTAGGCAAAGCTACATGAGAAATAGGAGACTGGAGGGTGGGGGTGGAAAAGGGGGATGAGCAGAGGAACATTTAACTTTCTGACAATTGCTTCTCCACCTTTTAGGAAACTTCCACAATTCACATACTTTTGGTAAGTTTTATAAGTCTTCACATAATTTCTTTGGTACTTTGTTTGAAATATTAACTGTAATCAGAAGAAGAGACAGACTATGATGGAATTTTTTTAAAACAAAAGCTTTATATCTTTAAATGTGATACATGTGTAATTGATGGAATAAGCAAAAGTAAATATGCATTTTAATTTCATTTTCATAAAAACCATTTTCAGAAATAGAAAACTGATATAACAATACAAACAACTAGAAATTGCATTGTTTAGCATATCTGCTATGAACATCACATATATTATTTATAAAAGAAGACCTACATTTATTGCCTATATTAGATTTATATTATGCATAAAAAATTATATCCTATGAATCATGTTTTCCTAAAGTGTCCTATATGTTTCAATAATTACTTGATGAGTTTAAGAAAATCTGAATAAAATAAAATTAAGGATATTATTCTGGAACTTCTATTGATATTCATAGTGAATTGTTAGAAAGACATTTAATTTTGCCATGTAATTTTTTTCCTATGTAGAATCTCAGTAATATAGAATGGTACAAAATGATTTTTAAAGTGGCTCAAATATCCATCCATATTAACTGATAGTCTTAATAGAGAATTATTCAGTGGAATTATTTAGGAAATTAGTTGGCTCATAGAATTTAAGGTAGCATTATTATAAAGGAAATAATTCTGCTTCAGTATTAAATTGGTAGTGGACCTAGCTGGAGATATTAGTTTTATTATGAAGAACTACAAGAAACATAAAAAGAACTTTTATTATATTTATGTAAGAGTAATTCTGCATACAATGACTAATATAGATAGTTATATGCAGAAAAAGGAATATCCATATGGGCTTAACTGGTATGATATTTGGTTTATAAAATAATGCATTAGTATAGAGTTTGACGAAAAAAATGATAAGGAGGGGTGGGGGGACTGAAATTGCTGTAAAACTACTGCCTTTTAATAACTGAATTGCTTATACATTGAGGAACATGAATCTGATAGGACTTTTATTTCTAGTAAAATGTAATACTTTTACAGGTACATTCAGCATTTGATGTGAAATTGGAGTACCCTCAAGTCATGTATTTACATTCATGTGTTCATGCTTTGCACACTTTATTTTCGTATCTACTCTAAATTGAGACAATCGGTGCCAAGAATTATAAATGGCAGAATGAATGATTCAGATTTGGTGACTGAATTACAAACTTCCTTGATTTCAACCTACAAAAGCATATATTATGTATAAAAAAAAGCAGACTAAAAAATATTTCTAGGCACTTGGTATTTAATTATATAAAAGCACAGAAACATTATCATCCTGAAAGTGTTTTATAATAAAAATTCATATAAGTAATGTATGCTTCAAATTACAAAGCTCTCTTCTAATATTGTTTTCATAATGGAATTTATTTAAGTCTAATATAGGCAAAATGCAGAGCAATGTGTCTTCTGTACTACAAAGTGAATATGGAAAATAAATTCACTATTTCTTCTTCAACAGATCTCTTTTAATATTTTTACTATACACTGAGTAATTTTTTCTCTGAATACACTGATGAGGATTCTGAAGTAATTTTCAGTAAAATGAGAAGTCTTTTAAAATATGATCTTATCATACTCTGCAGTCTTCTTAACTTCCCAAGTGTACTCCCTTTTAATCTCATCCTTAATTTCAAGATGACATTGTTTGCCCTGCATTATCAAATATAAGATATCATACGTACATATTAAAATTTTCAGAAGATAATGTAATAATTCTTTAACATATACCTTTTCTGGTATGCTTATGTTTTACATTTCTATTTTCTTTAGTTTTTATAAAGAAAACAACTATATAATTCTACAAAACATTCTTTCTCTTTGATTAAGTTTAAACTTTAATGATTTTGCAATATGATCTTTCTTTTGTAATACTATCCTTTCCAGTGGTCTAGAAGCTGGATTGTTTAAAAATAATCCATATGGCAAAATAAGTATCTGTGGAAGAAGTAAAGAGTTGCATATGTTTGAGAGAAGTGATGCAGAGAAAATCAACTGCAAACCCAAAATAAAAACACAAGTTTATGGCTCCCAAAATGTTTCTTTATATTTATTTAGCATTTTAATTTCTTTACATTTATTTAGCATTGCAATTTCTTAAATCCTGTTTTTAACCAATTTGAATATTTTTATTGTTTGGTTTATCATGCATTCATTTTTTCTCCCCACAGGAGTGCCATAATTGGTGATTCATACTGAAATAGGAAATGAAGGCATGGAGTTTCACACTTGCATGCCAAAAATTCTGTTAGAACACAAGAGCAGAATTGATGTGCCCTTTCCTCCCTTGGGTCCTGGGGCTTCCCTGTTTGATTGAAATTTTTTAGAAAAGATAGGTCTCTGATCAGATAGATCTCATCAACACAGTCAGTCTGATACCAGCTAAATTTCATGTACATTGTTGAAGCAAATTTGCATATCAATTGTTCTTAGCATCTTTCACTTTGAATTATTCAATAGAAATACATTTAAAAAAAAAGAAAACATGATAGCTGTACATCAGTAATTATTTGAGTTGGATTAACCTATATAATTTTCCTTAAATGAAAGTTTTCTTTGAAGAAAGAAACATTCTTATCTCCTTAATCTTTAAGAAAAGTATTTTGCCCTTATTATTATAAAATCAATTGGCAACTTATAAAAAATGTAAGCTCTTTATTTGAAAAATTATGATATGTGTGAACATATGTCATAGTTAGTGTTATACGAGAGTGTCATGGTGAGTGTCATCACAATGGAACCCAGTTTGATGAGTTTTGACAAATACATTCAGCTGTGAGTCCATACTACACTGGGATATAAAGAATTTTTGAACATTCCCCCAAATATCTTGTGTGTCTTTAAATAATCAGTCCTCCTTGTTCTGCACAGTCTCTGGTTACCATTCTTTTCTTTCCTATTCCTAATTTGTTCGTTGCCATATCTATGGAACTCATATAAATGGAATTGCATAATGTGCAGCCTTAACAATGCTTCTGAGATGAGTGAATATATTACATTTTGTTTAATACCAAATTGATATTTATTTAAATATTTTCCATTTCTGTTATTTTAAAAGCTATCAGTCAACTGATCTTTGACAAAGGAGCAAAGGCAATACAGTAAGGAGAATATTTTCAGCAAACAGTGCGGGAAGACATGGACAAACATACATACAAATGAATCTAAACACAGACCTTATATTCTTCACACAAAAAAATAAGTCAAAATGCATAATTACATACCTAAACATATAATACAAAACTAAAGCTCCTAGAAAATAACATGGGAGGAATGGCAGATGGTTTGGGATTTGGTGATAACTTTTTAAATAAAGACCAAATTAACAATAAATAAAAGAATCAGTAAGCTGAATTTGTTAAAATTAAAAACATGATCTGCTCTGCAAAAGTCGTAGCCAAGAGAATGAAAAGTCAATCTACAGACTCACAAAATATTTTCAAATATATATCTGATATATGATTTTTATACAAAATATACAAAGGTTGTTAAAACCCAACAAGAAAACAAACACCTCAATTTTAAAAGGTGGTCCAAGACCTTAGTAGACAATCACCAAAGAAACACGCAGACATCTGTACAAATATGGAAAAAAAATTCAAAATCATCTTTCATTAGAAAATTGTTAATTAAAATAATTGTGAGATCCCTATAACATGTATAAAGATGTCCTAAATACATAAAAATGACAATACCAATTCCTGGGAATTATATATATATATATATATATATATAT
>NW_026000068.1:21035449-21086319 GCF_001458135.2 Marmota marmota marmota
TATATATATATAATTGCCAGTGGTTAGGAAGGAGGAAGGACAAATAGGCAGAGCAAAGAGAGGGACTTGGGGGCATTGAAACTATAGGTATAGTATATGATGGTTGGCATCATTATACATTATACATTTGTCCAGACCCATGGATGTACAAAAACTGTGAACTCTGTGTCATAATGATGTGTCACTGTGCTTTCATTAACACTGCAGTAGACTGCAGTAGATGATATTGATAAAGGAGGATGATACACATAGGTGGAAAAAGAAGGCACGTAAGATATTTCTGTGTCTGTCTCTCAATTCTGCTATGAACCTAAAAGTGTTTTATTAAATAATAATTTTAAAAATCTTTTTTAATAAATCCTGCAATTAACATTTGTTTAAAGGCCTGCCTGTATGCATTTGTTTTCATTTCTTTGAGATAAAAACAAGAAATGGGACAGCCAGATTAGACAGTGTTACAATTTTTTAAGAAACTTCCAACTGTTTTCCAAACTTGCTCAGATGATTAGCTTTGCATCATTGTGACCAAAACACTGGAAAAGAGCAACTTAGAGGAGGACAGATCTATTTTGGCCCATGTTTTCAGAGTTTGACAGTTAGTCAACTCCATTGCTCTGGGCCATATACATCATGGCAGAAGGAATGGCAGAAGAAAGCTCTTCAGCTAATAGTAGAGGGAGAAAGGGGAAGACAATGGGGAAAGGAGAAAGAGAACAGGAAGGAGGGGGAGAAAAGAGGGAAGGAGAAATAGAAATAAGATGAGAAGCAGGAGAAGAAAAAGGAGGAGAAGCAGAAGAAGAGGCTTAGAAAACGATAAACCATTTTAAGGCATGCCTCCAGTGACCTACTTACTTCAACTAGATCCCAACTACCAGTCGTCCATTCAGCTATAACAGCTCTTCTGAATTAATCATTTCCTACCCTTGCCCCATAATACTTACTGCATTGGACCCATGCTTTCAACACATAAGTTTTTTGGGAGTATATTCCAGAACCAAATGTTAACATTAACTGTACCATTTATATCCACACAAGTACTGAGCGAGAGATTATGTTGTAAGACACTCTAGAGAACATTGAGTTTCAGGAATCTTTTCAATCCTAGATCTTCTAAGATCTGGCATTGATATGTTAAAATACATTTCATTAATGACAAATTATGTTGAGAGGCTTTTGTCCTATGCATCTTATATGGAGAAGGTTTTGTTCAGTTTTACTTTTGTTCATTGTTATTTAGTTCTTTATCTTATTGACTTATGAAAATTCTTTATATATTCTGGAAATAAGCCCTATACCAGATATGTGTCTTAAATACTAAAGTCTATGGCTGATACTATTATTTGTTTGTAGTGTTTTTCAAAGAACAGATGCTTTAATTTTCATAAAGTCTATACATTCTACTATTTTTTCCTAATACAGTTTGTTTTTTTGTATATTACCTAAGATTCTTACCTCTCAAGAGATAATAAACAATTAACAAAAAGACTATTCTTATCTAATTTTGAAGATATATTGACCATATATTTGTGGGCCTATTTATGGGCTCTCTATTCTGGTACATTATTTATTTTTATTCATAAGTCAAACTATACTGTGTTTACTATTGTTCATTTACAAGACACCTAGTGGTCAGACAGTATTAGTTCTTCTTTACATTCTTATGTAAAATCTTAAGTAATACAACAGTATATGTTCAAAAATAAGTCCATTATATCATTAAAGAAAAAACTCAGAAAGAATATGATCAGCTATATACATAACTTAAATGATCAATTAATTCATTATGATGAACTTAATGCTTGATAGATTGAAAAAGAAGATTTACACAAGTTACACAAATATAAAAGAAGGAAATTATCACCAATAATGAAAAACATGTCAGTGATTACACCAATATGAAAACCAACAAACCTTAAGGAAGGTCTAGGTCCCTTATTAGGCTGGTAAATTAACATTACATCAAAAACACATAGGAAGGGCTGGGGTGTAGCTCAGTGACAGAGCACTTGTCTAATGTATGCAAGTACTTGAGTTTGATCCCCAACAGCAATTTAAACACACATTAAACACACAGACACACAGACACCACACACAAACACACACACATGGAAAGCAATTCCCAGAGTGGACCTTCAGTACCTTTTAAAATGTACACACTCGTTCTCAGCACAATATCTGATAGTATGATTTTGGTTACAAGTGAATGAAAATAAAACAATGGCTTTACCTATGTAAAGTTTATTGTTTCCTTATAGCAAAATATCAGAAGATAGACATTTCTATTGGTTTCTTTGTAGTATAGGTATATTTATATTCCTGATTCTTTAGGTTAATTTTTATGACCAACAGGGAGCTGCCAGGCTACAGGATGGACATGGAAAATGAAGATTCTGTATTTTTTATCCTTTCTAGCATATTGTTCTTCACATCTCATTATCCAAAAATAAAATCATCTGCTTACCTAACTTAGGCCATTATACCTAATTTAGAAGATGCATATTAAATTTCCCAGCCAGTGAGAAGATGCTGAGGTAGAGATTAGAATATAAAACCTTCATTACACTTGGGAGTACTCTTAAAATCAACAACTATGAATAGGAAGAAGAGGAAAGGATTAGGTGTAGGGTGAAGTGGGACTACAATGAAGGCTTCCTTTTACTCTCAGGTAGCTTTGGAAATGGGATAGTCTTTTCAGAGTTTTCCAAGTTATTGTGCAGATTTTGGGCTTTCACATATATTGTCTTATTGAGCATTCAATATGGGCTGCTTGGATGGGCCAACTCTTTGAGCCAAACTAATTCTCAGAGGATTGACACTTGAGGCCAAGCCTCGGGCAGCACATCTGACATTTCTATAAATGGTTCTGAGCTGTGTATTACCAACATGAAAAATTTAAAAAATATATATTATCATGAATAGATTAAACTATTTGTGATTCATACTGTTGGCCAGAGGAAGTTATCAATTTAATGAGATCAAAGCTCTATATCTAAAACTTCCTAAAATTATGAAATTCAAGGGAGAAGTTTCTATTTGGTAGATAACCAATAGTAAAAGGTCTCTCTCTTACTGTCTCCCTCCACCTTTATTCCTACCTCCTCCTCACTCTTTCTCTTGTCTTCTGTACATTCACCACAGAGTTAATACACAAGGAAGTAGTCTGATGTAGTCACGTTTATCTGTAGAATAAAATTCTCATAGCAGCTCTCTAAAAAGAACTAGAGTTTTGTGCTTGATGATGCCGAAAAGAGAAATCAGCCCAGAGCTCCAAACTTGGATTTCCATTCACTTCTAGACAAAAACAATAAAATGAAAAACAAAAACACAACAATAGAAACAATTATGAGAAGGAAAATTATATCATGTAATAAATAATTCAAAATATTATCCTAATTTAGTAATTTTTGTTTTATCCAGTCATATTTTCTAGGTGTTTGAAATTTGGCAAATTATTTTACAACTTTGAGTCATAATTTTCTTTCCCTTAACAGAAAATACCAAATTGTTGGATATTTTATGTAATATATATGTATGTGTGTGTACATATATATATATATATGTGTGTGTGTGTGTGTGTGTGTGTGTGTGTGTATTCTTCATTCACAATACATTAAAATTAATTACCTTTCCTTCTATGAATATATTTTAAATGTTACCCTTGAACTGACATATTTTAGAAAAATAAATTAAAAATAACTTATCCAGGAACAATATTAATATATAGTATTTATTTAAATACCATTCTAATTGTACTCTTTTTCTCAACTGATAATTCCAGAATACTCTCTATTACCAAACTAGAGCCTGGAGATTTAAGTTGCTGTATCCCTTATTCCATAATAACACTTTTTTTTTAAAGAGAGAGAGAGAGAGAGAGAGAGAGAGAGAGAGAATATTTTAATATTTATTTTTCAGTTTTCGGTGGACACAACATCTTTGTTGGTATGTGGTGCTGAGGATCAAACCCGGGCCACACACATGCCAGGCAAGCGCGCTACCGCTTGAGCCACATCCCCAGCCCTCCATAATAACATTTTTCATATCATTTAAGTGATACATACATATCTGGCATTCTATCTCTCTTTCATCCTATTTCTATTGTCTTTGGTCAGGCTGTATTCATTATGGTTCAGTTTTACTGAAACATTTCCATAATTAAGATCTTTAGCTTTAATCTAACTCTTGTTTTCCTCAAATCCATCCTCCAAATATATATTAAAACAATTCATATTAATTTGACCCTATCAATTTTAGTGCTAAACATTTTCATTGAGTAGTGTTCCTATATGTATAAATGATTTAATATGACAGATTGGAATTTTGGTTTTCTGGCCCCTGTGTTTTTCATCAGTTTCATAGTATGTTATCTCTTCATTCATCACAGTTTAAATTTCAGGGACGAAATAAAAGGAATAAAATCTTGTAAGTAATCAAAAGTGGTATATTCTGTTTTGATTATCTTCCTTTCTTCAGGTATGGGAATTTTATTAATCAGTCATAAATTTTATTTCTGTCATATTACCCCTATGCAGCTAATACAATGTAGGTCATTGGTGTGGAGATATTAAAAGCACTTTTTGAAATTGTTTATGTTTAATATATACATAATAATATATATAATATACACATGTTTATGTTTAATATACACATGGTGGATACACTTTAACTAATTAAGATATACCTTGAACCTGCTTATATCTGCATAAGTAATAAAGATAATCTTTTATTTTTGACCTATGATTTAGTTCAAAATATTTCTTAGTTCCAGGAAAAGTCTAGAGAAAAGTCATTCATAGATCAATTTATTTAAGTTGATTTTAACTTTGATATTTGTAGAAAATTCTTAGTAATTCAAAAACAACAGAGGATGCTTAATCTATTTTATTGTATGCATTAAAAGTGTGCAACATGATATTTTGAAATGATTATTACAGCCAAGTCAATTAATATATTCACTGTCTCATATAGTTATCTATTTGCCTCTGCATATGTTTGTGTGTGTATGTTAAGGAGTACTTAAAATAAACCTCTAGCAAATTTCCAGTATACAGTACTGTATTATTAACGATAGTCTTTGTGCTATGCATTTGATCTCTAGGCTTCTTATTCATCTTAGGTAACTGAAACTTTTTACTGCTTCACCTACACATCTCTACCTCCTATTCTCTCCCCACCTACTTCTGGTAACCATTGTTCTAATCTCAGTTTCAATGTATTTGAATTTTTTCCAGATTCCACATAAAAGAGATCCGAAACTAATATTAACCCCAAACATCCCTTGCTTATTAAGCCTCAAGAAACAGCAGTTTCCAAACAGAAGGCAATTTAGCTCTTTCTTGTGCTTAAAATATTGCCCATTTTTTGGATTGGCATGCTTCCTTAATTGCATTGTTGCAAAAACAATTTATGTGCTTTTTAAATGAGTTTAATTTTGTCTTAAGTTTTTTTTCTTATAAAAACATGAAGCATAGTGAAATCAAATAAATTATCCACATAACAGACTCTATTCTCTCTTTTTCTATCAATAAAACTAAATCCCTCCAGACTCAGACAGGCATATTATAGAGAAAATCATATGTTGGTGGAAGTTCAAAGAAGGAAAAATATTATCACCTCTATCATAAATCTCCTCCTCCTGAATTGTCATTGCAAATTAGGTAATTCTCTAAGCCTAAATTGTAAAAAGATTATGGTCTGAAACAGAACTAAAGATAAGTGAGATTATAGTATAATTATGAAGCACTTTCATAGCAAACTATAGAGGAATTTTAATATTCTATTTCAGATTTAAGTGATTTTTAAACACTGTGGACATCTTTCAGCTAAACACAAAGGTGTTTTTTCCTCATTTATTTCATTTTCATATGGCAGTGTTGATAATTGGGAAAATAAACATGGGGTATGAGATTGAAAAAGAAACCCAAGGCATTAAACCACTTTCTTGATCCTACTTAATGGATTAGAACATGAAAATTTAGTTAAGCTTTATAATATTATTAATTTATGATCTACACAAACTATATTCTTAATGCTTTTCAGTTTTGAAGAATTCCCAATGCTTACACAATGCTGGAAAAAACATCCAAGAGCCAACATCCTATTTTATACATTAAAAACAAATTGTGCCTGTCTTTTGGTTTATATTTGTAGCTTAAACATTAAAAGTATATATTGTGTTGGTCACTCAAAATACACTCAAAAATCTCTGCTAGAGTTGTGCAATCAACATTGTTATTCCACTCAACCAAAGACTAGTAGCAGCATTTCTGTCGACAGGAAAATGACCTCCCTCCCCACCAAACACATGCAACTTGTGTTTTAACTTGTTTTATCCTCACATTGGATGTGTGTCTATGCTTGTATCTTTTCTAAGCTTTGGCTTTCGTTTAAAGGCAACATAGACCTGTATTTCCTTCAGACTTTAAAGTTTCAAAGTGTGCTTGAAAACATACCTTAATGTTGGCCTTTGCTAAAGTGATCTCTTGGGCTTGACTTAAGCACTATCATTTTCCACCCTTCTTCCACCAGAAGGCTCCCCAACCTCCAGCAAGTGAAGCATTTCAAATGGCATATTTCCAGATCTCTTTCCAAGGGTGAATGAGGGCAGGAAATAAGGTACTGAAAGAACTTTCCAGGGACTACCTCTGAACTGGCCACATTTAGTAGAGCTCACAGTCCACTAATAAATCTTATTTTACTGTGGAATTGATTAAAGCAAACTTAGGGAAATTAACAAAATGGCTGTCTTCCTGACATTTACTAGTACTATTTTTATGATCTTATTTAACATAAGTGTTGAGACAGCTTTTGCTTCAGGGCATATGAAATGACTCTGCTTTAAACTGCTAGTACTAAAAGGAAGAGTGACCATAGAGTTTCTCACACACCCCAACTCAACTGCTCTCATTCGTGAATACTGAAACACATTCTAAATCAATCACTGAGAATCCTTGAAACGGTTTGGTTGCTAGAAATCACAGTTTAAAACTCAGTGATTACATTCTACTTTTCTATTGATTCCTCACATAAGTCATGATTAAATAGGAAAGCATAAGTTCTATGCAAATTTTGAATAAAAAGATATTTAAAAAATTAAGAAGACAAAAGGTAATTTTTTACTAAACTGTTATGCCCGGTGGCATTTAGAAACTTCTATACTTACTACCTTAATGATCAAAATCCATTTGAAATTTGTTAATCCCCATATTAGAGTGTACCTTCTTTGAATGCCATCTCTCATCTTTGCACAACTGCATACCAGTTTTTAGCATTTCAAAGACACTATTTTCCTGTAAAAAAATGAGGAGATAAATTCTAATCCATGTGTTCATTTATCAGAAACTAAAACATCTGCACCATTTGGTCATTTTCTTGCTCTTTCAACTGGAAACTTGATTTATGGGTCCTCTTCATCCTCTGAAATTTTATGTTTCTACAATTCTTTGTTTAGTCAATTAGTTTATGTAATTTAGTAATATTTGTAACTTAAACTTTTGAAATTTATTTTACCTTAAATTAATTTAAATATTTGTTTTTGTTTGTTTGTTTAGTTTTGTTGTTGTTCCTGCAACTTCTCATCTGGAAGGTACTTTAAAGAAAGTCAGACTGAAGGGTATTGGTTATTACTATGAATCCACAGCCATAACCCTGTGTAAATGCCTAGTCTCTTAGTCACTTTGACTTTGTAACTTTCTTTGCTTATTAATTACACAATAAAGCTAGTCTAAGAACAACAAAAACAAAAATTTGATCATAATTGAAATACTATCTGATTAAAAACTAGCAAATGACTTTGCAATGGAATGCTTCATTGAATTTGTGCAATTTATTCTCACTCCATCTTTTTCCCACTTTTTAAAATTAAAGCTGTTTTGAATATAATCATTTTTTTCTATGGTAATAATAAACAGATTTGCTTCTTTCTTCTACCTTCCAAATTTTCCTTTCAGATAGGCTTGCATGTTTGTGCTTTATCTTAAAAGACTTCCTCTCTTGAAATTAATGATCTGTGTGAGCCTGCTGATTCTACTTTACAATTGTGAGTGAGAATACAGAGAAGCAAAGACACACTTTCTTCTTCTCTTATTTGAAGGACTTGCCACTAATTATTCTGAAACATCACACCCACACAAATGTGTGAATCATGTTAAGTAGAACATAATGTAATTTTATACATCCCAGGAAGATATTTGAATTACATTCATCCATCCACTCACTCAACAAATACTATGGAGAATTTTCCATTTGACAAACATTTTATTGGATGCTGGAGTCATAAAAATATAATCTCATACTGAAGTAGCTTGCAAATCAAATGCAAAAAAAATATGTAAGTAAAATCAGTTACATAAAGAATGTTGAATTTTATATCAGAGTTTTGCTGTGTATACCTCAGGATCAAAGAAGTTATCAGAGGCAGCTAAATAAACTTTGGGAAATCTAAACAAGGGCCTTCCTCATACACATGCACGCACACACATGCATGCAAGCACACACACTTCACATGATTCTTAATATAGCATACACTGAATATTTAATGAAATTAAAGTTATGAATTATCTCTGACATCAGACTGCCTGGCTGGGTAAGCACCCTCACTTCTTCTGTGTCCATGCTCTGTCCCTGGTTTCCTCATCTGTCATTTTTTTTTTCTTAAAGTAGTATCAATGTAATAGGGTCTTTGAAAATATTAGTGAAAAATACACAGTGTCTGCTTATATAGGTCTTATCACATAAATAGCAATCAAGAAATGTTGGCTACATAATTTCTTTAATTATATTATTATCATTATTATTATTATTACTATTACTATTATTACTATTATTATTATTATTTTGGTCCCAGGGATTGAACTCAGGGGCACTTGACCACTGAGCCACATTGCCAGCCCCATTTTGCATTTTATTTTAGAGACAGGGTCTTACTGAGTTACTTAGCACCTCGCTTTTTCTCCTGTTTCAGCCTCCTGAGCTGCTGGGATTACAGGTATGAGCCACCACACTGGGCTTATAATTCTAACTTTTTGATTAAGATAATACATGCTGATTTTAGAAACAATGATGCCAGATGAGGTGGTGCAGTAACAGGGGAATCACAATTTGAGAACAACCTCAGCAAGTTGTTATGACCCTGTCTCAAAAAAAAAAAAAAAAAAAAAGGCTGGAGATGAGGTTCAATGGTAAAAGTATCCCTGGGATAAGATTCCAGTTTAACAAAACAACAACAATGAAAAATAGGATAGATAAGAACATGCAAATAAGCAAAATATTTTTTTTTAAATCTAGAGTATATTCCCAAGATAATTACCCTAAAAGATATTTATATAATTATGTAGTATGATGTTTCTTGTATCTTTGTATCCATATAATTAATCATATGTGAATTCTTTCATACATTAATCATTGTTCACTTATAAAACTATTATCATCATCATCTGATAAAATTAACAAATATTCATTTACATAATTTTTCTTGATGGCTCTATAGTATTATGTTGAAATAAGTGTCCAATAATTTTTGAGACTCTTTATTATAGAACACTTATGTTGATTCCTTATTTTAATTCATACTTAAAATATTATCATGAATTTCTTTATAATTTAATTTTCATAGGGTTAACTAGTGCCTTAGGATGTATTTTTAGAAGTTGAAATTTCTCTGTCAAATGTAGCATGCCTTTCTTTATAAGGCTGAAGAATATAAAATTCAAACTATAAAATAAAATCCAACCACAAAACACATCTTAAATCTACAATGAAAAAGTTGTTATTGATAAGGACCTGGTGTTTTTTAAAATGCCAATGTATAGCTAAAGTAAATAAAGAATTGTCTTACATTTGCCATGTAGTTAAACATTACTTAACTGTACACATCCAATAAATCCTACAGAAACAAACATGTAGAAACACTCAAAGAAGTTGCAGTCCTTGCTTCCTTTCCTATATAAAATGAGCATATTCATATGAATCCATGATTCTTTTGGAATTTAGATTCCCATACTTGTTGAGCAAAATCTCAACTAAGGGCATCTTGTTGTGGGGAGGAGTGAAGGAGAGGTTGTGAAAACACTGACCTGCAGTCATCACAGATGCAAATTCTACTCCTTTGTAGACAATAGAGACATTTAGAGCCTGTCTTGTTTTCTTGTTCTCTACTGAACACCAACAAATAATAATAAAAAATGTTCCATAAACTTCAGCTCTATTTTGAAGCTTTATTTTCTGCAATGAACATACTAAACTTTAAAAACTATTTTTTAAGTGTGTATTTTTCTCTTAAAGGGTGCTGCATCTCTTAATTTAGATGATAACTACAATATTTGATTTGTACTTATGAATATTTATGTGCTCAGGAAGCATCTGAAGAACAACAACAACATTTCAGAGCAACTAAACCCAAAATAACACTTTGCCTCATCTGCATGTTTGGCATGAACAATGGGTCAGGCTTTCTGTCCTGATGCTATGCCAATCTTAAATCTCACCATGGAGATCAGCCTGGGAAACTTGGTCCTGGGGGAATCTTCAGATACCCATACTTTCTTCTTTCCCTCTTGTTTTGACCAAGAACTACAGTCAGTAATTTAAAATTATCTGTTTTTATTCTTCCAACAACCCTGTGATTTCAGTACTTTATCTCTATACTGCAGATGAGAAAAATGAGGATCAGAGAGTTGAGCTAGATTTTGAAACCTAGTATCCTAAAATAGAAAATCCTGAATTTCCATTTCATCTTGCTGCTTCTCATTTTCTTCCTTAACTTAATCCTGCATATATATATATATATTTTTTTTTTTGGATCTTAAATAACACATTCCTTACCTGAGCACACTTCTACCATGTGAGCAACCTTGCAACTTTGCAGCTAGCCATGGAACCAGGCTTTTCTCCTCTGCCTTGATACCTTATCTTTCTTTAATTTCATAGTCATTGAATTTTCCTTTTATACTAAAATCAAATATGATATTTTGTAGAAAACTAATATTCAGTGTTTTATAATTTTTACCCTAATGCAAACAATTTTTTGTAATTAAAAATCCCCTGTTCAAACATCCTTATAGAAAGGCTTGCCTTTTTTTTTTATGTGACAAAAATTCTAAAAAGGTAAGGTATTTGAACCAAAGATTCCATATATGTTCTAAAGTGTACTTCCATATTACTTTCTGACAAAGTGACAGCAACTCACACTCCCATAGTAATCTACCAGTGGTTCATTGAATTGTTTTCTAAACTACACATCTTCTCTTTTTTAATTTAATGGGTAAAAGACACTGGCTCCTTTAATTTTTATACTTTGGGGTCACATAATTAAACATAATTTTTTTTTTAATTCAGCGACTGCCAGTTGTATTCCCTCTGTGAATAGTTGAATTATAATATTTGACTTCGTTCTTATTTATTCCTTTTAATTGATGTATAGAAACTAATCAAATACTTATGACATATTAAATGTCTATTTATTATAAGCATTGTAAGTACATATTAAGAAGACATTGTTTATCTTTTTTACTTTGAGTATATTTGCTATGTAGACATTTTAATGTGTGTGTAATCAAATCTGTCAGTATTTTTAAAGCTTCTGAATTTTTTTGTACTGGTTAAAACAATCTCTCCCACCAGAGGGAACTCTATATTTTTCTAAAATTTCTGTTATTCAACATTTTAGCTTTCAAAGATCATCAGTAAATGATGTACTCTGCAAAAAAACAACTTTAAAATCACACATGATCATGTAATTAAAATGTCTCTGTGATTCAGATGCTTTCTTCTATGAGTTTGTCGCTATAGTTTAGATCCGAAATGTCCACAAGAGCCCATGTGTTAAAAGCTTCATCCCAGTTTGTTAACAGTGGGAAGAAAGGAAACCTTAGGAGGTGAGGTCTAGTGGGAGCTCTTCTGATCACTGGAGGACATGCCCTTAAAGTGAGTGTGGGAAGGTGGTCTCCTCCTCTTTCATTTGTCCCAACCATGAGTTGAGCAGGCTTTTTCCTTTCAACTGCTCTCATCATGATACACTGCCTCCCCAGGGGTGGGATCCATAGGCAATGCAGCTAACCAGCCATGGCCAGACACCTTCAAAATGGTTAGCCAGAATTAACTTTTCTTCTTTTCAAGTTGATGATCTCAGATACTTTTTTAACAGTAACAGAAAACTGAGTGTAGTCTTGGATACACTTTACTGGAAATTGAATCCTGATACTAAGCTTTTTTGTCACAATTCAATCTCCAGTTTTCCTTTTCTGCAAGAATAATGAATTAGATTGAGCTATTGATTTAGTTTGTACCAGTGTCAAGCCATGTCTCTGTTAATCATAATTAAATTGCCTTTAGAGTAAACATAATGCCAATCTTCAATGTCAATCATAATACCTTCTGTTTTTACATAGCCCTTGAGAGAATTTTCTTTAGGGATTCCCACCAGACATGAGCTTTAATGTATATGTGTAATAACCATATTACCGCTGAAAACATCTCTTTCTCTACAAAGAAAAACATATTTTGATGTTTAATTAGTTGTTTCCCTCCACCCTATCTAGATATTTCATTTATAAGGATTTGTGTGAATTTCAGTTCTGTTCTCGCTCATTTCCCAACATAGGTCATTCTCCCTGAGATGCTGTGTGAACTTCCTCACACATATTTCTCTTATTATCTCTCAAAGACCAACAGGCAGATCATTGTCACAGCTCCCATTTTTGATGTCTCGTAGTCCTGAATACTTTGTAATTGATCTCTGCTGATCTTGCCTTCTCCTTTTTCATTGGTTTGGGGATATAAAAGAACAGGTATTTCATTCGTTCCTGGAAATACATGCACAACATTTTCATGACCTTTGTAACTTCCCATCAAGTGCAACTTTGTCTTTTCGGGCAGGTATGCAGAGAGAAAACCTATGAAAGTGTATCTAACTCCAAGATTAAAGGAAATAGGACAGGTTAATAATGAGTCCTATCTTATGAAACTGTTAGAAAAATTAATGCTTTAAGCAAACAATGCCAGTATCCAAAAGAGACTTAAACAGATAATTTGAGAACAAATAAGCATTCTCAATTTAATGCAACATTTATATAACAAAATGCAAGATTATTTTTTCTTTAGCTCCAGATATAGAGGCAGAGGAGAAAGGTATTAGAACAAATAACCAAGGACACTGACTAGATCCTGAGTTCTATACAATAATCAAAGGACTATTTTTAAAAAAAGAGGTGTGATATTCTATTTTAGGATATGTTTTTCTTAGACATAAACTCCAATATATCCCATCAAAGCAATTCCCCAGTATTTATTGAGTACTTAATACATGCCCATCATAATTACAATTTATTTACACTTTTATTAACCATAATAATGATTAATAGTGATAATTCTCAAAGGCAGGTGCTGTTATATCTCGTATATTCATAAATGTGGAAAATGAATGAAAAAGTTTCAGTGGTTTATGGAATGTTATGTTAGTAAATATGGGCGTAAGATTTTAAGTGAAGACATTTGGTCCTGGAGCCCACATCATTCACAGCAAATCAAGTGTTCATTTAAGCTCAGTTTACACAAAATAACAAAGGTTCTTGGGTGTGGGATGAGTTAAGGACCAGATTCTGTAGCTTAATCGACATGTAGCAGAACATGCAGTGTGAGCAGGATATTAAGATGGTTTCCTTATTAATACTTCCTTAGTCCAAGATGTCATCTTTGCTTGCATCGTCTGGATGACTGGATGTACTTTCTTATTGGTTTCTGTCTTTCCACCATTTCAGTTCTTCCTTCCCTTCAGTACTGGAACCACAAATGTATGTGATCATATAATTAGTTTCAGCCGGTGAAATGAGAGCAGAAATAATATATGCAACTTTCAATAAAAAGAGAAATAGAGCCAGGTGTGGCATGTATCTGTGGCCTCCAATTATTCCAGAAGCTGGGGTCAGAGAAGCACTTAAGCCTAGGAGTTCAAGGCCAGCAGGGGTAATATAGTGACACTGTTGTCTCAAGAAAAAGAGAGAAAGAGAAATTCCTGACCCTCTCTGTGTGGGCTGAAGTGTAAACCTGATGATGAGCCATTGACACAACACAAAAGAGAAGTCTGGGTCCTAGAATGAGCCTGTGCAGGAGAAATACCACAGGTCTCTTTTTCTACACAAGAGAGAAAGAAACTTTTCTCTTTTATGCATTTCTGATTTTGATGGCTGTCTGTGATAGAGGTTACTCTTTAATACATCCCTCTACAAGTGTGTGTTTTATGATTTGGGGATTATTAAGATTTTTAGTTTGATATTTAGAAATATATTTGTAACTGACATCTATCTATACCATTCAATCTTTATTTTCAAAAAATCAGCTTTATACAATAAATGTTCAGATAGAAATACAAACCTAGATTTTCCACAAATGTTATAATTTACATTACAAATGATATAATTTACACGGTTAAAATTTACAAAAACAAACTGAGACACGTATGAAGAATAAAAATAGATAAAGTCCTTAGAAACTCTCCAAATTACGTGAGAGCAGAAAAGCAGAAATTCTGCATGTACCCTTATAGCCCCATAATAGCATAGTGTGGTGAAGATGTGTGTTGTCAGTAAGAGAAGCATCAGTAGATTTAGTAGGCCAGATTATTTAGGCAAGTTTATTTCCTTTTTCTTTGCTGTCTTGAGAAGTGGTAGAATTTTTATACTCTTTTAGAAGCTATGAAGAATTGAGGACTAATGCTTCATAATTTACATAGCTAATTTCATTTACCTTTGATGTTTCCATCACATTTTCAAACATTATAATTTTTTTCCTCTCTAATGCCACACTTCTGTCCCTGATAGCACTTAACATGGAGTTTTGCATATAGTAAGTGCTAAAAAATTTTCATTGAATAGATTGTCATCAGGAAATATATCTTACATATAAATTATATTTTGCTAGGATCTGTGCATAAAAAGGAAAACTTCCTTCTGTGGGAGTTTAAAATATACACCTCTCTAATCATGGGTCTTTGAATCAGTACTGCCTTTAGTATCTTTGTGGAGACTTGGAGTTCATGTGTTGTGTGTTTAACATGTTAACTTCATATGACTTTCATTTTGGTGAATTATATTAAAGAGACTTAGAAAAACAACTAGGCTTGAAGCAAATATTATAAATTCATACATCCAATATTTTAAATGTTTAATTAGCGATCCCAGTGTGATCCCTAGCAGGTATATTATCGTTTAATTTATTGGTAATATGCGGCTTTATTCTTTTCCCTTTTTGGAGTTGAGATTTTTATGAACTATTTGATTCATTTTTTCTGCAGACAATCAAAGAAAGGGTCAATAAAAATCTGTGAACATTTTCCCCTAACATTTTAGCAGAGAAGGAACAAAATTCGCATTTATATGGTTTTTGAGACAGAAAGTTCATGCATTGAGGGATTGCTCTGATGTTTCATTTTAATGCTAAAGTATTTGAGAGATGACAATAATTCTATTACATTCTTTCTTCAAGGAGGCAGGTAGATGCATGAACAATAGTGAAGCTCTTTAGTCCATGTCTGGTGGAGTAATACACTGAATACCTCCAGGAGGCTATTGATGGAAAGGAAATCACAAAACTGTGTCAAAACCATGCTCAAAGTGAGCCTGAGAGACTTAGTTCTATAAGCTTTAGGCTGTGGAATGGATGGCAGTGTTTGGAGAGACCATTGTTGGGGAACTTGGCAAGGAAACACCAACTACCCTCATTAGGAACAAGGGGAAAAAGAGAGCTGCTACTGGCCAGGATGAGAGGTCAGTGCCCTTCAGGAAGCTGAAGGAAGAAAGTGATCCCCAATTCTTTTCCAAATGTAAAATGTTCTTAATTTAGCCACACAAATCAAAATAGCAAGAAAGTCTAGGAGTGAAAAGCACAGAAAACAAACATGAAAGAGAGAGGCAAGGACAGATCCTCCCAAGAGGTTTCAGAGAGCACTTGGCCATGCCAACACTTGGATTTCAGTCCTCTGACTCCTAGAACTAGGAAAGAACATGCTTCACCTTTTTAGCTCCCAGCTTGGCTTCTTTGTTATGGCAGCCCTGTGAAACCAATTCAAGATTATGTTTACTTAGACTGCTATGCTAATATCCATGTAAAATCACCCAAATAATCTCCATTCCAATTTTCTATAGGGAATGATAAATTACAGATTCAAAAAGCCTAGATCACTGGTTATTTTTTTATTTTCAATTAATTGCTCTAATCTAGGATTTTTTATTATATATAATAAAATATTATATATAAGTATTATATATTTATAAATAAATTATATATATTATAATATAATAAAATTATATTTATAGTATATATTTATAAACAAAATTTATTATCTATATAATAAAATATTATTTTGTATTTATACTACATAGAAAAAGTATACTGTCATTTAGCAATATTTTAAGTATTTGTCAGTACTGACAGATAAAACAGTGTATTCCTGACTCATGATCCCTAATTAAAGGTCTTTGGTCAAATATTGCATCCAAAATTATTTCGGGATGGTTCTTAAAACCTAGATCTTTCTTTCTCCATAAGACTTCTACTCTCTGAATTTTGTATAATCAAAGGCGATCTCTCTTCTATAACCCAAGGACAAACTGGTCTGTGGTACTCATACACAGCATTAAAAATGTTAAAAATATTTTTTTCTAAATCATTTTTCCCATAACACTGTCTCACTATTTCTTTCTCTCCCTTTCTCCTACTTTGATAATGGAACTCTGTCCTCTTTCTGAAATTCTAAGTAACAAAATTCATCTCACTCTGCTTAATGACTTTAATACTAGTCAGATAAATTCCCTGTAATTACATGAGATATATTTAAGTGACATTCATTTCTTAAGTCATTCACCTACAAGTATTTATTATACACCTACTATATGTCAAATATGATAATAATTTCTTGAGATGAAAAGATAAATGAAACATCACTTTTTTTTTTCCTCTAAGAACTCATAGTCCTTTGAAGGATGTAGATATGCAAATAAGTAAATTACAGTTCAATATGCTTTTTGGCACCACAGGGACAAAAACTGTGTCATCGAGAATAGAATGAATATTTTTGCCTGAGAGACAGGAGAGGAGACCTTGAGGAAGTGACATTCACCTTGTTTGGCAAAAGTTTTCTGAAGGTCCCCTGGCTCCCTGTGGTTTCTCTCTGGATCTTCTTTCTAGGCTTCTTGTCCTGGGACAACACATCTAGATGAGGTCTTGAGAATACTTCTCACTATGGGAGCAGAAATCGTACATAACATTTGCAGGTGTGGGCCATAAAATCTCTCCAAAGGTCTTTCTTTCAACATTTGAATGAATACTGAGGATTCCGTGGAGATCTGTGAGGCTTTAGAAAATCACTATGTTGAGACAAAAGGCACCTGAGTCCCTGGATAACTCTGGGAGGACAGCCTGCCAAATATGCAGCAGTGTGAAATATATCTGCTTCTTTATGTTTGACCATTGAGATTTTAGAGTTATTTGTTAAGGTAATGTGTCCTCCTTAAGAAGGCAATACTCTCTTGTATACTGTTAATACATTGAGAATTTGAAACTTAATGAAAGCTTTACAGACCAAAAACAAATAAACAAACAAAAAACAAGCTGAAGAACATTGCAAAATAAAAAAAGAGCCTTTGTAACCAGACTGCTTAGAAAAGTAGAATAGCCAGAGGACAGTGACCATCAGTGAAGAGTGTTACGTTTTCCTGGGGAAGTGCAGAGTGGACCCATTAGTAGGATGACTTTTAGTGGGTTTTATGTGTTGAAAAAAGGAATAAAAAGATTTCTTAAAGCATAAGAATGTGAATGAGATGATCAGGTCTCCTACTGCTCTTCCCAAGGCTTTCGTTCTCTTTTTCTTCGATTTTGTGGGGGAAGATAAATCAACAGTATTGTTAACATTATTGCATGAGAAAGACTTGGAGGTAAGTCAGTTGGAATACCACTAAAGTATTTCAGAAGTAATTTTATTAGTTTGTGTGTAACAAGGAATTTGGCCTTGATAAAATCAATTTTCCCATTTTAAGAGAAGTAGCTCATGTAACTCACTTGAAGATACACGCAGCCTCAAATTTTTTTCACTTCTTGATCCTTAATGGACTTTTTAAAAGTGTCCTACTTCTAACTCAGGGAAACATGTTCTTCACAAAGTGCTCTGGCAAACCATTAATTACTTCAAAGTCCTTCAAACAGTATTGAACTTTTCAAGTTAAAATGAAATTAGCATAGGCTTCTAATTCTAATATGCTCATTACTTTAAGAGACCTGTGCACAACTAAAAATTTTAAAAACATCAGGTTTTTTAAGAATCAGACATTCTGTCTAGATCTGAGAAGCTATAGTTTTATGTTTGATGATCTCAGGTGGGAGAACAAAGTAAAGTAGTCACTCATATGATTTTGGAGATATAAAACAATAAATGTGATTTATGTGATCTTGTTTAGCATCTAGGACCTATGATTTTAAGGTACCTATCCTCAGCAAAAAATTGCTCCTGTTGCACTGTATTAGTATTTCCTTGGTAGAAATTGTTGAATAGACACTTTGGGATAGGAAGCATTGCTCAAAGTGTTTTGAAATACCAACAAACACTTACATGGGCCTCACTATATGCTTTCCTCCACTCTAGACATGCTAAAGATATACAAACTTATTTTGTCTTGATGATAACCCAGTGAAGTACTCAACAATTTTGTCATTTATTAGACAAAGAAACTGAGGTAAAGAAAAGTATAACAGCTGGCCCAAGGTCACATAGCTAATGCATTACTCTGTCTTCTTCAGAAAAATAGAACTCAGAAGATGTGTATATAGAGATAAAGATTTCATTTAAGAAGTTAGCTCACACAATTATGGTAACTAATCAGTTCAAAAGCTATAGGGCAAAAAGCCCCAGTGTTAAAGTCTGGTCCCAGCTGGTGGCACTATTGTGAGGTGGTAGAGATTAGGAGGTAAAGCCTATTTGAGGGTGAATCCTTAGGATTTATCTTGTTCCCACCCAGCACTTCCTAACCACCCTCCCCCTTTCTCTCTCTGTCTTTCTCTATCTCTCTGCTTCTCTGTCACAATAGAGCAACTCTGACCACCACATATTCACTGCTAAGCTCTGCCTCACCACAGGTCTAGCATCAATGGGACAGGTGAGCATTGGCTGAAACCTCTGAAATTGAATCAAAACTCATCTTTTTGCCTTTAAGTTGATTTTATCAGGTATTTTTTTAAGAGGTAGAAAGCTGACTAACCACCTGGAGAACAGTTGGTATTGTGGTTTGAGTCCTAACAGCAGAATTCACTTGTCCTAGGCTGATTCCTGTCTTTTTCTCTTAAGGCTTCCCTATGATTGAACAAAACCCAACACATTACAGAAAGTAATCCACTTTACTCAAAGTCTACAGATACAAACATTCATATCATCTAAAAACATCTTCGGACCAAAAATCTGAGTACCATAGCCAAGTCAAATTGTCATAAAATTAACCATCACAGCTACTAAATGATAGTTAAGATATAAAACCAAAGGTTGCACATTCAAACTTTAAAAGTGTCCAATTGAGAAGATTAGTGAGGAAATTATAACAAGAAAAAGTATTTAACCCAAAGAAAAATTTATGATGTGGTTGCTGGATTCATTTTATTTTCATTCCTCAATTCATTCCTCTAAAATGCTCTTGATTAACTCTCCTTCAGCTAATTCTATCCATACATTCACTGATAATACAAGACTCACCCAGCATGTCAGAATGATTAAATATAATATATCATTATATATTTACTCAAATCCATATAATGTGTTAACACTAGTATGAACTCCAATGTATACTATAGACTTTGGAAGATCATGATGACCTAGTTCATCATTTGTAACCAATGTTTCACTCCTAGTGCCAGTAGTTGATAATGGCAGAGTCCATGAATGTGAGGAGGCAAGATATATGTGGAATATAATTGTAATTTTTTTTCAATTTTGTCGAGATCCTAAACATGCTCCAAAATTTAAAATTGTAAAATGATAAAAATAGTGCCTAAAATGATTTTTTTCCAGCAAGGGATGACATATAGGCATATAGAATAATTTGCATACAGTTTTGGAATGGTCCTTAATTTCTACTCTAGGTTCTTGCAAAATTAGCTTCACATCTGCATGACTTAGGGACAGATAGCAATACTTAAACTCAGATTTTTTTAATATTAAATATTATAAAAACTGTCTCAAAATAATATTTAAATATAAGTGAAAATGCACCCAATTTATCATGTTATATAAATAGACAATAAGTGCCAGTTTTCTCTCTGTTGCATTATACACAATTGCTAAAATTATTTTAAAACTCAAAGGAAACAATTTCTATCTGAATTTACAAAGACATGAAATGTGAGCTACTTTGGAGAAAGAAGTACCTGCTTTGTCAGTTCTATCCAAGAAACAACATTTAACAATTATCAATGTATTCATCTTTATTTTATTATCTGATTTCAAAAGAGAAAACAACCACATTCATATAATACTGATTTCACATATGACCACTGTGCAAGAAACACATATATAACATACATTATTTTATTGACAATTCAAGAGATATTTATTGAATATTTACTAAGGGCCAGGCACAGTATATATCCATAGTTAATGACTTTTAGCAGTAGACATTTTAGCACACTCACCTTACAAAAATTTTAAATTTTTTATTCTTATTAGACAGCTAGGAAATAGCAAAGATGTTTAGAACCCATTACTAAATTCAATGCTACTCCTTTTTTCACAATTTAACTTCCAGTGGTGGTAAGACAATCTGCATAATCCATTCCTGGAGGAAAATGATTCCAGGATTGAGATTGTCAGAAATGTTTGTTGGTCCAGTCAGTTCTCATACCCCACTTCTGATTTTTCCTCTCATTGATGTGCTTGCTTCCCTGTAAGTGGGAACATTATGATACTCTTTAAATTTCCAGGGTACCAATATCAGTTAAAAAACATATTCTGAACACATATTGAGCTCATTTTGAGCAGCAGAACTGCTGTGATAAGAGAAAAGATAATTGTTGTTACCTGATGCACTGACCATGAAGACTAATTAAATAAATCTCCCAATTGCCCAGTCCATTAATATTGAAGAATTCAAATGTGAACAGATGGATCAGATTTGGCAGTTTTTTCCACAATCTTTTAAAAAAATAAAGCCTGACAGGATTTATACAACACTGCCATATTCCATTTCATTCAGACTTGTTTGAGCTAATCAAGCTTTCCTAAAACTTTAAAGTGTCACTCAGAACCTGAGGCAAACAGAATAGTTTTTCTAGTCCAAGTGGCATGAGAGTCAATGGTCATACAGATGGTATGTATACACCTGTAGACTGGCACAACAACCTGTAAATACAGGAAGGAACATAGTTAACAAGTAAGTGCTCCCACGTAAGAAGCTTAAGAAAAACAATAATAATGGTTCCAATGGAAGTATATTTCTTTTCTTAATGTAATTTTTTTATTTATATATGACAGCAGAATGCATCACAATTCTTATTATATAGAGAGAGCACAATTTTTCAAATCTCTGGTTGTATACATAGTATATTACAGCAATTCGTGTCTTCATACATGTACTTTGGATAGCAATCATCATCACATTCCACCATCATTAATTACCCCATGCCCCCTCCCTTCCTCTCCAACTCCTCTGCCCTATCTAGAGTTTGGAAGCATATTTCTATTGCATTATGCATTATGAGTTGTAGATACATAAAGGTCCTAGTTGTTTGTTCTTGAAATTTCAGGCTATTGGTAAATAAATATAACTGCAAAGTAGTTACAATGAATAATGCAAATATCAAAGAGGGAATATCTGATGTGTTATGAGGATTTCTTTAAATTTCCGTCTAGGAATTAATTCTGTTTTTGAATGTTGATATACTGGGCCATCAAATTAAAATATATTATCCCCTTGAGTTCCTCAGACAACAATAAAATGTTGATATTTCTAACTTCATGTTACAGAATAAGACACTAAAGCATGTAATAGTTAACCCGTCATTAACAAAAGCATATGGGGGATCTAGGATTTGAGCTCATGTTGTCTAACTCAAAGTCCAAACTCTTATTCCTAAGACATACTATTTGTCTCTATATGTGCTTGGGAACATTAAGGCTAAAATAATGGGTAATAACTATATATACGTAACATCTGACTGTGTGCATGGAACTCCAAGTGCTTTGAAAAATACCATGATGAATTAAAGGTTAGGAAAAAAAATACTTAGGACTGCTCATCTTTGATGTTCTGAATATGCTTGTTATACAATTCCAATGATACTGTGTTCTTTAAGTGAAACTTTCCATATTTCAGACTGTTAGTAAATCCTCAAATCTTCAGGATGGGAGTTTGGATTACTAGAAAGGAAACCTCTGAAGATCTATGAAAACAGAGTAGAGGAAATTTGCATTTACAGCTGCAAATATCATCATTGAGGAAGTTTTATTCCACTCTTGCTGCTCAGTTATGGGACATTTTGAGTTAGACAATTGTTAAAACAACTATTTCTGAAACAGTTTTAAATCATTACCTTTTTCTTTTGTTGTCACACACATGCTAATTTTATGCATATCTTAATTTAGCAACATTTATTACATATTGCAAGGAAGTACTAAATATTAAAATGTAATTTCATGGTCCATAATTTTAAAACTCTTACCATATAAGAAATAGGTATATGAATTCTCCCTTTAACAAAAGAAAAATAAAATGCCTATTCATAATCAGAAGAAAATTCAATGTTAAGTGCAATTTTATTTTTTAATTGAGGAAGAGAATCACTTCTTGATGGAAAGTAAGATAGGTCCTTATCTCATTTTGTTCCTGCTGCTATAACAAAATGTGTTAGGGTAATTAATACAGGAATTTTTCATAATTCCAGAGACTTAGAAGTCGAAGATCAGGCAACAGCAGATTCATGTCTGCTGAAAACCCATTCCCCATGGAGTGTTCTCTAAGCATAGCAGAAAGAGCATCTTTTACAAGATACAATGGAGCCCTCACAGTCTAAACACTTCCAAAGGCTCCGTTCTCAATAATTTGGATTGGGAATTAAATTTTAATATATGAACTTTGGTAGGCACACACATTTAGACCACAGTGAGTGTTAGGAAGGATTTAATATTTGTTCTAGACTTTACTTTCTTAAATAACTCTCTGGATTTGAATATATGAAACCTGAATAGCCAGAATGACTTTCTTCTTTTAAGGATTCTTTTAGAAGACACTTAACACAATGCTGATGAGAAGGAGGAGAAGGAATTCCAGAACAGAAACTGAGATGGGGCTTAAGGAATTCTTGAGGGTACAAAAAATAAATGATGTTCAAGTCCTTCATATAAAATGGTGTAATATTTGCATATAACCTACTTGCATCCTCTTGTATACTTTGAATCATCTCCGCATTGCTTACAATTCCTAATAAAATGTAAATTTTACTTAAATAGTTGTTAAATGACAAATCAACTTCTAATTCTCAAGGGTATCAAACAAGGATGACTTTATTTTTTCATTAACTCATGGCACTTGTGATTCACTATTACAAGGGAAATAAAAGTCTCTACATTTTCAATATAGAGTCAATTTTTTTAAAAAAATCTGAATCTGTGATTGGTTGAGTTTTAGGATGCAGATACTATGGATGTGTAATCCCTGTGGAAATGGAGGACTGACTGTAATTTATTAAAACATCAGTTATTACTATATTGATATTAGGTACATATTTACATGAATTAATTCATAATTTAATAAATTTTGAAATGCCTATCTCTCCTTTTAGTCATTCTACTGTGAGTATAAACTAGAGAATGTAACCAAAATATTTGAAGAATGAATAACTTATGGATCAATCAAGACCATCCACTTTTCCCACCCCTGAGAATTGGAAGTTGATATGTCATATAAAAAGTTTTAGGGAATTTGGAAAGGAAGGTGATCATTTGGCATAAGTCATTAGAAGAAATCTCTATTAATAAAACTATTTTAGAGCTTTGAGTATCCTTGAAAGCAGGGTGCATTTTTGTTTTCACGATAATGAATGTTTTGTGGAAAATGGTTTAATTCCTTGAACAAAAGCCAAAAGATTTTTTAAAAAAAATTAAATCTATTCAATAAATTTAACACCAAAATGTTAGGAATTCCATAGAAAATTATAATTCAATAAAATAGATGGTGAAAATCACTTGGATATCTGGCCTTGTAAATGAACTTTCACTTTCAAGAAATGTCAGGTAAGTTGTTCAGTATATTAAATTGTAGTAAAGATCAAGGGTTGCATATTACTTAGAGATAATTTCTATTGATTAGATTCAAAATTTTGAACAGAGTTGTTCTCTTTGATTTGGGCAGATGAAAAGAAAAATTTTGGATCATTTAGCTGATATCCTGTTTAAAAACGTGCAACAATATTAAATACCTTAGATTTTTTGGAGCATTTTTTTAATGGATGAGTTCTATAGAAAAGAATCAAAAGAACCTTTACAAGTTCACTCTTCCCCACAGAATGTAAAGTAAAGCCCAAGGATACACTAAAACTGGTTATTAGAAATGGGCATATGAACAGGTATTATCCACAGGGGCTCATTCTAAGCATAATTCTTTTAGATACCAAAGGAGTTTGGGTTCCTTCTCCATTCCTTAATAATTTCAGAATATCACTTTTACTTCAATACAAGCCAAAGTTGTACAGCTAAAACATATGAATTTTTATTATCACATATTTATATTTTCAAATGCTATTGGAAAATATTTAATAGAAGCCCACTATATTATATTAAATATATTAATTAATAAATTCTTTTATATGCATGAATCAATAAGCTTCAACCAAATATTATCAAATATTTGGCTGTTACTCATTTTACTATGAAAATATCCTGAGTATCTTTAATATGAAAACTTAATAAATGAATTGTTTACTTAGAAATCCTAAAGCCTCAACGAGTATATATGTTTAAGTCTATTGATGTGCATTGCTAAATTGCTTTCAGAGGGTATAAACCAGAAATGCTGGAATGGGAACATATCTTTTAAACTGCATACCTGTCTTCATTGGGCACTACCCGTCTAAAATATATACATTTTGCCCTCCTGATTGAAGAAAAATGGGTTTTCATTTTTATTTTAACATACAGTATATTTTCTCTACTGAGATTTATGTTATATCATTTTATCATTAAAAATGACTTACTTTAACCATTTTTCAATCAGATTGTTCAGTTATTTCACTGCTATTGTGTGTGACTATTGTTGATTTGTGAGACCTTATCTACTGAGGATATTATGTGATTAATTTGTTACAAACATTTAATCTTTGTTTACCATTTCGCAAGAGCTACGTTATAATGTTGACATTCACTTGGAAAAGTGAAATGGCAAATTCCTCAGCAATAATTCAAACTCTAAAGCTTTATCATTACATTATTGAGTTAACTACTTCACTGTAAATAGCTTATCCATAGGTTGAAATACTGTACATTTCTTTTGTGGGCACAAGGATCATTTAAATTGGTCATTAGCAGTGACTGAGTTAATTAAATAATTAGTAGTCTTTATTATACATGTTTCCATAGTTCCTTATGAAAAGTGAAGATATTGAAGACAAGGTTTCAAAGAAAATATTGAGATTTTTAATGAATTTGGGTTTAAATTTTAGAATTGTGCATGGATTTTACTCATTTTTACAGAAATATATTCATAAAATACAATATTTGATACTTATTGTTTTATGGATAAAGGGGACCATAAAGGCCAATTAGTCTGGAGTTCACAAAAATCACAATGTGACCTTTGGATAAACAAGCTCTTGTAGCCAGAAAGACTTCAAGCAGGAAGTCTTGAGTATCAAAAAAAAAAAAAAAAACACCAAATCAAACCAAACAAACAACAACAAAAAAATGATACCCCCACTTTACAGCCTCCCATGTATCTAGGGGCATCCATGGGATTTTTATGGCTAGTAAGAGAAAAGGAGACATCTTTTGGAGGTTTCTGGAAATGGCTTTGATTTCAAATAAAAGCCCAAGTCCTCCTGAGGGGAAAGCCTTTCCTTCTCTGACCGTTCCTTTGTGCATGCATGCTGCTTGCTGTGGCTGCAGCTGTCTTACAAGCACGATGGGCTGCTCACGGGAAGCAGAATGCTGACCCAGCCCCCGACAGCCTTGGGCTCCTGCACTAAGGCTGTAATAATCCAATTCCAGACTAAGTATTATGTAAGATAAATAATCAACTTCTCCTGAGTCAGATTTCTGATACTTGTAGCCAAACACATTCTTCACTGATTTGGGCTTAAAATACTGTGTTTTGACCACNTATATATATATATATATATATATAGTAGTCATTCTAACTAGGGTGCAATGATATTTTGTTGAAATTTTACTTCGAATTCCCTTTATATTTTCTCTGCCATCTACTTCTCACACTAGTATTTCAATTTTACTTGCAGTCCTCATCTCTAATAGATTATATGGTCTGTGAGGGTAGGATCTTTATTTATGTATTTTGACACCATCTAAGCATAGGAATTAACATATTTCCAGTGGCCAGTAATTGTCAATTAAGTTAAACTGATTTGTAGAGATTAACATTCTTTTTTTCCCACATTTTTATTGGTGCATTTTATATATTGATGAGATTTATTGTTACATATTTGCACATGCACACAACATAGCAATGTAATTTGGCCAAAATCCCTCCCCAGCATTTCCTCCCTCCCTGCCACCCCTTCGTCCCTTTTCTCTACTGATCTTCTTTTGATTTTTAGGAGACATAACCCCATCTTTGTTAACTTGTTCTTAAATTGTTGATTTATATTTGAAATCAGGTTGTTTAAAGAGAGTGTGCTGGATCACGTCATGTCAAGTTGGCTACGGCGGGTCAGTATTTCCCAAATAATATTTTCTGTACACATCTGCATAAGATTTAGCTTAAAAGATGAGAGGAGGTTCATTACTGGAATTAGCTCATATGATTAATGGAGGCTGACGAGTTCCTTACAAGACTTCTGTAAGCCAAAGAATCAGAGAAACTACACTCTAACTGTAGTCCGAGGCCAAAGTCTTGAGAACTCTCTTGCTAGGGAGGGGTGAGGCTGATGCTGGTGCAGGTAATAGTGAATGTTTCTAATAGCTTTGATTGAGACAGAAGCTAGACTACTAAAAAATAAGCATCATAGATTTTCTCAATCCAAAATGAGGTGCTAGATCACTGTTGCTGCACCCGATAAGGGTGTAATGAAAAGAAGATTTTGTAACAATGCAACTTTGAAATTGAAGATCTATAGATCTATAAATGTTCAGTCTGAAAAGCTTTAGCCAATGTAATCATTTTAAGATAAGTGTTCCTCTGTGCTTCATTGCTGCCATGAGGACATAAAGAGGTTCAGTATGGTATGAAGGATATCTCTCTAACCGCCTCAAGCCTACTGAGAGGAACTTTAAGAGAGCTACATGGATATTTGATATTTATTACCTGAAATCTTTTGGGTGGGGGATAAGATGATAGAACAGAAGAAGAGAAATTGATAATTGGTTCAATTCCAAAAGACTAAAAATAAAAATCTTGGGTTGGGATAGCCTGTCTAGTGATGAAGGGAAAATGGGTGAAGAAGCTATACACAGCAGAAACAACCAGGAGCCATGAACCAGACTAGGGGCGGGGTGCTTTATAGAGAGTCACCCAGGAATCATTTTGCAAGGACTTTGCCTAACAAGAGTCACTTGGAGGGATGGTAATGCACCAATATACAAGGTGGTATAAACAGATTGGAGGATGGCAGGATTTGGGAGCTGGAAAAATAAGTAACACAGAGGAAACCAGCTCATCAGAAATGTCAGTTGGATGCTTTTTAGTGACTAAATATCTGAGAAATCCACAAAAGCATTTCATGAAAGGAAAAGTCACTTTTAAAACCCACTACTTGTAGTGTACACCAATACCACAGAACAGATTTACTAGAAATATAAATTTTTAATAAAATCTCTGATATCATCTCTGCCTTGCTCACAGCTGTAATGCTAGAGGAGTCAGAAACAGCAATTAATAATGGGACAAAAATACAAATGAAAGTAATATCACCTAAAAATATGGGGAAGAGTTTGACGGGGCCCTTCTGCCATTTTCAGGCTTCCCAGATTCAAGTCCCAAACCATGTAAAGATAGAACCATGTAAAGATAGAACTTTAAAAGATGTTTAGAGTTTTTCATTCTGAACTGTGCTGGGTATTGCAGCCGTGAAACTCTGGCTGTTCTTCTGGCAAAAGTGATAAGGATGAGTCTTAATATCTTAGAATGAAGAAAAATTAAACCAAGATTTAAACTAAGTTGCAAAGAAGAATGAGTTCATGGATTTGGAAAAAAAATTGAAAAATGATTTCTTTCTAGTTGAATACTATAGATAATAATAACAGTTGATCTTGTTTCTGGAGAAATCAAAAGCAAAAACAGCAAAAGCACCAAATATATACAGAAAGATCATGTTACCCCTTGACTATCACAAAAGATCAGAGTTCACCAATGGGAGGATGAAAAGTCACAGTTCCATAGGCAGTATATGACAGAACACAAAGTATTATATTCACATCATAATGATATTTTAGGCTCAACTCCTATAAAGAGGCAGAGTAGCTGTCATCTTAAACCAAGCCTATGGGTTAGCCTTGGTATGCTTTGTCTTGTTGGCATTTTTAATAAATACATCTACTTATACTTTATTTGTCATTTGCATTCCACCAAATTTAATTGCTAAATAAGTTACTTTAATGCTTGGTTTTTATTCTAATAATTATTGTTGTATTGCAAAACCATTTTTAGTAACAAATCAACCAACTACCTTGAAAAGGACAAACTTTTTCATAATGGTTTCATTTTTAAAAATTTTGTTTTTAAATGTTGCATAAAAATTGTGCATATTTGTAGGGAACATGTGATGTTATCATGCATGTACACATTGTATAATGTTCATATCAGGGAAATATGTTCTTCAATACCCCTTTAAATTTATGGATTTTCAAAGACTATTGATGATAATTGGTCCACATAATTCCCAGCCCAGAAATAACCTTTACTCCCTGCTATACTCTAATTTATAATTCAAAATGTGAGGTGTGCTGTAAGAACATAATATGTAATAATATTATAAAGCTCTAACTGAAAATATTATGATAAGTATTATTGTTGTACACTGACAAAGAAGTATTTTGCTTTTGTTTTAGACAAAATTATATTCAATGACTATCAATATAAAGTGCCAAAAGGCATGCATTTTAAAATGAAATACTTCTCTACTCGTTGAAAGAGAAAATGAGTTTCCATTATCTATGAATAAGTGTATTGTATGTGAAAGGCATCATAAAATCTCAAAAAAAAAAATCTATTTACAAATACAAGATATTATTGGACACCATAAAGAAGCAAAAAGAATATTCTTCAAAGACACCATTAGGCTTAAGTTTCACTTCACTCACTTACTAGCTGTTGACCTTGAGCGAGTCATTTCTACATATAGCACTTGATCAGGAAAACAAAACAAAAATAGTAGTTAATATTTACTTAGTACTGTAGAGGCTTTAAAAAATCCACTCACATAATATCTCATTCCATACTACTCCTGATAAAGCACTTTTGTTTATCTACTTTACAGAGAACTGAAATTATACAGGCTTTTTTCTAAAGCCACTTGGCAAGTTAGAGGAAGAACCAGGTTTTCTCACTATTTATTATTATTTATCACTACATAAAATCATGGTATTCCCCACCACCATCACCTTGAATCCAATGACTTTAAATAAAAACAAAAACTTTTCTGTCTTATAACTTGATATTGACCGGTATCAACTATTCCACATGGAGTCTGCCTGTTGTACAAACATCAGGTGCATTTTGGACTGGAATGTCAAAGATAGCTCACCTGTATAACAGAACTGATACCTATTGACTTCTAAGCTCAGCTTGAGTTGTGAAAAGTGTCTACACATAGTTTCTCTATATATGGTGGTTGTCTCCAAGATGAAAATTCATAAAATCAAGTTCCGAAAGACCAAGAAAGAAGCTACAAGGCCTTTTATGATCTAGACTTTGAAGCAAAGTGGTGTCACTTCAATGGCCTTTTATTGAGAATCTGCACAGATTTAGTGTGAAAAGAGCCACAAGGGCATGGATACTTAGAAACTGAAGTTATTGGGGGTAAATCTTGGAGATTATTAACCATACTGACTATAATGCCACTACTTGAAATTGTTTTTGTGTAATAGTATCTGGGAAATATAGTAGTAAGGTAATATATTAAATTGATGGAGATTACTATTCTTTCCTTCACTGGAATGAGATTTCAAAAAATAATTTTCATTCAATTATGGAGAGACTATAACATTTCTCACAGAGAATTTCTCACTTTGATTTGTATCAGGTGCATATGAATCTGAAAAAAAAAAGTAATTACAAACGATTTCCACCTTTTATTTTTAGCAGAGCAAGTCATAGTTCTGGTGTCAGACATGGAAACCTTTATCACCAGTGTGTCATGAAATCAATTTAAAGAATCAGTCTGATTATTTGATTAATTAGCTTGTGAGTGTAAATTGGGATTCTACTAAATTGAAGATTCTAAATTATTTCCATGTGTGACTTTATGAGAATCTATGTTAAGTTTCAATCTCTGTTTTTTTTTCCCCCCAAATAGGTTGATGGAATTATCAGAAAATAAAATGTTAGAATGTAGCAATGCAGTGTCAGTAACCTAAGTAGAGAACACTTATTCACAGGATATCAAAACTTCTCATACTCTACAGAGATCTTCCTGGCAGTGGCTCAAAAGCCCATTTCCAAGTATGAAGGACAGCAATATTCACTTCTAATGAGTTTTCATTTGTCCCGCTATGGCATGGGACTTAAGATCTCAAAACAATTGGGCCACTGTGACTTAATATATCATTTTCTCTTGTTTTCCAAGTAGCACAGAGTTGCGTTTATATAGTGCCATGTCAAACTTCATAAATCAACCTCTGAGAAAGAGGATAAGCAGTCACATAACAGAAAGCATGTGAACAAATGCTGGCACGCACCAGTCACAGCTCAGTGAGCAGCCCTCCCCAGCGCATCTGCCTCAGCTCCTGTCAGCCACTTGCTCAGAACATGCTGCATTGCACATCCCTGCTCTCAGCAAACTCTCCCAGGCTGATGATATGCTATCAGACATTCAGAAACAAATCAATGAGCCCTTTTCTTCCAAGGTCTTTGTTCATCTCTGGCAATCAGTGACCATGGTTCCTGTACCTTATAAACAGTGTGGTGTGGCCAAGCCATGTGTGATTTTTGTTTTAGTGCTTCATCGAACGGAATCTCAGATGATTCTTTCAAAGTCAGAATGGCATGTCTTTTGTTGGAATATTGGAAAACAGCACCATTTCCAGTCACTTTGTAAAAGTTCTTAATACATGATAGAAGGAATGTTAATGTGTTCATGAAAATGTAAGTTACTCTGTAAACTTGTGTCTTGCTATGAGAACAATTTGATTTACATGCCTGCCCTCCAGTGAGAAAAAGAAAAACTAGATGAACTGTGTACATAAGGTGGGTTCATGTGGCTTTTTGGTTATTAAGACAAAAGCAAGTCTACTTCAGATAAAATTTTAGGATTTCACAAAAGAAAATAATCTGGAAATTCCTTCTCAGTATTTGCCATCATTCTCTTCTTGTTCCTTAATGATTAACATTTATTCTGTACTTTAGAACTATTCCACAGTATGTTGAGGGTTTTACTAAGACTTTTAAGTTACTTATTTTGATTTTTTGCTCTTAATATCAAGTTCAATGGCTCTTAAGAAAACTGGGTTTAGAAGGAAAGTTTACCTGTCTTTCTACTAGCACATTTGTGTTACTTTGTGCAAGTTTTCATTGCAGAGTCTACAAGATTTAAATATAGTGTAACTAAAAATGAACAATAATAACAGCCATAGGGCAATGATGGAATGCTTTAATCTACCCACTCACTTCATTCTGTCTCAAAGGGCAGAGTTCTACAAAAGGAACAGACCATGTGAAAATACCTTATGGTTGACTGCTTTTTCTCTTTCTTGAGAACTTAATGGCACAATATTAAAAAATGATAATAGATAATTTTTGAGTGTATCAATATGCCAGGTAGTTTTCTTTTTTCTATTAAAGCATTAGAATTATACATATAGTACTTGAGTTCATTTTCACAAAACCATACACACAAGAAATTTTATTTTAATTCCCATCTGCCCCAAATGTTTCCTCACCTCTTCTCTCCCCCTGTTCTCCCTCCTTTACTAGATTTCCTTTCTTTTACGTATACATAAAGGTGAAATTCACTTTGGTGCCCTTATATATGTAAATAATGTGATTTTGTTAAATTCATTTTATTTTTTCTTTCTCTTCCCCTTCCTTCCTCCTTCAGTCTCTACTCCACTGATCTTCCCTGTATATTTGTGATATTCGATCCCTATCCCCCCAGCTGCCTTCTTTCCCTTTTTTGGCTCTAGCTTCTACATATGAGAGAAAACATTCGACCCTTAATTTTCTGAGTCTGGCGCTTATTTCATTTAGCATGATTTTCTCCATTTCCATTCATTTATTGGCAATGCCATTTTTTTTCTTTATGGCTGAGTAAAATTCCATTATCTATGCACACCACATTTTCTTGATCCAAATGAAGTACACTCAAAGAAATGCACATCTAGAAATACTATAGTCCCATTTATAAAAGTCAAAGACAAAATACTCATAAACAGCAAGAAAAATGATTTATCATGTAAAGAAATCTTCAAGATTAGAAGTTGACCTTATCAGAAACCATAAAAGGAAAGAAGACGGTTGAAGGACGTCTTCACTGTTAAGAGAAAAAGATTGTCAACTAAGCTAACCTCTTCTTCAGAAGGAAAAAATAAACTTTTTTAGAAAAACCTGAACTAAGAAGATTTACCACTAATAGAAAGAGACTCTAAAGCCCAAACTAAAAGGATGCCAAAAGGTAACTTGAATTTACAAGAAGATAAAATCAGCATTGACAAAGGTAACCACTTGGTTAAATATACTAAGCAAATAAAAGTTTTTTTTTTTTCAAGTGGTACATTTTGTTTTAATTGACAACATACTAAAAAAATAAGCCTATAAATGTTGGTGGGATTATAGTGCAAAAAGACATAATTTGTATGATAATAATTGTTCAAAGAAGAAGAAAGGGAATGTGGTTTCAAGTTAACTTTAGTATATAGTGATGTATATATGGTAAATAAACATGAAAAGACACAGAGCACCATTAGCCCATAGGGAAGTACAAATCCAAACCATAAAAACATACCACTTCACAATTATCTGCATAGCTAAGACCAAAAGATAGACAATAAGTGTTGGCTAAAATGTGAAAAGATTTAAACTTTCATTCATTGCCTATGTAAATGTAAAATGTGCTATTGAAGCCAGAATTAAAAGAAGAAGTCAATATAGATAGGTAAATCCAGTCAGATTGGATCAAGGAGGCCAATTTGGGTCTGGGAAGTTGGAGAGGGATTGAAATGCTAATAACTTCAGAGCCCTTCCTCCACCCTTATCAAGATAACCTGACCCTGCTCCAATCTGTTGCTAGAATAACCTGTACCAGGGATTGTGCCTTCCTACAGGGAGTTTGAAAGAAAAGTTTTTAATTAATGCATCCTGAGCCCCCCTTCCTACCCACATCTCTTCACCTTGACCCCTCCAGCCCATCTGCTTCTTATCTTTGGCCATCCCACTGAGCATTTCCTGGGCCTGGTCTTATATACAGGGAAGAGGGAAATAAGGGGAAGAAAGCAGAATAAAGGAAGCCTAGGAGATATAAAAAAGGGATACCAGGATACCAGCTATGTCCCCCTTCTCCCTCTGGGGAGAAGACTATGTTACCCCTTAAATAAACTTTGCTTTATATGCTTGCCTTGGTGTGCTTCTCTGATGTTATACTTCAACATGTGAGGAAGCAGGACTCAGGATCACTATCATTTTGTTTATAAAAATATCAGTTTTTCAGGGGCTGGGTTTGTGGCTCAGTGGTAGAGTGCTTGCCTGGCATGGGTGAGGCACTGGGTTTGATCCTCAGTGCCACATAAAGATAAATAAATAAAGGTATTGTGTTCATCTACAACTAAAAAAAATATAAAAATATTATATATATATGTATGTATGTGTGTGTGTATATATATATATATATATATATATACATATGTGTGTGTGTGTGTGTGTGTATATATATATATATATATATATATATATATAATCAATTTTTCAAAACACCAATTGTAGAGCTCATGACTTATCCATTTTACTTCTGAGTACATAACTATCAGAAATGAAAACATGTCTAATAAAAACCTCATACACAGCTGAGTGTGGTGGCACACCTGTAACCCCAGAGGTTTGGGAGCTGAGGCAGGAGGATTGAGAGTTCAAAGCCAGCCTCAGCAAAAGTGAGGTGCTAAGCAACTCAGTGAAACCCTGTCTCTAAATAAAATACAAAATAGGGCTGCAGATGTGGTCCAGTGGTCGCATGCCCCTGAGTTCAATTCCTGGTGCCAAATAACAACAACAAAAAAACCCTTTATACATAAAGAATGTAGCAACATTATTCATAATCTCTCAAAGTACTACTGATAAAAATATCTACCTACTGGTAAATGGATAAACCAATGTGGTACATTCATATAATGGAATATTTTTGACAATAATAAAGAAAATGATGTACTAGAATATACTACAATATAGATGAACCTTGAAAGCATTTGCCAGACAGAAAACATAGCATATGATTACATTTACATGAAAGTCTAGGAAAGGTCTATAGACAAAGGAATTGGATTAGTGTTGGCCTGTTGCTAGAGGGATTAGGAGAAGTAGAGAAAGATTTGACACAGATGGGATCTAAGCTTCTTTCTGATTCTTGAAATACTATAAAATTAAATTTTAGTAGTGATTCTACAGCTCAATTATATACTAAAATAATCAATGAACTGTAAAATTTACACAGATGTAAATTGTTATGTGAAATACATCTGAATAAAATTGTGATATATAAACAGAGCAGAACAAATGAACAGTGAGGAGAAAGAATACAGACATGAGAAGGAGACTTTTCTAGGTATTGGAAATTTTCTATTTGGAACTTAAAAACAAACATAGTTCTTTTCACACATATACAGCACAATTTTTTATATCTCTGGTTATATATAAAGTATGTTGACACCAATTCATGTCTTCATACAAGTACTTTGGATAATGATGTACAATTGTAATGCATTCCACTGTCATTTATTTTTTAAAAATCAATTAAAAAAAAAAAAACCACAGTGTCCAAGAGAAAACCTTTAAAATTCTGGTACCACCTACATTTATGGAATAGCTGTAGAAAAAAGTACTAATTAGAATCATTTCCATAGTTTATGGTACTATTTTTTAAGTTAGGGCATTTGATAAATATAGATGAAGAACCTCAGAATTTTCTGAAAATCAATATGTTAATACAATTACATTTTTGTGTTTTATTTCAGCCATTTGTATGCAAACCAGCTTGAAACCTGGACTGTTATGTACACAGAAGAAAATTTATAACAACTTGGAACCAAAAGGAAGTGAATGGAAGAAAGACCTCCACTGAGTTGTAGTTGATTGAGTTTGTTTACTATTATTTTAAAATTAAATAAAATTGATTTTTAGAAATTCAAAAATTCTTGGCATAGAGGAAAGAAATAGAAAAAGATCTCAGAGATGTATAGTCATTATTGTTATTTAACTAATTTTGTACTACAACCACTATTATGCGTATTTTTATTGATATAGGTACATGTATATACAAATGTACATATATCTGTGTGTGTATACATATTTATATAGTTTGGTAATTGGGCATAATGTGTTCTAAATTTTAAACTCAAACTTTTTTTTAATAGTAAAATTTCAAGTACATGGCCATATGAAAAAATTACAGTTAAAATTCAGCGTTTTCCTTTTTCCTTTATTTCTTTATTTTCTTTCTTCTTATTTCTTAAATGGAACAGGTGGACCGGGGAAGCTATAATCTATAAATAATGGTGCCATAGCAAGGCACCATATTTTCTGACTAAGGGTGTCATATTATACAAGTATACTGTATATCACCCAGTAGTTTCAAATAAAAACCCACCCTAGCTACTAAGAAAGTAATAAAGCTTTGATAGTTATAATGAATCCTTGAATCCTGAGTGAGTTACTGAATGGATACAGGCATTTCAATTACCTTTTTCTCCCAAGATGGTGCAGCGAGAACAGAGCATTCACTCACTAAATATGAATTACATTCTTAGCACCTATAAATTATTTTTCCATTTCAGTGTCAAAAGAACAGGTTTCCAAGCTAATATTATCAGTATTATTAAAAAATCTTTTTATTTTAAAAGGATTTAAACATATTTTCCCATTTTAATTTTATGTATACAAGCCACTAATTCTAGAGATAAAAAAAATCAACTATTTCAAAAAAACATCATCAAAGCAAACCCGAAATAAAGACAAGGTTATATTCAAAGAATGACTATGATAAAGCTTCTAGAGAGAACTGCTTCATAATTCTCTCTGCTGACCACTGACTTCCAATTTTAATAAGAATAACTTTCTGGTAATAAGAAATGTGAGGATAATACTCTCTGTTTTCCCCTGTTCCTCTATATTCTAAGTTATCAGGCTAAATCTTTGTTTTTAATAATATTCCCTTAGTATAAGAAGTGAGAGTAGCACAGGTAATATAATTATCCTGCATGGGCCTACAGGCTGGGTTCAAGTACTGTTTCAGCAATAAAAACCTAAACTAAAATCTCTAACCAGTTGTTTGACATTTTCATCCCATCTAGGAGTAATTCATATTCTTAATTATTTACTTACTCATTTTTAAAATTTATTCACAAATAATTTATCGAGTCCACCATCTATATCAAACCCTGTGATGGGTGTTGAGTTATAATATAAAAGAAATAGGTATAGTAGTGGCTTTATGCAGCTTAAAATCTTGTTACGAACTCAGATATTAAAGAAATCATTAAATTTGTCATTAGGAATGTGAACATTTTCCACAGGAGATCACAATAGACTTTAATAGTGTAAGACTCAATGGAGACAAAAATTCTATTTCACTAAGTCAAGTTCTAAACAGTGTGATCGAGAGAAGTTGACATTGGATATATATATACATATAATTAGAAAACAAGACTAATGAAACTTGAAAGGACATTTTAGAATGGGACTAGTTCAAGAGGAAGAGAAAGGTAGAAAATATGGATCAAGGTGCTGTCACTGAGAGCAAATGTGCTAGCAAACATAAATTCAAGTTGTAACTGAGATGCCTGAGAAGTGACTTACTGTCCAGACAACTGGAAAATATTTGCATGTGCAGGCGTGAAGCACCAGAAAGATGCTGGTCTGCAGACAGAATTGTGTAGTTATCATCAAGGATATTGAAACCATTCATGAGAATGGATGAATTCATTCAAGATGAATGAACAGAATGACATATTTTCTGAAAATTGGCAAAATTCAATTTAAGGCAAATATAGACAAGGCTTCCCGAGAGCTGAGGAAGGAACTTAAAGGCATCAAAATCTCAGAAATTCAGCAAATCTTATGTTCTAGGAAGAGGAAATGGGTTGCTTGTGTCAGATGCTAACAACAGGAAAATGAGTCAGGGAGGGAGCTGTGCTCATTATCATTGGCAGGTTACCAATGAAATAGGGCAAAAATTGACAATATAGGAGGACCTGCCCTACTAAAGTGAAGAAGACGGAAGTAGGATCTCTGGATTACAGAATAGGGTATCAGCAACCAGATTTATCTTTTCATAATACACATCATATTAATCATATCCTTGCTTTAGAAAGATAAAGCAAGCCAGGTGGTGGCACAAGCCTATAATCCCTGGAGCTTGGGAGGCTGAGGCAGGAGAATCACAAGTTCCAAGCCATCCTCAGCAATTCAAGGAGACACCATCTCAAAATAAAAAGTAAAATGGACTGGGGATGTTGCTCAGTGGTTAAGCACCACTGGATTCAGTCCCTGGAACTAATAAAATAATTAAGTAAATAAAATATAAAAATAAAATTTATATATAAAATAGAATACTCTTTATTATGGCCTCCTCAAACTCATCCTAAACCATTACCTTCTACTTAAAATGCTTCTCTTAACTTTTCACATCCCTATAAAAGAAGAAACTCTTTACTATGTTAAGGCCTTTGAAAACTACATGCTTCTTCTTGGTAAAACAAAAATTCCACACTTTTATCTTACAGATACTATCCCTTTATTAATTTTAAATAGTTCTTTGTATTTAATATGTCTTGATTATCTGTCTAGAGTTATGTGTTAGTTCCCCATAGGAAAGATGTTCTGTAGAGCTAGGGCTTGGTTTTCTTCTTTGCTGCAGTTCAAGAATCTTGCACTTGGAGTTTACTATTATTTCTGAAAGAATAATGAATAAATAAATGATATCATGGGGTTGCTGATTAAATAGAAGAGATTTTTTTAAGAAAAACAAATTTGAGTATTTTCTGTACTTTTGGAAAGCAGGCAGTATTTGAGGACAGATTCAACATATAGAAGAGAGAAAGGAAAATCGACAGAATAAAAATCTTTGGAAGATTTAAAACATACTATTCTCTGTAGTAACCTAGACTTTCTGCTTCATACAAGCGACTCATATTTGCTTTAAGATGATAATTTTTCAAGCCCTGTGGTAACAATTTCAAAACAAGAATTGCAGTTTTGAAATATACTATTCTTAGGAGGAAAAGAACTCAAGAAAAACCGGTGCTTGAAAATGAGGTCAATAAGGAAGACAATTTCAGAATCCTTCACTCTCACTAATATACGTCATTCAGCATGAGGCAAATGGGACAAACACAGTAGCACAGAAACTTCAGAGAAAATTATTTCTCCAATTTCCAAGAGTTAAAAGATAGAGGCATATTTCTTTAGTGGACTTTGTGTACCTCTCACATCAGAATATTTCAACAGTGTCTTTATTATGCTCTAACTAAACTATATTTCCTAAAGACCACAAAATGACCCCAAGCATTCAAGAAACACACACACACACACACACACACACATACACACACACCACCTAAATGGTCATTAAGTGTTATATCATAATTAGACACAATGGAATGGAGGGACAAAAGGCAAGCCTATTTGTAAGATGGTAAACCAAAGCGACAATTGATTTTCACATCTGGACTGTGGCAGATGGTTGCCTAATTCAACGTTAACTATTCACTTCAGAAGCCAGAATTAGTCTTCTTAGATATAAACTGATTCAAAGAAGTAAATTGATTTCCATCCTCCATTGACTAGAACAGTTCATTGATTCCATAGGACTGATTACCGTGCCCTAAGATTTGGGGTCATTACCTTTTTTTAGTTCTCAATTTTATACAACCTCCTCCCAATGATATAGCTTATGTTCTAGGAATGGTAAACTGCTTACATTACTTGTTCTAAACCATCCTCTCATACTTATAGGACTTAGTGTGTGGGAGGTATATCATTATGCCCATGTCATTGGCTAATTTTAAGAAATATTGTCAAAGTATACTGGAATCAAGGAAGGAAATAGTGTTGTCCACTTCTTAACCAAGAGTCAAACAATCTGAATTTGAGATACAAAATGGTTCCTCTTTTTCTCACTGATATTAGGCAAATCTCTAAGTTTTTTCTTAACTTATTTTCCTCTAAAATGTCTTTCTCTTCTTTCATTATTAGGCTCAAATGTGAAAATTAAATATAATCATTTAAAAAGTATATAAATATAGGGACTTACTAGTAGAAACATAAATATTTAGGGGCTATCATGCACTTATGTATTAAAATATTCTTACTAACAATAAAAGCAATGTAAAAAATTGCTAAGGGTTGATTTGGTTACAATAGATTTCTTAAGACACTTTGAAGAGCATTTAGCATCCTGTCTTCTTTAAAAGATGTCTAGCAATGCAGAGCAATTTGTTCTAGGCTAAAAGAAAGATGAAGAAAAATGAAACATACTTAAAAAGACTAATTCAGCAGAAGAGGCATTGATATGCATATTAAATGGCAGACAGATCTTGCTGCAGTGTCTTCACTATGTGTGTGTGTCTACATTAATCCCAATAAATAAACAGGACAAGTAAAGAAACAAAGCAACCTGTGTGAAGAAAGGCCAAAGAGATATTTCCTTTGATTCATACTGGAATTTCTTTTTTACTTTTTATTCTAATTTGTTATATATGACAGCAGAATGCATTACAATTCAAATTATACATATAGAGCACAATCTTTCATATGTCTGGTTGTATACAGAGTATATTCACACCATTCATGTCTTCATATATGTACTTAAGCTAAGGATGTCCACCTCATTCCACTGTCTTTCCTACCCCCATGCCCCCTTCCTTTTCCCCCACCCCTTTACCCTATCTAGAGTTCATCTAATCCTTCCATGCTCTCCCTCCCAACCCCACTATGAATCAGAGAAAACATTTGGCATTTGGTTTTTTGGGGGATTGGCTAACTTCACTTAGCATTATATTCTCCAACTCCATTCATTTACCTGCAAATGCCATGATTTTATTCTCTTTTATTGCTAAGTAATATTCCATTATGTATATATACTATATTTTCTTTATCCAGTCATCTACTGAAGAACATCTAGGTGGGTTCCACAGTTTAGCTATTGTGAATTTTGCTGCTATAAATGTTGATGTGGCTGTGTCCCTGTAGTATGCTGTTTTTTAGTTATTTGGGTATAAAAGGAGTGGAATAGCTGGGTCAAGTGGTGGTTCCATTCCCAATTTTCCAAGGGTTCTCCATACTTCTTTCCATATTGGCTGCACCAATTTGCAGTCCACCAGCAATTTATGAGTGTGCCTTTTCCCCCACAACCTCGCCAACATTTATTGTTGTTTATGCTGGAATTTCTTGATGTGAAAAAAATAATTGGGCCATAGAGATCAAAAATTGTATACCATTTTACAATAAAGTTACACATATTTTTGATTATTCATAAAAAATGCTATTGTTTTATATTCTAATGTGATTTATTTTGCCAATATTTTATAACCTTCTTTGGACTTACTGTTTTCTCTTGAATTGCAGTTATCTTCTTGACTCATTTTCTTTCTCTTTCAAATATATTTCTTAGTTTTTTCTTTTTTGAGAGAGAGAATTTATTTTGGTAAGTTTTTCAGTTTTATTCATATGAAATTTTCTTTACTCACCATTTTCTCTGAGCAAATAACTGTGCTGATTATATAATTCTACATTTAACAAGTATTGTCTATTATAAGGAAAGATTATTTCATTTTCATCTGGCTTCCATTTTGGCTTTTGAGATATCATAGGAATAATGTTTTATTATTCCTGTGCAAGTATTTAATCTACTTACTATACCTATACGGGCAATATATCTACTGTTTATGTCCAGTTCTTTTATTCTTTCTTTTATTTTCTTTCTTTCACTATTTCTTTTCTTTCCTTTTTTCATGTTCAGTAATTCCAATTTGATATGTCTGGTCTATGACAACAGAAATTCTTACAATAAATAAAATCTCTCAATTTCTTCATTTCTTCTTTTTTGTAAGAGAGAGAATTATTTAATATTTATAAGTTTTCCGTAGACAGACATCTTTATTTTATTTTTATGTGGTGCTGAGGATCGAACCCAGTGCCCTGTGCATGCCAGGTGAGCACACTACCGCTTGAGCCACATCCCCATCCCTCTTCATTTCTTCTTAACACTCAGTTTTTAAATCTTGTCCTATTGCTTTTGAAAAGAACTTTACATGTACAGTTAGTCACATACAATGTACTTCATTTTTTTTACATAATTATAGATTCAAAAGTTGCAAAACATATATTTATATTATATATGCTATATATATTTTATATATATATATATTATATATATATATACACACACACACACACACACACACACACGCACATACAGATATACAGTGAGGTCCCATAAGACTTCCATTCAGCTTTCCCTAATATTGTATTTTCTGTGATTGAAGAAGTTTCCTATCAGTTTTACTTTTATATTCAAATTTTATTCCTTACTTGTAATACTTAATTTTTTATATTTATACTTTTCAAGAATATTTTTATAACAACTTCTAAAATTATTCACAATCTCTTATTGAACAAAATAATAGTTTCAATATAATACTATCTACAAAATTCCTTTCTTATTTTCCATATTAAAATATTTTTTTTCAACTTATGAAACATAATGCATCCATAATCATTCTCATTATTTGATAATAAAACCTAAATTAGATCTACTAACTTTTTTGAATTGTTATTTTGGGGGGTGGTTCCTGGAGATTGAACTCGGGAGTACTCAACCACTGAGCCACATCCCCAGCCCTATTTTGTATTTTATTTAGAGACAGGGTCTCACTGAGTTGCTTAGTGCCTTGCTTTTTCTGAAGCTGGTTTTGAACTTGTCATCCTCCTCCCTTAGCCTCCAAAGTCACTGGGATTACAGGTGTGCCCCACTGTGCCCAGCATTTTTTTGAATTATTTTATTATGGGCCTGTTTTTCATGTCTTGCTTTTATCTGTGAATTTTTTCTCCTTGTAAAGTACATTTATATGTGTAGGTGGTGATTTCTTTACTCTTTGTATGTTCAAAAATATGCTAATTTAATAGTTTCTTAAATTAATTTTATCAAGAATTCTAGGTTAACAAAATTATTTCTCAGTAAAAGGAGATATGGTTTTGATTATCTTTTGTTATCTATTACAGCTGAAGAGAAAATTTGTAGATTCTTAGTGTTTGTTCTTTTTAAGTGAAATTTAAGGGAATATGTCAAAATACAAAATTTCAACTTGTTTTCTTCCTTTCTTTCTTCTTCTTTCTTTTCAGTCTTTTTTTTTTCCTTTTTACATTTATCCTATTCATTGTTCACAGTGTACTCTTCATCATTGCATCTCTCTTCTATTATGGAAAAGTCTAGAGCATTATTTCACCAATTATTTCTTCGCTGCTTTACTTTTCAGTTCTCTAATTTGAATTTATCTGAAATTAAAGTTTTAATTTCACCATATTTGTGTTACTCAGCTTTTCATCACTATGACCAAATCTGACAAGAGCAAATTAGAAGGAACAAAGTTTATTTCAGGCTCCTGGTTTCAAGGGTTCAGTCCATATTGACTGAGTCCATAGTTTTGGGCCCAATGTGAGGCAAAATATTATGGATGGTGGAAGGGCATGTTGGAAGAAAGCTGCTTAATTAATGACAGCAAAAAATTAGAGAGGGAGAGAGCTTGAGAGCATAAAACCAGGACTAATATAATCCCCAAAGGCAGATTAAAACAGTGACCTGTTTCCCCCAGCCACACCCTACCTGCCCACAGTTCTATCAGATGGATCAATCCACGGATTCGGTGATAGCTCTCATAATCTAATCATTTATCCTCTGAACATTTTTGCATTGTCTCACATATGAGCTTCTGTGGGACACCTCATTTTCAAACTATCTCTTCATTTAGCATTAAAATATTTTGCTTTTTTTTATAGGATTCTTTCAAGTGGACTTCCATGGTACTATCTTCTAGTTCACTAATTATCCCCTCTATTAAATACAGTTCAACATTTATTTTAGCTCTTAGGTTTATTATTTTCAGTAATTAGAATTTGTATTTTAATAATTTTCAACTTATTTTTCCTTCAGAGATACTCATTTTCATTAATTTTACATTAATAAATTGAGCATACTTTATGTTTAGTGGCATAATTTTCATGTTTAAAATGTACAGATGTTAAGTGCTATCATTTGAGGTGATTTTTTGATTACATACATTAAAATTCATACCCCTTGTCATGAAAAATACACTTCCATTTTTCAGAATGATCCCACAGTGTCAATAAATGCTCTGACTTTTTGCCATTCAGTTTTGTTTAATATAGATGCACCTACAAAGACAATAAGTCAATAGCCTTCTTGATATCAAATACTTTTTGAATGTAGCAGAGATTTCTAAGTGACATTTTAATAATTAATATCACATATGCTATGAATATGTTTTTAATCTATTTTCTAGTTCATGAGCATTTCAAATATTTAAAGATCTGAAACACTGGATGTTGCATTTTAGATGTGAGGTGTCTGCCAAAAGATCACACTTGAGACAATGCAAATGGTTTGGAGAAGAAATGATTTACCTTATCAGTAAATTAATCTGTAGATAGGGATTAACTGGTACTTGAAGTGGTAGGTTGTGGCTGGAGAAGGTGGGCATTGTTTTAGGATATATATTTGTATCAGAATGGAGTCCCTCTCTCTGATTTCTGATCATCATATGAGCTGGTTCTCTCTGTCACACTTTCTGCCTCACCTCAAACACTGAGGAATGGAGCCTGCTATCTATGGACTGAGGCCTCTGAAACCATGAGTTTCCAAATGTACTTTCCTCCTCTAGAGTTGTTCTGGTCACATCTTTTAGTCACAACAATGAAAAAGCTGACTAAAACAGAAATTGGTACCCAGAAGTTGGGTTGTTTCTGTGACTAACCTGATCATGTGGTTCAGAAGCTTTTTAAGCTTTTTGGAATCGGTGGGAGGAATTTCAAGATGTTTAGCCATACAAGCGGGAAATGCTTTATGTGGTTGTAAATGGGCCTTAATCGCTGATTCTGGTGGGAGTTCAGAAGACTAGAATGCTGATAGGATCATGAACAGTGAAGACAGGACTCAAAAAGGTTTAGAGAAAAATGAGGACACTATTGGTAATTGGACTGGAGGCCATTCATATTATGTTCTGGCTGAGAAGTTATCTGCATTTTGCCTGTGTACTGAGACTTTCTTTGAGGCTAATTTTAAAAGCAATGGACTTCTTAATCTGGCAGAAGCAATTTCTAGGCAGCATAGCATTCAGGCAGTAGCATGAGTATCGCTGACAGCTTTTAGCCAAATTTATTGTAATAATCAGGAGCAGAAAGCAGAGCAGAATTATTTGAAAAACTGGGCTTAAAAGGCAGAAGTAAAGGGTGGCCTAAGGAAGTTTCAGTTCTTAAAGACATTACTGCAACTAGAAAAAATACTAAAGACTATCCAGGGACAATAGGAAAGATGGTCTCAGGGAATCTCAGGAGCTGGCAAGACTACACCAATCTCAGGCTCATGGGAGAAAAAGTGAAAATTCTCTTGAGAAGAGACTAGTAGGAAATATTTCTTGCACAAGGGGCCCAGGAAGATCTTTCATTGTGCTTACCCACCCAGGCTCTCAGAGGCTGCTTCAGCAACGGTCCCAGGAGCCTTGGCTACTACTCAAGATAGTGGCAAACCTTGTCATCTCCATGTGGTTTTGGTTATTCAGGAATGCAAGATTCTGGAGTTAAGGGTTTATGAATCCTTACACTAATACTTCAAAGGAAGGCCTGGGAAGCCAAGCAAAGTGCAGCAGGGTTGGCGTCCTCCTGGGAATTCAATGCATGTAAATTCGAGGACAAAACTGAAGCTTCAGTGGAGACCCCAAGATTAAAAAATGCCAGTAACATGGGACATCATCCTAGGAAAGCTGTACAAATTGAGTAAAGACAAGACAACAGAAAGGCCACTTGGTCTGCAACCAACAAGGCCACAAGGTCAAAGCAATATAACCCCTTTAAAGAGGACATCATGCCATGTGCTCCAGATGCCGAACACCACACTGCAGCTGGCCTTGTCTGCCTGGCTGGATTTTGGTCTTGCTTTGGTCCCATCCCTTCATTCAATGCCCTTATTTTTTGTAAATGGAAATGATTACTCAGTACCTTTATATATTGGCTATTTGTAAATTGTTTTTAATTTTATAGGCACTCAAAATGCAATATTGCCTTGAGCTTCAGACAAGATTTTGGACTTAAACTTTGAGCAATCTTAGAACTACTGAGACTATGGGGACTCTTGGAGATGGGCTAAATATATTTTGCATTGTCAGATGAGACTTTGGGGACCAGAGGCTGAATATTGTGGTTTGGATGTGAGGTGTCCCCCAAAAGAATACATGTGAGACAATGAAAGGTTTGGGGAAGAAATGATTGGGTTATCGCCTTAACTTAATCAGTGAACTGGGGTATGAACTGGGGGTATGGCTGGAGGAAGTGGTTCATTGCAGGTGTGGCTACAGGTATATATTTTGTTTCTTGAGAGTGGAGACTCATTCTCTCTGCTTCCTGATCATCATGTGAGCTGTTTCCTTCTGCTACAGTCTTCTGCCATGATGTCCTGCCTCACCTCAAGCCCTAAGGAATGGAGCCTCCTGTCTATGTATTGAGACCTCTGAAATTTTGAGCCCTCAAACTTTTCCCCCTTTAAAATTGTTCTGGTCAGATCTCTTAGTCACAGCAGCAAAAAAGCTGATTAAAACAATGGAATATAATCACATGTAAATCACTCACATTTTCATGTATTTTGCCAATTTGCTTTGACTTATTCTATGGGCAAATCCCATCACAAAATAAAGATTTTGATTCTATCTGGGGAGGATTTATTTACTTTCCAAAGTAACAAATAGACATATCTCCCTTTCTTCTTTGAAGCAGATTATTCACATTGCAAAATAATAAAGAAAATAAACATCTTAAAAGGAGAAAATGGGCAGGTTTTGTAGCAGCCTCTGAACAATATTAACAAATCTTGATCTCATGGATTTTGCCTGCAATACATCCTCATAGGCAACATCATACCATGCTGTGAGAACTGGCACTCATGGAATAGGTGCCCAGATATTACTTTGATTAGTACTATTGGTGTGAGTAATAAACTCTCCTATGTCTCTGATCTAGGGCCTCATATCTTCTCTCCAGTATTTAAGAAAATGTAGAGAACTAACCATTTAGATTGAAATTAGTGTAAAATCCCAAACATTTATAGTTCTTTACAATTCAGCATTGGTTTTTATGAATAAAGCTGGTACAAACATTCTTATACACATATTTTTCTAGAATAAATTTTCATTCCCTAAAGGCAAAATATATTTGAGGCATTTCTGGGACAAAGATTATGATATGCTTAATTTCATAAAAAAAAAAAAAAAAACTGCCAAACAGATCCAAAAGAGGTTATATAACTTTATACCTTCATGAGCAAACTATAAATGTTTCTTTTGTTCCTTATACTAACCTACATTTGGTACTTTCCTTATACTAACTTATATTTTGTACGTTTTTTTTCAGTTTTAGCTAATTGAGTAGGCATGTCGGGTATCACGTATTTTTAAGAACTTTCTTTTTGAAATCATTTAAAACTTTGAGAAAGTGTTCATAAATAGTTCCCATCATGATTACATACATTTGACTGCATACTTTTAAATATATTTTCACTTTTTAACATTTCTTCTCAAATTCTCTTTTATTTTCTGTCTCTCTTAAAATTCTGAGTTATTTGAGAATAAACTAGAGACACAATGTCCTAATTATCTTTTTTGCATTTTTCTTTAAATCAGAACACTTTTCTACATGAGCATATTAAAACATGAAAAACAAGAACTTAATATTTATTCAATGTTTCTTTCAATACAGAGACTTATTCAAATTATGCACTGCTCCAGTAATTCCTGTATAGTTTCAAGATATAATCCAAGATTCCACATATTTAGTTGTAATGTTCTTCAGCTGTTTTCATTCTGAATTCAATTCTCAGTCTCTTCTTTCATAATCTTAATATTTGAATGTATTTTCTATATTGTTTATAAGTTTCTGCTTGCCTGCTCTTTTATTTCAGTTTCTATATTTCTGCCAGAAATACCAAAAAGTTATGTGTAGTTATTATCAGCGAATCCTATCAGTCGAGATAAAATGCTGATCTGTTTCACTGCTTTTCTGACTAGGTTTTAAGCTAACAAAGTGAAACAGAAGCAGTTTTTAAAATGTGAAATTTCATCTTTTTGCAAAAGTAAACTTTTTTTTTTTAGTGTAAAGGCAATAAAAAAATTAAAATATTTTTCTACATAAAATTCAAAACTTTGTATCCCAACAATATAATACATAAAAAGTCAAATAGAAATGACAAACTGCTCCTAGGTTAACATATTTATAACCTTAATAAAAATTTTATTAAAATTGGTATTGAAAAGTAGATTGTGAAAGACAAATTGTTCATTATGTTGTATAGTTTGTGTGAAAAGTTTTAACTCTTTAACTAGTAAATGGAATTAAAATGAAAAAAATTTATATGATGCACAAACAAATTAATAAAGCCATTAAAACAATTATTTATGAAGCCTTTTCTACCAACTGGACATAAAATAGAATTAATTATATATAACAATTCTATGCACCAACTTTATGAATTAAGAATATATTTCTTCATTTTTAAAGAAGAAAATATGTGTAGAACATTCTAAGTCTTTCTAATTAAAAACTGATAAATTTCTCAGTGTAGCAATAATGACCATAATAAACCTTTTATACGCAATTACTGTTTTTGCCTATCTAATTAGAAAATGAACACTTTTTAAATGTTATTGTAGTATGTTAGCTAGTGCAATAAAACAAGTACTGTCATTACCTGCTGGTGGATTTATACATTGATATACTTTCAGAAACAATTATCTGGTACATATTAATAGCTATAGAATAATGAAAATAATTGGATGAAATGTTTTCTCTTCCAGAAATCTATCCAAGGTAAACTCTGATATGCAGAACAAAGATTTATGCAAAGGTATATGCATTAAGGTAGTATTTGCAGTAGCCAAAAAATTGTAGAGACTAAGCTAACAATATAGGTGTAAGTAAATAAATGATCATGTCTGAAAAATGATATACCATGTAAATGCCCTAACTCTAATGAATATTTAATCATATGCAAATTTACCCAATATAATATGAAGTCAACATGATCTGCATTGTGCCCAACTTTGCAGCATTTTGTTAACAGGAATGGAAATAGTAGAAAAGGAATGGAAGGCAGAGGTAGTGACTAAACAAAATATTCCAAATTAGATCAAATTTCCATACACATTAAGTAAAAGAATATTTCTCCAGAAGAAAATGTGATATTACTACAACACTCTGCTATCTTAATATATGATAACATTTTGCTAGACTTTGTTAAGTATTTTATGTTATGTTTATGGGTCAGAACTATGTTAGTTATGTTGTATTTTCACTTTTATATATGTTAAAATGCACATGGACAAACATGAAAAATACCCCAAATATTATCAGTAGTTATTACTGAGCTTTAGCATTATGGATATTATTATATCATGTATTATACTTATCTGTATTTCTTCTAAAACTTGACAATGACTATCACCTAGTTTTACACTAAAAGCAGAAGATAATTTTAAATAGCAATGCCTCCTAACACAAAAATCTAGAAAGTTAAATAAAATAGTATATGCAAACAATCTAAAAAAGAAATTACTACATAACAAATACTCAAAAGGTAATTTAATTTATTAATTCTAAAACCAGTAAATGCATTTTTAAAACATTAATGTATGTACAGACTTGAAAGCAGCTGCTGGGTAATAAAAATTAGAATTTATGGATTTCTTTGTAATTTTTACTTCTTTTTCATCATGTACCTCATATTCCAGGGAGAAAGCAAAGGTGAAGAGACCATGCTTAAACCGAAGCAAGATATTATCCTACTGTTTTATAATTGTTTAATGTTTCATATGCAGGGGTTCTCATGAGAAGTGAAACCCAAAGAGATATCATTCACTTCTGTAGTTTCTGAAATGGTACATGATTCACAGGTCTCTACAGAGGAAATCAGAAAAGGATGATAAGGAAGGGAAGAGAGAGATTGAAAAAGATTCGTTAGGCAATAACAGTATGTCCCTCTTAAAAACAGCAATGAATTCCTTTTATTCTCTATCTACTCTGGGTATATGTTGAAGCTACAGAAGCACTGTTTTTATAAGAGTTTGACTGAATGGGATAAATTATACTTTACTAAGTTGATCAATACTGCAAATCCAGTGGTATCCAAGCAAAGCGTATTTTATATGGCTTGCTCAATGATAGGTGATTTTTTTTAATGATATTATATTTCTTTCTTACTTCTTGGTACTGTGTTTGAGAGAAGCATGGGCTACATTAAGGATGGATCTTACAACATTATATCTGTGATCTCGCAGTCCTGTTCAACTCCTGGAAGGCTCTTTAGACACAGACCATTAAGAGGGATAGCATTGGTTTCCTCAACCTGACAGAAAGCTAGTGCAAACTGTTCTGAGTTTCTTATTGTGGTCATTTTAAGTTCACTTACAGCCAGCCTGGCTTGAACATGTTCTCATTCTCCCTCCTAAACCTTTGTCTTGTTCCAAAGGTTCTTTCTAGGTTTCCAAAAGTCCTCTTTACTAGTCTGTCCTTGTGGTTTATTTTCAAAGGGGGAAATTTTCAGAATCGTCAGAATATAATCTACAAAGATAACACAGGCTACCTTCTGCTCCACCTCCCAACTCCCACTTATGATGACTACTTTTTATAAATACATGTTGATGTTATGCTGTTATGGCTCATGTAACCTTTAATTTTTTGTTTCATTTGATGAATTCAGTATTATAAAAGGCATTTAGTATGTAATATAATGTAAAATATAAAGTACTGTTCCTAAGTTATTTGTCTGTCTTCCATTTATAATCTTTAGCCATTTATAATTATATTTTTACAATAAATTTTACTCATTTTCCATTATATTGAATGTCTGTGTTTTGTTACATTTGTTTATTTTTATGGTTCGTGTGTGTGTGTGTGTGTGTGTGTGTGTAGTACTACATATTGAACCCAGGGACACTCGACCACTGAGCTACATCCCTAGCCTATTATTTTTTTTTCGGGGGGGGGGGG
>NW_026000068.1:21086344-21130187 GCF_001458135.2 Marmota marmota marmota
CCTATTATTTTTTTTGCGGGGGGGGGGGGGGTGAATACCAGGGATTGAACCCAGGGGCACTCGGCAACCAAGCCACATATCCAGCCCTATTTTGTATTTTATTTAGAGACAGGGTCTCACTGAGCTGATAAGCACCTCACTTGTTGCTGAAGCTGGCTTTGAACTCATGAATCTCCTGCCTCCCTGTTGGAATAACTTTCAGTCGCAGCTAGCAGCTACCAGCAGCTCGGAAGTGCTTGAAATATCCATGTTCTTTCAGACCTAACAGGAGCACTTGCAGGATGGGGTGAAACCACATACTCAGCACTTGTAGTTAGCGTTGCCAAACTACCAGGCCAGGAAACCGAGAGTCAGGGGCTTCAGGGCATGAAACCCCTGATTCAGTAAGGGTCAAAGACCCTTCCAGATTGCTTTCCACCATGACAGCAATATTTAGAGTTTCCTCACAGTGCAGTTACATTAGGCAGAAGATGATTGGCTTATGGATATTGTCTTGGTTATGTATGATTGATGGGAATGCCCCACTCGAACCCTATAACAGTTGTGTGCATTCCAAAAATAAATTGAGCTACTGGACAAGGACTTGAGGTTTGTCTTCTGCCAGTTTTCTCACCAGCTCCTGGAGTTGGTGTGTTGATTCCGCGTCTCTACCCCCACTCCCTGCACCCCACCCCTCGAGACTAAGGTAGCTGAGCAACTAATTGACTACACCAGTGACAGGAAAGTATGCACCTCCTCAGCCCCTGTAGTATATTTTTAAATTTTAACTGATGCACAAAAACATAAAAATTTTATACATGAATGGGGTACAACATGAAGTTTGATGCAGGTATGCATTATGTAATGTTTAAATCAGGGCTAATAGATACTCTCAACTATATATTATTTCTTTATGAAGAACACATTCAGAAATCCTTTCTTTCACCTTTTGGAAATACACATACGTAACTGTTATATATAGCCACTTACTATTAAATAGTACACCAGAACTTGTTTCTGGTGTTACTTAGTACAGATCATTCAATCCCTCCGTATCCTTCTCCCCAACTCACTCACCTCAGCCTCTGGAAATCACCATTCTAATCTCCACTTCTATGAGATAAACATTTTTAGATCCCACATAAAAGTGAGATCATGCCTTCTGTGTATTTCACTTGACATAATACTCTCTAGTTTCATCTGTGTTGTCCCAAATGACAGAATTTCATTGATTTATATACCTGAATACTATTCCATTGTATTTCCCTTTCTTTAAACATATATCTATTAGTAGGATTACTGGATCTAATGATAGTTCTATTTTTCAATTGCTGAGGAACCTCAGTACTGTATTCCATAATGGTAATACTAATTTTTATTCCAACAGTGTGAAAGGGTTCCTTTTATTCATCATCCTTATTAGCACTTGTTATATTGTGTCTATTTGGTAACAGACATTCTTATTGGAGTGAGATATTTCATAATGATTTTAATTTACATTTCCAATTATTACATATGTATTTTAATTTTAGGCTTAGGGTCTGGCTCTGTTAGCCCATGTTGCTAATGAACTCCTGGACTTAAGTGATCTTCCCATCTCAGCCTCCTGAGTAGAGAGAACTACATGTTCAAGATAACAAGCCTGACTTCCAATCTTTACCTTTTGTTAAACTCTTTCAATAAGTCCCCTTCACCCAAAAATGAGGAGCACAAGAAAGAAAAGAATGGAATAAATATAATAACCCATCTTACCATGCAAATAATATTAGGGCAAATGATATATCCATCTTATAATTCAAAATGAGAGCTTCATGTTCAACCATTGCTCTTCTGTAAGTTATTAGAAAACCAGCAAGATGGGATTATTCCATTTAACATCATGGAGATTTCTTTGTGAAATAATTTATTATATAAATCACTTATCAGGTACTTTATAAAACATGTATTTATGACATATGCTGAGAAATAACTCTATGAAACAAACATCTAACAGGTACTAAGATCTTATAACTACTTCTGAATAGCTTTCAAATTTTAGTCTCACCACAATTCAGTGCTGCTTTAGTTTCTGCTTCTCAGAATGTTGAGATTGACTTTTAGGAAAGCTTATTTGGGTTTATAGGCTTGGTGGAATTTCTGGCACTCTCCTAGATCTAATATCACTATTTTAAAGAAAGACAGGGTTGGCTTAATAAGAGAGCTACATACTTCAAAATCCTGTTTAGTTATTTCCCTTTGGTTGTGAACCATCACTGTATACTAGCAGAGTACAAAAAATGTCTGGGGCCGCCAGTGGAGAGATGATAGTAACAAGTCCAAAGGGTCTAGTGAATGCATGGTTACCCATGAGATAACATTTCTGTAGGGTATTGGGGAGAAGATGGAGAATACAGTTAGCTGGGTTAAATATGAGAATTTATCACTTCTCCAACTTTTAACAAAAATCCTATAATCAAAAAAGAAGCACATACATACACTCACAAATGGCTGTCCTGACTTGTCAAGAGTTGGAGAACAGATGTTGTTACAATCCAGACTGAAAAGACTGAAGAGATATTTAGATGGAAGAGTGGCAGTTTTAATTGCTGGGAACCCTAAAGGGAAGCCATCCTCCACAATATGAATCAGGTCCCATGGGATGAAGAGTACAACTTCTGTGTGGATAGGCCATCTGCACTACTCTGATCTTGCCAATAAACATACAAATCTGCAATTGACATTGCAAAAAAGATACTAAGACCTTAATCCTTCCATAGTAGTCTAGGCCATCTTGGGTGAGACAGCTTCCAGGTCAGTCTGACAGCCAAAGCAAACAAAGCAAGTGGATCTCAATCATTTAGTGCTAAATTGCCAAGTGTCCTCCAATAGCATTACTTTCAAGTGACTTTACAGAAGAGAAAGAGATCAGAGATAGGTATACTCTGGATGGAAGTAATACTACTTTAAACTTTCCTTCCCAAGGACTTCATATGCCTTAGAATATTAAATTTGGCAAAATGATAAAATAGGACAAATTTAGAGGCTTAAAACAGCACACATATATTGTTTTACAGTTCTAAAAACCAAAAGTATGAAAAAAGTTCCACAGGTAAATCCAAAATATCAGCAGATCTGCGCTTCTTCTAGGTCTTTGGAGAAATGCATTTTCTTACATTAAGTGCCCTCCACTGAACTGTGAGTCCTATAAAAGTTACTTTTCATACTAGTTCACTATGTAAAAAGTGAACATTGGGTTAAATATTTAGGATTGCATTCAGTTCCACTCAGCAAGTATTCAATAACAGAGTAATAATGGGTGATGCATTAGAATAAAGTTACAAGAGACTGACAAAGAGAACTCCTCCCCCTCCTTCCTAAGTTCAAGTCCCACCATGCTCCTATCTCACTTTCCAGAACAAATTATGTCTCATTCACATTTCTCTGCCTTTGCCCTGAGCTATTCTCTCACCCAGAATGCCTCTCTCCTCTTTTCTCTGTCTATTAAATTCTAACTCGTATTTCAATTCTAAGCTCAAAGGCACTCTCTGGGAAATTCACCTCCAACCTCTGCAAGTGACATTAATCACTCCCAGCCCAGAACTCATGTAGAGCTTTAAGTGGTACCACATTTTAGTCATCTGTGTGCCCTCTACAGCCATTCATGTATGTTGCACATTCCTAATCAATAATTGTGAGTTGAACCAAATTGGATTTTTTCATAACAATACCTAAAATAAGCTATATCATTTAATTAAAAAAAGTCTTCCACACATGATAAAAGGGAAAGTAACCAAATTTCTCTACCCTCAGAAAAAGACTATTAAAAATTCATGGGTACATAAATCAGCTCCACAGTTTGTATAAGCAGATTTCAGATTTTTACCATCAGAGAATCTAAATCAAGATGACTAAGGTGAGTCCTGTGGGCTTTCATTTGAATAGGAATCAGGAGACATAGTGATGGGGAGGGGTGGAGAGGGGAGGTGTTTCTAGATTATTTAGTGCAATATCAATGTACCTGCATAGATTTATCCCCTCTTTAAGAGATAAATAAGGTTTCTTTTGGCTGATCATTTGCCTCATTAATGAAACCTACCATGGGGCTGTGGTGGGCATAGTAGATAGGTTACCAAAAACCAAGCTTTAACCCTCTAATGTCATCTGAAAGGGTTTCCTGTAACCTAACATACACCATTAAGTCCAACTCAGTGTCTTATCTATTTCTTTGCACAGCGTTTTTCAGAATAAATCTAATTGATTCTTAGACTCTGTAAATTCTAAAGAAGAAAGAGAAAATCAAATGGAAACTAAAATGCACATCTACTTTAAGTTCCCTGTTATAACTAATTCACAATAAATTACAGATATGACTCTTACTAACTCCATATCGCCTATCCTTGGACTAGCAAGAATTTAATCTACTCAACAATTTTAAGCTCTTGGAACTATCATGTGAATATATCCATGAAGAAAATGTAAAATGCAATGAAATTTTAATATAAAATGCCTTTATTGATGTGATTTCAAAAATTCTTTAACATAATAAATATCCCATCAATATATTTTATAGCACTAATAATATGTTGCATTCACACACACACACACACACACACACACACACACATACACACACCCCCACCTGTCATTAGACTTTGGCTTAGTTAGAGCTTATCGTATTCCTTCATGGATAAGGTCCCTTGTGTCTTCCCTTTAATAGGGTGTCTTCTTCTATAATTGGCTCATAATTCAATGTACCTAGAATAAAAATATACACTTGATTTTGTGATAGGTGTGTTGCCAATCACTTTATGTTTACATGAATATTTTTATTGACAAAATAGTATTACTCAGGCTATAGGAAAAAATGGCACATTTACTGCTAAGATGATTTTTAAAGATATATTAGTACAAACAGTTATGTCACTCCTTTCATACCTTAGCTATCAGATTGTTCAATAGAATTGCTTCCTCTGAGTACTATGTCTTTTGTTATATTTCCTGATGGCCTTTGATATAAATATAAAAACAATTATGTCCTCATTTAACTCTGTTCTGTCATCACATCCATTTAGGAATCTAAACAGCAGCATAGATATTCAGAAGCATATAGTCGTGGTTCAACTCATCCTCTAGCTGAAAAGCCATAGATTTGAAGTAAGCATCTTCTTTACATTTTGAAATTTTTGTCTATATATGGGGGGAAAGGATTTGTTTAAATGTCATGAATACATTTTTTGTGGGAGAGAGGAAACAAGACATGGAATAAGAATATTTTTTTACATGAATCTTAAAATCATTTTATTCTTAGAGTGAAAATCTGCCATGTACACCCTAATGTATAACAAAATGGAATGCTATGTATCATTAAGTAATTCTAATCTCTTTGGAACAACAGAGATGGATTAAAGAAAAATGGTCTCCTAAAATCAAGAAAGACTTCCTGAGGGGTGCATCATTAGAAATGAAAAACAAAGTCTTGAATATCTTTCAAAAGTGGGAAGAGGGGTGATGAAAAGAAAACATTTTATGCATCATTAATTAAATAAAAATACTATGATGCACTAGGGTGAAGAATGACTTTGTGGAAAACAGTACAGTCTGTTTTAATGCATGAGGGGGGAAATTCTTTTGGATTAATTCAGAAATTGGGTTTAATTAAAGATAGTGACAGGCCACATATTTTAAGATATGGAGTTAAGAATAGATTCTGTAGCCCTTGTGCACCAAGGAATTGTTTCTGAGTGTAGAATGGTAGGACAATTCTGACATAATTGTGAATTGGGAAAGAGAAAGGTGGAAATAACATCATTCAGGTAACAATTGAGGGATTTCCTCTTCTTGTGAAGATGAAGTAACAAGGATTCTCCTACCTGAAACAACTAAAATATCAGACAAAATATATGAAACAGTAGCATCAAAAGCATTACAAACCAGGCAACCAATGCCAATGGTCTGTGAGGATGGCAGACAAAAGAGAGAGCCCTGTGATAGCTCCTGCCTGTTACCTGGGATAAATTTCTAAGTACTTGCTGGTTAATAAAATGTTAGCTAATGTATAATATGTCAAAATACATCCTATTGACATGTGTATCTAAAAAGAACAGACTTAACAAAAAAGAATGAAAGAAAAAGAAAAAATGGCATTAAGTCCAGAGAAATCAAAGTAGAATTAAGTTCTTGTGGCTGTAGAACCCAGTTTTCTGTATGGCTGTGAGCCAGTTTCCATTGTTAACTCTTAGAAGCCTGTGTAATATCTTGACACCATTTTGCAGCCACTGCATGTGGGCTGGCAGCTGAGGGGGCCGATTCCTGGCAAACAAGATTTTGACCCAAATACAGGCCCAGTAAACACACACTGCATGACAGAAAGTGTTCTTAAGTGACCAGCAGAAAATCAAATGTGGAGAAAGGTATACACAGGGCACCACTCATCCTAGAAACACACCCAGCTCTATCTCTCCCCTTCCAAACTGACTGCTTGAAGGATCAGCTGGGAGAGACATATCTGTCCTGGAACTCAGAGCTTGAGAAATTGTTTGGAGACTGAACCTGAGACCAGGAAATGTGACATCTGAAGGTGACATAGGGAACTAAGAATTGGCTCCCCCACCACACAAGTGTAACCCAGTGGGGTACAATCTTCTAGCATGGACCAGCAAATACTAGGCACTGGAGGTGCACTGATTTAAATTTACCAAACCAATTGGCATTCAATGACGAACCCAGAGCCACCCTAAGCCTAAACCCTGCCTCCAGGAATTCTGCCTATGGAATTACCTCTCTCACTCCAACAATTCACAGGGTGAAGCATCATGCTTCAGATGACCCCACCTAAACCTACTGAGAAACTGAGAATCTTTTGAACTCCAACTAAAAGAATTCTTATCTTTTTATCAAGAACTTTTCTTAAATTTTTTTTCTCTGTTTAATTGTGACCTTAATGGTACATGAATATTTATACATATTCATATTTGGGGGTTTTTTTGTTTGCTTGCTTATTTGTTTCATTTCTAGCACTTTGAAGCCAGTTATTTTTCATAGATTAGTTTGTTGTGAACTAGAATGTTTGATTAGTATATTTTAATTTTGTATTCTCTTATTTTTAATTTTTTAAAAGTTTTTACTTATACATAATTTTTCTCCTGCCTATTTCCCTTGAGTTTATCTTATCTTCTGCTAACAGCCAATCTTTATTAGTCTTTCTTCACTCTTCTTTTAATTTTTTATTTTTTTCTTCTCATCTCTTTCCTCATAATCATCATATTCTATATCACTTCCATTCTATCCTGTCCAACATTTGAAATTATAAACACTTTTGCAAAGTGACTGTTTTTATTATAGGCAATAATTGATCACAACATTTTTGTCTATTGTGATAATTAGCATTGTAGACATTATAGTAGGAAATATTTGGTTCAATGCTATATATTGTTTCCAGCGAGGTACTAGAAACCTTCAGGTTAGAAGCTGTACTGTTTCAGATCCATACTGTTAGATGGGTAGACACACAAACAACATGAAAAAGCAAGGGAAAAAATTGCGGTAATCAAACCAAGATACTCCATTAACAGAATGCATTGACACTACAGTGAAAGAAATATCAGATAAAGAGTTTAGAATGTATGTAAAGTAATCTTTGAAGTAAAGGATGATGTAAGAAATGAAATCAGGAGAGGCAGAGAATTTGAAAACAAAAAAAAGCAGAAATCCTCAAAGTGAAGGATATAATAAACCAAATTTAAAAAATCAATCAAAAATATTACTGACAGACTAGACCACTTGGAAGACAAAACCTCAGGCAATGAAGGCAAAACACATAATCTTGAAAATAGAGTTGACCACGGAGAGATGTTAAAAAACCATGAACAGAACTTCCAAGAACTAAGGGATAACATGAAAAGATCAAATTTATGATTTATCAGGACAGATATGGTGGAGGTACAGAAGGTGTGGAGATACAAAGCAAAGGAATGCACAATCTTTCTGAGTAAGTAAGACTAGAAAATTTCCCAAAACTAAAGAATGAAATGGAAAATCAAATACAAGACCTCAAATGACAAAATTACAACTGGCCCAGAACAAGTGACATTATAATGAGAATTACTGACATACAGAACAAGGGAAGAATTTAAAGTTTGTGAGATAAAAATATTACATTACGAATAGCAGGAAGTCAATTCGGATCTCAGCTGATTTCTCAACTCAGACCCTCAAAGCTAGGAGGTCCTGGAATAACGTATACCAAACTCTGAAAGAAAATGGATGCCATCCAAGAATCCTATATCCAGCAAAATTACGCTTCATATTTGAAGATAAAATAAAAATTTTCCATAATAAGCAAAAATTAAAAGGATTTGCAACTAGAAATTCTGTACTACAGAACATTCTCAACAAAATATTTCAGGAAGATGAAATGAAAAAAAAAAGTGAAAACCAACAAAGGGAGGAACTACACTAAAGGAATAGTATATCAAAGGAGAAACTAATTCAAATTAAATACTAGAAGAAAACCAAATGACTGGGAATACAAATCATATCTCAACAATAACCTTGAATATTAATTGTTTAAAGTCATTAATCAAAAAACACAGATTGGCATAATGGATTAAAAAATAAGACCCAACAATATGCTGTCTCCAGGAGACTCACTGCATAGGCCAAGATATCCACAGACTGAAGGTGAAAGGATGGGAAACAACCTATAACTCATATAGATCATGTAAACAAGCAGGGGTTTCTATCCTCATATCAGATAAAGTGGACTTTAAGCTGAAGTTAATCAGAAGGGACAAATAAGTCCATTTCATACTGCCTAAGGGAATTATACATCAACAAGACATAACAATCATAAATATTTATGCACCCCCAAATGGCACATTAAAGTACATCAAACAATCCCTTCTCAATTTTCAAGAATCAAATAGATCACAACACAATAATACCAGGTAAATTTAATATGCCTCTGTCACCACTGGATATATCCTCTAAACAAAAACTAAACAAAGAAGCTATACAACTAAAAAGTACAATTGATAATTTAGACTTAACAGACATATAGAACAGTTCACCCATCAATGACTAGAGTATACTTTCTTCTCAGAAGCACACAGATTCTTCTCTAATATAGACCATGTTATGTAAGCTATCACATAGGTTGTCAAACAATTGTAATATTAACTTAATATGGTTTTAGCCTCTGTAGGGTTCTTTTGATAGCTTCCTTTCCATTGATATTAATTTTTGTGTTCATGCTTTTTCTTGATTAGACTTGCTTAGTTTTTTAAACAAATTTTAGCTGTATTATTTCTTCTCTATTTCATATATTTCTGCTCCTACTCTTGTTTTTTCCTTCCTATTATATAATTTGAAAACATCTGATTATTATTCTACCTTTTGTCTGAATCAAGTACTTAAAGTTATAACTGTTCATCTGAGTACTGGTTCATTTCAGAGATCCTGATATTTTAAGCTTTTACAATCACTTATTTCAAATCACTTTTTATTTACTTTTCTTGTGCTTTTTCCCTTGACCTCTGAGATACTTATAAGTGTGCCATTTAATTTTGAAATAATTGATATATAGGTGTGGGATTCTATAAATATTAAGGTGAATGATTTCTAAAGTAATAAAATCATACAGGAAACACAATTTTCATGATTTCAAATTTTGAAAAAAGTAACATATGCTTTTTATATTGATTGTATCGGTTATATACATGTCAAAACTGATCAAATTGCATAATCACATATGTGCATTTTATTGTATATCAATTTTACCTCCATAAAGCTATGAAAGAAAAAGGAAAAAAAAAGGTATATTGAACTGAATGAAAATGATAACAGCACAACAAAATGGATAGAATGGAACTAAGACATTGCTTAGAGGTAAATAGGAAGTACTGACCTATAACTATTGAAACAAAGTAAATACTCAAATCAATTACCTTATTTCCACCTTTACTTGTTACAAAAAGAAAAATAAATTAAACTTAAAATATGCACTAGCACACACTAAAGATCAGAGTATTACTCAATGAAAAACAGATACATACCCATATACAAATACATAAAACAAGATAAATCAATGAAACCAAAAACAGGCTGTTTGAGTTTAATAAAAATGCTTAACATCTACAATAATTAAACAAGGGAAAAAAAACAGAGAATACATAAATTATAAATCAGGAATGAGAGACTGAAGACTCTGTAGATATTAAAATAATAAGGATATTATGAACAATTTATACCAATAAATTCAACAATTTAAATATAATCAAGAGCTTTGTAATGTTTTGAACAAACAATAAAAAAAAGAAATCAATATTCTGTCCAAAAAATAAATAAATAAATATAATGGGCAAACTCTTTGGCAAGATTCAGAAGATCATCATGAAGATAGAAGTAACTTAGATAGTCCTAAATCTATTAAGTAAATTGAATGTGTAATTTTAAATATTTATCCAAAGAAAACATTACTGAGAAAAACTGAAGTTCTAAATAGGTAAGGTGATCCACCACACTCATGAGTCAGAGTAGGGAACATTCTTATGAGATCTGTTCTCCCAAGTGGTTCTAAGATTCTATTGAGCACTCAGGGGGGCTTTATTATAGAGACTGGCAAGCTGTTTCTCATGACATACACATGGAAAGACAAATAGTCCAAAATAGTCAAACACTTTTACAAAAAACCAAAATTACAGAACTTACTCTTTCTTACTGTAGGGACCACTATGAAGCTATAGAGTCAAAATAATGTTGTTTAAATGTCCACATAGAGCAGAGAAACATAATAAATGTTCAGTAAATATATCCACAAATATAATTTCAATTAACATTTTAAAAAGTAGCAAAGGTTATTCTAGGAGTAAGAAAGCTCTTTTTTTGTGACAAATTAGGCAGTTAGTATGTTATACTTTTCCATTCATACAATGCTTACAACTACTCAAATCTGTTGTTATTGCAAATAGGTCAAGCTAAACAATACCTGTATGAATGAGAGGGAAAGTGTCCAGTTAATTTTATTTATAAAAATTATAAATGACAAGATAGATTTGGCTTGCAGGATATAGTTTGTCAACCCCTAAGTAGTTCCATAGAGAGTAAAGTATCTCTTCATTTTATGATGATAGAAGAATTGGATACATGCAAAACAAAACAAAAACAGAAACAAACCTTAGTATGATTCACTCTAAATTCAAAAGCATCTCAGAATTGATTATAAACTTAAATGTAGAACTATAATGTATAAAATCCCCAAAAGCAAATATAGGAGAAAATATTTGTGACCTGATCTTTAGTTAGGCCAAGATGTTTTTAAAAATAAGATTCTAAAATTTGAACCCATAAGAGAAAACATATTAAAATTAGATTTCATAAGATTTAACAAATTCTGCTCTTAAAAAGACCTTCTTTAGAGAATGAAAGTGAAATAGACTAGGAGAAAGTCTATGAACCATTTGTAGAGTAAAATATTATATGGAGAACATATAAAGAATCCTCAAATATCAATAATAAAAAGTATCCACCCAATTTAAAAAAATGCTCAAATATTTGTTTTAGATAGATATTGCTAGAAGAAACATACAATTGGCAAAAAAAGCACTGAATGATGTACAATATTATCAGTTATTGGAGAAATGCAAGTGAAAACTATGATAGGAAAACACAACCTATATTACCTTGTCAAAAATAAAGATTATTACCAAATGTATTGAGAATATAAAATGATGTGAACTCTTGTACACTGCCTGTGTAAATGTAAAATAATAAAATCACTTCGGCAATTACTTGCAGTTTTTTAAAAAATTTAAATATATTTCTCAAGAAATCAAATTTGCAACATCTGGATGAATCTACAGACAAAACCAGATCAATGGCTGCCTGTGAATGGGAAAAGTGGTAGAAAAATGAAGAAGGCAAACGCATGGGTCTCAGAAAAATTTGGGAACTACAGGTTTGCTCTTTGTCTTTATTATGGTGATGGATTTGCACATATATTATATACCAAAACTCATCAGCCTATTCACTCTAAACCAGTTCAGTCTATTATATGTCAATTATACCTCAATGGAGCTGTTAATTTTTTAAATCTATTAAAACATTCAGAATACATTTTTATCACAGTTTAGCTTGTGGTAATATTAAGAAGAATGCCAAAGATGAACCATTTTGTTTTATTCATGTTATATTCATTTTTACAATGAGACACATTCTTGCTTTAATAATTTTTTTCCCTAGCATAATGGAGCTCACAATGATAAATTCAGCTTAGCTTGAAGAATATTCACTTAAACAAATGTTCAAGTGATTCTACCTTTTCTCAGACAATAACAATAAAAAACAACTTTCACCAGTAATAATAGTTATGCTTTTTTTGGGGGGAGGGGGGCAGAGTAATTCTTACTTATTTTGTTTAAAAATTACAAAGGAAATTCTTAAAAGTTTAACATTTATTCTAGTTGGTGGGAATATGTATCTTTATTTTATTATTAACTATGTTTTCTCATACTTTTATGCTTTACAACATGTAAAATTTAAAGAATTAAAAATTTCCAAGTGTATGTAAAGTGAGAAATGAATGTCTTCTGTTTAACTCATCTCACTTTACTCTTATTCCCCAGAAGAAACTATTGTTAACAAACCCTTTTCTAAATCAATATCAATGGTTGTATAGTCCATACATGTGCACATTCAAACATACAAATATTGTACTAGGGACAGAAGAACCAACACACCAAAGATAGCAGGAAACAGTTTTATTTGGCTGCAGCCAGGTTCAGAGGGCACAGCTTCTGCTGTAATCAATCAATCCCCTGAACCCCAAGTTCAGGTAGTTTCAGAATTTTATATCCAGCATGTAAGGGGAGGGGCTCAGAAGTTCACAGTCTGCAGAAGTTCACCTAAAAGCAGCTTTTTCTTTCACTGTTTTGGGCAAGTTAACCCTTCAAGAACAATACCTGAGAAGGAGAGAGCTTCTTCTCCCTTTTCTTTCTTTCCCCTGCCAGCTGTTACCATGGAGCCCAATTGGTAACTTCTCTTATCTTAGAAATGTAGACATCTCTGTGAAGCCCAGCTCAAGGCCAGAGGTCTTGTTTACACATTTCTACAAACTACTACACTGGATATATGTTTGTGAAAATCTAGTAAGGGGGTGTCCAGCACCTGAAGTTCTGATTTCTTCCTGGCCTGTGTCCAAGTAAGACAGGGCAATATGAAAATTGGAAGTTTCTCTATATTGAACTCTTTTGTAGAGACTCTTTTGTTGACAGTCCTAAAATCAGCCATGGTGAAGATTTCTGGATAAGCCCAGTTAAGACTTTTCTGTGGAGAAAGGAGGTGCCACTACAATATTACAACATATAATATACAAGATAAATAAAATTAAAATTATATAATATGTATAGTCTCTTGAAATATAAAGATATTCTAATTAAATAATCACATTAAATACACAAAAATGTCACAACTCAGAAATCATTTTATTTTAGTTCATGTAGAACCACAATCATTCTTAATGACTTCTTACATCATAAAATAAATTTCTATAATTGACCTAACTTCTCCTTTTCAGATGGAAAATTTTACTTCTCCCAATCTTTTGGCTATTATAAATAATGCTTCAATGGAAAAAAAATGTGGCATATTTAATTTTATATAAGTATTTCTGTGATTTAAAACAGGGCTAATAAATATTTCTGTGATGATGGAAATGTGTGCTACTCAATATGGTAGCCATTAGCTATATGTGGCTATTGAATACTTGAAATTTGGCTAGTGTAACTGAAGAACTGAATTTCTAATTTTATGTTCACACACACACACATGACTTATTTCAAACAAATGTGATAAAACTTGAGGACAGAGATCAAGTGATTTGGCCATGTTAAATAATCAATTTTCGTTTTCTTTGCATTACCTAATTTGATTTTTATTTATTTTTATTTTTTTTAACTTTGTTGGCTCTTCTTAGTTATACTTGATAATAGAATCCATTTTGATAAAATCATACAAGAATGGAATATATCATTCTAATTAAGACCCCATTCTTGTGGGTGGGCATGATGGTGGGATTCACTTAGGTATTTTTATATGTGTATATGGGAAAATTATGTTAGATTTATTCTACTGTCTTTCCTATTTATATCCCCTCTTTTCCCCATTTATTCCCCTTTGTCTAACCCACTGAACTTCTATTCTTCCCCTTCCCCCACTTTATGATGGTTTAGCTACCACATATCAGCGAAAACATTAGACCTTTGGTTTTTGAAAATTGTCTTAATTAAGTTTGCATGATAGTCCATCCATTTACTGGCAAATGACATAAAGTCATTCTTCTTTAAGACCGAGTAATATTCCACTGTGTATATATACACAATTTTTTTTTTATCCATTCAACTGTTGATTGGCATCTAGGTTCCATAGCTTAGCTATTGTGAATTGTGCTGCTATAAACATTGATGTGGCTCTGTCACTGTGGTATGCTGATTTTAAGTTCTTTGGGTTTACATCGAAGAGTGAGATATCTGGGTCAGATGTTTGTTCCATTCCTGGTTTTTTGAAGGATCTTCATACTGTTTTCCAGAGTGATTGTACCAATTTGTAGTTCCACAAACAATGTATGAGTGATCCCTTTTTCCCACATCCTTGCCAACATCTGTTGTTACGTGTATTCTTCATAATTGTCATTCTGACTTAAGTGAAATAGAATTGATGTAGTTTTAATTTGCATTTCTCTAATTGAGAGAGATGTTGAACATTTTTCATATATTTGTTGATCATTCATATTTCTTCTTTTGAGAAGAGTATCTTTACTTCCTTTAACCATTTATTGATTTTTTTGCATTAAACTTGGTGAGTTCTTTGTATATCCTGGAAATTAATGCCCTATCTAAGGTACATGTGGCAAAGATTTTTCTCCCATTCTGTAGGTTCTCTCTTCATAGGCAGAATCAATATTGCCAAAACAGCCATACTACCAAAAGTGCTATACAGATTCAATGTAATTCCCATCAAAGTTTCAATGACGTTCTTCATAGAAATAGAAAAACTTTTTCTATTTCCATGAAGCATTGAAATTCCTTTGGAAAAATAACAGGCCCAGAATAACTAAAGCAACCCTTAGTGAGAAAAGATAAGCAGGAGGCATCATAATACCAGATAAATACAGTTATCTCATAAGGTGCCGTAAACATACATTAAAGAAAAGATAGCCTCTTCAACAAATGATACTGGGAAAACTGGAAATCCATATGCAATAGAATGAAAGTTAACCCATATCTCTCACCCTGCACAAAACTCATCTCAAAGTTGATCAAGGACCTCTAGGCATTAGACAAGAAACCCTGCACTTACTAGAAAAAAAGTCAGGCCCAACACTTCAATATATTGGCACAGGAACTGACTTCCTAAGCAGAATTCCTAATTATTTTATTTTAAAGCAATCTTTTCCACCCCAACTCTAAGAGCAAGGACTGCTGAAATAAACGTGAGCATGTAATTAAATGGAATATATACCTGGACTGTTGTTATTAGTTCTTTAATTTTTGTAGCAGTATGCTCTACCAATGTGGGCTTTTTAAGGAATTTCTCAAAAGAGAAAAAGGACATTTCAAACCTAAGAATGTAACTGTTGAAAAGAGATTTGTCCAGGATATATAACATTAAATTGTCACAATACAAATGACATCTTCATGTTATTTCACAAAATGACATTTAAAAAAAATTAAAAATGCACTTATATGTGACCTACTGATCACACTGTTGAACATTTATCCTACACCATTAGAACTTTCTATTTTCATAAACTCTTGTACAGAAATAATCAAAGCAGCTTTATTTGTAGTGGCATAACATTGTAAGCAACCGATACTGGAAATGATCATGTTCTTCAGTAGATGAATGGATGGTTTCTAATATCCACACAATGGAATACTATCCAGGAATACAAAGGAATGAGCTGCTGATACATACAATAGCCTTGGTGAACATTATGATTAGTGGAAAACAGTGTTATAAGGTTTTATACTGCATGATTTCATTTATGTGACATGCTTGAAGGAAAGAAAATGTAGAGATAAAAGAATAAGTAAGTGATTAGCAGAGGACAGGGGTATAGATTGGGATGGGTGATGTATGCAAATAAAAATACCTCAAGAAAATTGTTTTGTGATGTAAGATAGTTTTGTATCTTGATTGTGAGGACAGTTTCACAAATTTCTCTGTGTATCAAAACTGCTCAAAACTGCATACACACAAATAGATTAACATGAATATTTTAAAAGGTGAAACTGAATAAGGTCTATTATGCAGTTATTAGCAATGTATCAAAATTAATTTCCCTGTTTTGATGTTGTGCCACAGTTACATAAAGGATCACCATTGGAAGAAAGGATTAGAGTACTTGAGATTCTGTATAATTTTTGAAAATTTCTATGTAACTCGTCCACATTTTAAAAAGGATAAAGTTGATATATTTAGTTGCAAACTTACTGAGTTTCTGTATCTGGTTTTTAAACATTTTTAACATAATAGGAGAATCTGAACAAGTATAATATTCTTTGCTGATGTTGATGTTTGATTTATAGAAAGTACTATATATTTCTGGTATGAAGTCATTGATCACTGCTACATCTGAAGACACTAAATTGTTCCCCAGGAATAATGTTCCCAGTCCAGTAAATATCACTTAGATTATGTGTACTGGCTGCTAAATTGCAGTTTAAATTCCAACCATACTGATTTGTTTGCTGTCTTTCAATGCTTACCTGGATGGCAACCTCCCATATCACATTTTTCTTACCCTGACCACAATGCCTCTTCAAATGCCACAGCCAACCCATCCCCATTGGCTACATAAAAATGCCTCTTCTTTGTTTCATGACTCTACAAACCTTTCACATTCTTCATTGTGCATTATCTGAAGTTATTTGGTAGACATCCCTTGCTAACCACACAGTATGTTATTTTTGTTTCACACATTTGTCTACTTAATTGACTCTCCTTTATTTATTGTTAGTAAAATTTTTCTGAAGTTTGGTTAGGCTGTTTTCTAATCTCTTTCTGTTTGTGAAATGTCACCCAAGCTAAGAACTTTTGAATGGGCTTGAACCCTCCATCTCCACTACACATTTACATCTTTTGGTTCTCTCTCTTAAAAAAATCTCAAAAATATTTTGTTCTCTCATGTTTGTTCAGCTGGTTCAGTTCTTTGTCATCCTCTGCTCTATCAATTCTATAGTCTGTCTTCTGTCTTGGCCTCCCACATCCATCATCGATATCATCTCTCTGACACATAAAGAAAATAGAGTGTCACTTGCTCTACGTTCTTTAACTTTCCTATTCCCTCAAACCATTTCTTTGGTTCTGAACTCACACAGGTTTTCATTCTGCACCAAAAAACTAATTAAGCAGAAGCCCCTCATTGGAATAAGTAAGAACACAAATGGGTCTTTGTGAATATTAGAACAGAAAGCCAGCTTTTCTACCTGCATGTTTAGAATCTAAAACATATGGGTAACTTTCTCATCAAAAGTGCAGAATACCATCACTCCAGGCTCTGGTCAGACCATTTGCAACTAAATTGAATGATCCAGCACTTGCCAAAAGCTCAGCTGAGAATCTAATAGCTGAGAAAGAGGGGCATGTTCGGTAAACTCCATCCCTGAATTAAGTTAAATCGCACATGCGATGTACTTGGAATGTGTTAGTTTGGCTTCCCAGTAGAGAATACCATCACTGAATTATGATTTGCTGTTATGGCTGCAGATTTTTAAAAAATAGGTTATATTCATAGAGGTAAGATATTAATTTATAAAAGACTTGCTTATCATTAAAAAATCATAGCTAGCGAAGGCATGGATTACAGAATTTACGTAATGATAATAAGATTAAATCCAATCTAAGTATTGCCCTGGAAAAAAAAGTATTGTAAGAGAAACTTGTTTTAACTCACAGTGTATTTTTGGTATTATATTGATTAATGTGATAATCTATTTTAGGATAAACTTTTGTCATTTCTTAATGATGAAAAGAAACATAGCTGCAATTCTGTCTCCTAAGAGGTTTATCGATTCAAGCACTCCGGATGTGTTTTATTTATTTATTTATTTTTTACTTGATAGTATTTTAAATGATTTGAAAGAATCAAGTCCTTCATTTTAAGGACCTTTAACCTTTGAAGATTAGTGTCATACATTTTAAGAATAACAATACACTTGTAAAATCCATATTTGGATCTCCTACTATCAGAAACTCAAAACTTCCAAAACTGAAATCATTATCGTCATTTTATGTTATCCTGACTTTCCCAACTACTAGTTCTGGTTAATAACTTCAGTATTGTTTTAAGAATCTGCGACTAACCTTCTGGCTCTCAATATGCAAGCAAGCACCATCCTTTCCTACTAGCTCTATACAATGTCTTGCATATATGAGCCTCTCAGTTTTCATGAGAAACTGGGTCTGTGGTGGCACTGGGTCCATGTTTAATTATGTGGATTAACGCAAAGTTCTATGCCTTCAGACATACCCTTCCGGAGTTTATTCTGTGACAATTGGCCTGATCCTTAACCGGAACCTTTGCTTCCAAACCTTTGCTGGTGAGGTCTGTTCTGGTAATTTCAATCATTTCTTAACAATGACTTTAGTTAGGACAGTTACTGAGGACATTTTAATGAGGTCCTTTCAATTTTAGGAATATTTGTCTTGACTGTTTTGTTTTTTATGTTATTTTAATTAGTTTTTGAGGAAAATAATTCTGTAGCAAAAGCCAGGTCCAAGGATGGGAAGAAGATAAGAAAAGAGATGATAAGTGTGATTGCTTGCAGTTTTACAATCCAATATCTTCTGTAAGTTGAAAACGTGAATTTTAATATATCCTTTGTACCAACTAGCTACATTAAAATGTTAAAGTCCATGTCACATTTGATCATTTTCTATTACATTTTTCATGCTTTCCTCAACACCAACCTTTATTTTGTTCATCTCACTGGGTGCTGTCTTTTCCTAATCTTTATCCCTAGCTCTCAGTTAAATCACTCTGACCAATACTTCAGACTTGAAATTAACCTTTTCTTGTCAGGTTCTGTAGAATGCTGTCAAAACCTCTCATGATATGTTCTTTTTCAGTCCTTTTTTATATGTACTGTAAAAAGTGACATATCTTGATAACTTCACTGCAGTCACCTTATAGATAAAATATATGTTACATAAATCTCTGTGTCTCTTACAGTGTTTGACATAATTTTGTGCACATTGATAGGACTCACTAAATACATGATGGGTGATGAATGAATAAATCATTGTGCTAATAAAAGTAGACTGAAAGTTTTGATATTTTACTAGTTTCATACCTAAGTCTTTATGTAGTCAAAATACTGTCTATTAAGATGATCTATTGCTCTAACTTATTTTAAATGTACAACATATGATTTCATCTTAATAGTACACCAACTACTTAGTAAATATCAAGTTTTCCTGGAAAAAAAGGGAAATGAGCCATAATAAGATTAAACTTTTTTTTCCTAAGATAATGGAATTATTACAAATTTTAGCTGAGATCCTTCAAGTCAGTACTCATTCCACCATATTAGCTTGTTTTTCTTATTTTTAGTGTAAAATATATATCCACTATTACTTTAAAAATAAAACAGTAAATCATAAATAATACTTGAGGATTCCTCAAAGGTTTTTGATTGAACAAAGAAAAATTTCATTTGAGTAACTATACAAATTTTATTTAGTAACAATTTAGCACAGCACTCATAAAATATACTTAAAACATAAATAATTCCCTCTTTAATTAGTTACTCTGCTGATCTACTTTGAATAAATTTGTATTCAGTAATCACACTATCCAAAGGATAATATGAAAAATGTATTTCTATTTGTTTATAATTTAAAAATCAGTACCAAGTGAAAAATTGTCCTGCAGCACAAAAGTATGGACATTCAAATATTTTATATGCATTATACATAAACAGATACAGTAATTAAATAATTTGTCAAAAATAATAACCTTTGTCAGCTGATAGAAGGAAAATGGATCATGATTTATTTCATTTTTTTATTTGTAAAATACATTATGAAATAATTGATATGATTATAGCAAGAGATATTTATAAAATTATTTTTTATTTTTTAATTTAATTATCAAGTATGGATGAAGTATCCACTATCTGAACTCTTTGTGATTCATATAAGCCTTTCATTTTAGGAACACAAGCAGTACAATTAGATAAATTGACAAAAGCACTAATATTAAGGTTAAGAAATAATGAATTTACTTATGATAAGTTAAAAAATGGCTTTAATATGATGTGATACTCAATATCATATTATTTCTTAAAATAGTTCTATATCAAATACAAACAAAATCAAGATTATGCATTTTCTTATTCTGAATTATTTTTAATTAAAAAAGTATCAAATTTAGTCTTATTTCTACATATACTTTTGATTTTCTAGCACTGTTCTGAGATACCCAGAAATTCATACTCTTACCATCCATGCTTGGATCTTTTGTCCTGTCATCCCCTCAGTACACAACTGATTGATCAGTGATATGAAATGGCACCTGGGCTTGAGATCCACCAAACTAAGCTCAACCCCAGTTCCTCAGTTCATTGACTGGATGTCTCTAGGCAAGTTGGTTATCGACAACTGGACTCCAATCATCATAAAATATAAATATATATGTTTAAAGCATTTTAATGTATCTTAATAATATTCAGCTCTACAAATACATGAAAAGATCAATGATGAAAGTCCTTCTTAGAGTTGCTGCAAGTATTAAATTAAATAGGCATGTAAAATGATTATCAGAACTGTGGGGTAGTGCTGGGCAAGGTGGAGCATGCCTATAATCCCAGCTGCTCAGGAAGCTGAGACAGGAAGATCGTGAGTTCAAAGCCAGCCTCAGCAAAAAGTGAGGCACTATGCAATTCAGTGAGAATCTGTCTTAAATAAAGTTCAAAATAGGGCTGGGGAGGTGGCTCAGTGGCCAAGTATCCCTGAGTCAAATCCCCTGTATCCCCCCTCCCCCTAAAAAGAACTGCAAGGTGATAACAGTTAACTGCAGCTATTACTATCTCTCATTTTAAACTTCTCCTAATCTGTCAATTTATATACTTCTTCCTCTTCCATGTATATTTTAGTATTAACAAACATATTATGTTCTAATTAGTAAAAAGTTCACTTTTCTTTCTTTTCATATTTAGGCACTAATTACTCACATTAGTCTTTATTATTAGTGTAAAATAAAACTGGCAATTTCACTAATATTGGAGACCTAAATGTGTCCAGTATTGCCCTATAGAATGTTATATTGTGTTTTTAGAAAATCAATCAGATCATTAGTTGTGTATTAGAGGTAGATGAATACGACATGCTGAAAAATGAAGATGATGATATTTCAGCTTTTAGAATTGAGTAGACTGTAGTAAACTGACTTAGAGAAACATTGCACAAAACAAGTATTAATTTTGACTTAATGCACAGAATTTGAGGAAAATACACCCAGAAGAATCAATAAGGATCATGTTGACTTTACCAGATGAGTATAATTCTAAAAATACAAAAAAGGAAAATATCTCAAGTTTTGACTGTAATCAAATAATAATCTCTAAAGATTAAAGTCTTAATAAAATAAATGACTATTTTATTTGAACTTACATGTGTATGTTTTTACACATATAATGAAATGAAGACACTTAGTTGTTTTGATTTTTAAGCTTTAAATAACATTTCTCACTTTGATCTAAATATGCTCTCAGGAATATCTTTTTAAATTCATATTTCAAAAGGATGTTTTCCAGTCATTTTATGCCAGCATTATGAAAAAAACATTAGAGCCAGTGCCTGAAGAAAAATGAGTGGCTTGGTTTTCATTCATTAAATCATAGGGAAAAAAAACCCACAAAAAATTGTATGCATTAAACTGCATAAATGATAATACAGTAATCCTAGCTCTAACTCTAACAGGAGCTGTTAAGAACAAACCATATGTTATGTTCATAAATGTATTAAATACACTCAAATGAGTCTCAATTATGGAAAAAGATTTCTAAATTATAATTTTTAGATTATGAATAGAGAGCTGATCAGAATTGAAAACCCAAAATTCCAAAAGTCTGCATATTCTGCCATATCGTTAGTATTCTAGCGTGAGTAAGCAACAAACAACTCCTTTGCCATGTGCCCTTTATATCTGAAAGGCCACCTGCCAGTTCCTTCCCATTTTTCCTTCAATGGGTTATCAGATGAATATAAATTAGTACAGTTAGGAGATTTTCAATAAGAGCTGCATTTCCTACTCCATTGTAAAATGGGTCAGATGGCAGCACTTACTTTGATACTGCCAGTCAGATTCTAAGTCATGAAGTGCAACTTGCAAACCATTGTCCCCAAATGATTATCATAATACACAGGCTAGGCAGCATGGCAATGATTGAGTGTCAATTAGTCGAGTCCAATGCAACCAGTCCAAATTGCTAGAGATTTTTAAAACAAAACATGTGTCCCCAATTCCCTTTAATACCCAATTGGCAGCAAGTCACTAGCAAAATCTGCTGCACAGGGCTAGTTGCTAATGTCTTTCTAAAAGGTAATGAGCAGATGTGAAAAAAAGCTGGTCAAGAAAGCACACTGTATACTACTATTTTAGTTAACTCAAATTCTTTATAAGAGTGAAAATATATGCAGATAAACTACAGTGAGATTATTGTCCAATTTTAAAATAACAAGGAGGAATTAGGGGTCCTCTTGTGGAATTGCATCAACTATTAAGAACAGTAGTAATTTAAATATAACCATATACATTTTTTAAGTAATTTTTTTGATGTACTGGAGATTGAACCCAGGGCCTCCAACATGCTAGGCAAGTGCTCTGCTACTGAGCTGTACTACAGATATATAAAGTTTTATTTTTAAATGTTATAAATCTTTATTTTTATTTCTCAGTTTAGACAACGGACTTAATTTAAAAACTACACAGTTATTAAAATACTGATCTGAAAAAGAAAGTAATGTCCATCCATTACTCTAAGTTAAATACCAAGTCAGAAAATACCAAGTATTGGTGGGAATATGAAAAAATAGGAAGTCTAATATTTTGTTCATGGGAATATAAATTATTACTGTCACTTATAACAAGCATTTACTGTTATCATGTTAAATTCAAGACATGAAGCCTAACAATCTCATTCCTCTATTTCATAAATTGATATTTTTATGTAAGCACCAGAAACATGTACGAATCTTTCATATCAAATTTTAATGGTCTAAAATTGAAAGAAAAATTGCAAATCAACAATACAATAAATAAATAGAGATTTAGACACATCTACTATGGAAATAAAAATATGTTAACTATAGCTACTACCACAAACATGGGTGAATCTTAAAACCAGGCACACAGAAAGAGTGAAAAAAAAAAAACCACAAACAAAGTACATGTATAAAGGCATGAATTGGCGTGAACATACTCTATATACAAAGATATGAAAAATTGTATTCTATATGTGTAATAAGAATTGTGATGCATTCCACTGTCCTAGAGTTAAAAAAATAAAATCAATAAAACTGAAAAAAAATAAATAAAATATAATAAAATAAAATATAACCTTAAAAAAAAAGACTGATAGTAAATTGGGAGTAGGAAAGTAATTAAACAAAACAAAACAAAAAAGCAGTCATTTTGGATGAGTTTAAGTCAGCACACTGTTGCCTGTCTACTAAATCCAGCTCACTGCCTGCATTTGTAAATAAAGGCTTACTGAACACAGTGACTAGTCAAAATCTGTCTGTGGTCACATTCCTGCTGAGCTCAACCTTTGCTATCTCCATGCTGGAATGTGGTTAATCTTGTTGCTGAGGCCCCACATAAAGAAAGGCTAAGGTAGCAGGAGGTCTCTCATCAAGGAGATAGAATTTAGTCTTTACTGGACTGGACCCGGATCTTTTTTCCTACTTCCAAATAGAGCCTGTGCAAGAGATTTTGACCCTATATTTATCTAATTAACAATTATTTTTCACATGAAAGTTTATCACACAATTCACCTCCTCAATACAACCTACAAATTTGAGTTAGGTCTTATTGTACAGAAACTGGGAAAATGCTACCTACTGTAACAAATAAACTTGAAAGAAATAAAAATACTTTAAAAATTCTGACTCAATTATAGAAGAATAATTCCAACATACAACTATATGAAGCATAATACTTAAAATAGCACTCTGCTTCTTTATACCAGGAGTTTTCCCAGGCCTGTTCTAAGTTCTCAAACACTAAAGAGACACAGAACAGGGAAAAATATGCTAGAATGATATCTGCAATTATGGAAAGGATAAAAAAAAAATGTGAAAATCTTGGAGCTTACAGACAAAAAACAATTGCATTAGAAAACAATCATAGCTGATCAGATGAAATAGGAGAAAGAGAAAATAAGTGGTGATAAGAACTTTAAAAGTAAAAAAAAAAGTGTCCAGATTCACAAGACTGCAGAGTACATTGTCACCTCCTCTTGATAAACCTAGTGAATTCCATTTATAAAAGTTATTTTCAACTGGTAAAAAAAAAAACTTAAGTTACTAGGCATAGTAACACTCATAATCTAACTTATTTTTCTGTTATATCTATAATTAAAATCACAAGTTTTTTTTTTATAAATTTCACTTTCAGTTATAAAAGATTAAAAAACTACTAGTCATTATATTGAAGACCTAAATGTAATTAAATGGGTCACATTAAGTTAATCTTGTAAATATATTTTGAAGAAATATGTATATATTGATACTTTATTTTAGTTGCTTATGAATTTAATTTCATTGAAAACTGCAATTATATGAGAAAATTTCATGTATTCTGAAATAGAACTTATAATGTTAAAAGTTAGTTAACTCTTCATTAATTGAGGAAAACATTAAGGATGAGGGGAATAAAAGGTAAAGACAATGTTAATTGTGTTGAATGGGATTAGTATTGCATAGTCTTACAAATTGTAATCCACTTAATTTTTTGTAGCAGCTTTATTAGGAGAGATGGACATAAAGTGAAAGAATTACTTTTACTGACTATCTCAGATACAAAATTCTTAAAGTTTTGAACTTAACAGTAGAACAAAGTATGTGCTTCTTTAGTTTCAGTGCACATAAACTTGAATATCACTTTCCAGACAGCATTCTTAGTAACAGAAAGAGCTCTAATAGACAGTCTCATAGTTTGGTTGCTGCCAATGAACTTTGCCTAAAATTGTGATTTTTTTAAAATATGAAAGTTGAATATTTTTCCCTATTGCCAAGTTAAGAACTTAAAACTGAATATTACTGCAGCAGCATTTGTTAGTAGGCTAATCCTTCTGCTACATTCAGTCATGTGCAAGACTGACATGAGGACTCTAAGAAGTATACTTGATGACAGTTCTGGCAAATGGAGATGAGAACTTATAAATGCTCCTGACAGCACCATCAGGAAGTGACTTCTGCATTAACAGCATCTACTCAAATTCTTATACAATTGCTTAGCCTTTGTCGACAATGACTGACCAGAAAAAGAACACAACTAAAAACCAAGTATAACATTTTAAAATGTTACAAACATTTAAATCTATATCTTTACTATTGCATTTTTTTTTTAGTAGTTGTAACAAGTTTTGGCATGAGAAAATCAAGTTCATAGATATTTTTTGAGATCTGGAGAAAAAAAATTTAAATACCACTTGGAAATATATCATGTTGGGAGCAAGAGCCAATATGTTCTTAGATTATGTAATTTAAAGCAATAAATTAAGAAATATTGAAGATAGGCTCAACATGATCAATGGATATAAAAAGGGCATTGAAAAGACCAAAGCTGTCTTCTTCTCTTTTCCCTCTGCAGACTTTAATGAGCAGAATTTGGTTATGTTAACCTTTCCTTTTCAAGTCATCATTTACCTTTTAATGATGTTTATATTTCTCTAAATTCCCTCTAGTGACTGTGTGTTTTTCCTCCATGTTGATATAACCTTTAATATGGCTTCACTTCTGTGTGTATCTACAATAACTATGCTATCTTGTGAATAAAATGTTCTGCCTGAGTCAGGAACATATTTTTGGAGTTATACTGTTTATAATGTTTAGCAAGAGCCCAAGTGCACTGTTTTCAGGTAGCCTATTCATTCTGAAATATAAGTAAGCAAATTAATCAAACTCTTAAGACTCCACTACTTCCTCCTAGCATCACCCAGTTAGTTTCCAGTATCACACCAAAAGCTGTGTGGAAATGCTGAGTGAAGAAGCTCCTCTCTCCTCAGTCACCCTCCTTTTCTATCACCAGCACTGTCACTATCACTCCACCCTAGATCCATGTCATCCTCCTCCTCAACATCGCCTCATCTCCAAAACTGCTATCATCACCTACACCGTCACCTCAACACCAGTAGCACCTCCTCAGTCACAGCCACCGTCGCTACCGCCATCACCACATAGACCTACACTGTCATGTTGTAATAACACATAGTGCCTCTCAGGAGTTGAGGAAAAAAAAAAAAAACAGTTCTCCCTTCCTCAAGCAAGGAAATCAACTTTCTAGTCAATTATCAAATTACTAAGAAAGCTAAGAATAGGAAAATTATTTGCATTCCTGATTTTAAAATTACTTTTGCCATAAGGTATTCAGAGAAAAATAATAAAATATATCAAAAGGAGTAGATGAAGGGGGCTAATATACTACTTGAAGAGGCAGTGTGATTTTAATACATTGGAATTTTCCAAACTATGCTAGTCTTTATGCAATTGTTAATACATTTTAAAATTCAAATCAGGCTTCTACAAGAAACAACGCATGATATTAATGTAAGGGTAGACCTATATTCTTTGACTAAAAAGTAAAAGATGACTCTAAAGTAAAGCACAACGTACCACACTGAAGATAAAGATTTTGTTGTTGTTGTTTTATTTTTGATTTTAACCAACAAAGTTGATAGATGACCATAAAACTGGAGAAATAATGTCAACCTATTAGAGGTCTCTCTGACATAACATTAGTCAAAACTCCTGTGTTTCACAAAAAGCGATCACAATGCAAATTTCTTACATTATCAAGAATAATCTGGATACCTATGTTCATGCATAAAACGACAGGATATTTTAAGAAATCACTATATGCAAACAGACCTAGCAATGGAACTTCACAAATATAAGAAATTATCTCCCAGTTTGGTAGACTATAGGAAGGAATTACCCTTGAAAGAATATGGAATATTTTCTCTCAACTATGGTATTACTTCAAAATTCCTGAAAGGAATTTTAAAAAGTCTTCAAGCATTGTTATTATAAATTTCGAATCTAATAATGATTCTAGTTTAGAAATTTAAAATAATTTGCCATATGACCCAGCAATCTCATATCTAGTATTTATGAGTGAGAAATGAAATGATATGTTTCCAACCAAAAATTTAAAAATTAGGATTAGAAATAACTTTGCTCATTACTGCCCCAAACTGGAAACAACTCACATTACATCCTTATTAGCTTATAAATGTACAATTGTGGTACATCTATATAATGGGACTTCAGCAATAGAAAGGAACAATTTAGACTAAGTGAAAGAAACCAGGTATAAAAAGCTATATATTGTACAATTCCATGTATATAACATTTTACAAAAGGCTGACAAATAAGGTTGCTACGAAATCTAATTTTGAGATTTATTTTTTAAATAGCAAGAGACAGATTTCAAAATCGGTAAAAATCAGTGAGGAGTAGCTTTTTTATGGCATATGCTATAACATGTAGAATCACATTAAAAACACATAGAACTAATGATCACACTATAACCAAACTAAGCAGAATGACAGTACATTATATTTCATAAAGAAGGAAGAAAATTTTTTTGCATGTGCAAATGTAGGAATTTGGCATGGGTTATGATTTGGATATGAGGTATTTCCCCAAAGCTCCTATTAATGCAAGAGTATTCAGAGTGAAATTATTATATTATGAGAGCTAAAACGTAGTCATCTTTGTTTGAATGGACTCTCTAGGTGGTAATTGTAGGCAGGTAGTGCATGGGTGAAGGAGTTGGGGCATTGTGGGCATGCCCTGCAAGGGTGCATCTTTCTTATGGCCTCTTACCTTGCTCTTTCTGTTTTCTTTCTTATACCATCATGATCTGAGCAGTATTCTGCTGGACCATTTACCTTGAGCCCAGAGCAACTGAGTCAGCCATCTATGAACTAAGACCTTTGAAACTATGAGCCCCAAATAAATTTTTCATCCTCTAAGTTGTTCTTGTTAGGTGTTTTGGTCACAGTGACAAAATAATAATAATAATAATAATAATAATAATAATAATAATAATAATAATAATAATATTTGACTAAAACAAGATGTAAAAGAAATGTGCTAAATACCAAATTATTTCTGAATTATCCCCCCGCCCCATTCATATGTTGAATCACTAATCCCCAGTGTGACTCTATTTGAAAATATCAGTTCAGGCAGTAATTAAGTTTAATGAGATCATAAAGGTGGGATCTAAATCTGATAGCATTGGTAGCCATATTTCTCTCTTTCTCTCCCCCTCTCCCCCATCTCTGTTTCTCTCTCTCCCTCTCTCGTTCTCCCTCTCTCCCTATCCCTCTCTCCCTCTCCCTCTCTTCCTCTCCCTCTCTCCTTTCCTGCTTCCCAACAGCATGCATTGAGGAAAGATCATGATTTGAGCACACAGTAAGGAGGGGGCCATATGAAAAGAAGCAAGTCCTCTCCAGAAACCAAATGTCCAGCACCTTCATCTTGAACTTCCAGCCTCTAAAAGTATAAAAAATAAACTACCAAGTCCACTGTTATATTTATAGTACTTTGAGCCAAGACAATTATAATTAATTTTCTAATTGTAAGACACAAAAAATAAGCGTAAGAGATGAAACATATCTCATTATCAGTTAGTATAAGTAGAAATGAAAATATATCAAGTTGGCATGCTGAAAAGATAAAGATCATGTTATCTCTAAATTTTTTATATTCTCCAAAGGTCAAAACTACTGCATCGTAAAAACTGTAATGTCACAAAGCTTTTAAATAGTGTGTGTTTTAATTCAAGTTTGCAATATATTATTGGAAACCTTAAATTGCTGAAACACGAAATGTCAAAATCAGGCAATGTTATTTGCAAACTTGACAATAGCCAAGACTTTTTTAAAAATATAAACCTAACCAAATGCCAGATTATGATGATGATAAAATTACCTATGAAACAAATTTGTCAGAGACTCACAAATGAAAGAGAATTGCATCAACCAATCTAAGAAATGAGATGATATATATTTCTTTTAAATATTTCAATTTTACTTAGGTTTTTCCTTTCAAACATGTTAGTCAAGGGGCCTTCTCAACATTGTAGATTTGTATTTAAAATATCATTGAAGTTTAATTTTAACTTTTATTTTAAGCAAAGGCATTGAGAAATTCCTACTATGATGGTTTTATGTCTATGTTGTGTAAAAAAGTAGCTTGAATAATTATAGTACTAACTACTATTTATTAAAGACTTATTATTTTCCAGATTTTGATATCTCTTCATTCTCATAATATCCCTATAAGTTTCTCCCTGGTAGTGTCCAGTTCACCAATAAAACCAATATCTGTTCAACATTTACTCTGTACTAAACTGTACTTCACATGAATTGACTCCATTGATGTCTATAGCAACAAGAAGTTCCCCAGAGTTCAGCCGGAATCTATTAGCTAGCCATTACTGGTAGGTAGAGTCTATTCCTCATTTATGGATAAACTGCCCAAACACAGAGATATTAAGTAAATTACACAATATCATACAGCTAGTGTGGGTTGAACTATTCATGCTTTCAATATTAATCACACTATTCTGCAAGGAATAAATTCTTCAAAGTCTTAAAGTGACACCCAACTTATCCAAAATTGACATCAAAATTGAAATATTTTCACTATATACCCTCACTTCATGATATATGCATAGTCACTACAATGCCTTTTTAAAATCAGAATATTTAGTAAACCATGTAAGACAGTGGCAAATTTATTAATTTTGTTTTAATACTAGAGTTTTAAAAACATGACATGTGATAAAATATGTATGCAAAGTTATCCATTGCATTCTATGCTTATATGAATATCCGCAATTATGAGTATTATTAATAAACATTTACTTAAGGTTTTAATGGAAGTGTTGTCATGCTGAGTAAAATATAAGACTATACTATATCTTAAAACATATAATCATTATAATTCTATAGATACCAGGATCTTACATGACTAAAGACCTTAGTTATCTCATACAAACTTGAAATATGGGCTGTTTAAACTATCTATTATACTGAATCAAACTGGCATCTGGCCAAAGAACTATGACATTTCACAATGGTTTTATAGGGCAGTCACATGCTCTGAATGGTGCAATAGAACAAGTGCTATTATTGATTTTTGGACAGCTGGTGTTTAAAATTATGGGATTCTTACTATGCTTACCTCTCCACTTCTGGTAGATTCTTTCAAAACATTATAGGAAAATATTTGTCTATTTTTCATAGATTATATTTCTATCATTCAACAAAATTGCATATTGACTTACATTTATAATTATTACTGCTACATATACAACCTTTTTTAAAATGGTAGCAAACATTAATTTTCAAGTAAAATGTGATCTGTCTGTATGTTAAAACTTTCATTAAAAAATTTTTCACTAAACTATAAAAACAAATAAAGTCAGAAGGAACTTAACTAAAGCATATAAGTTCCAACCATTCAACTTACCCAAACACTTAACATGTCATAAGCAGAGAACAATACCCTGTTAAATGACTAAAGTTTTAATTCTTACAATTTTACTTTTACTTGAGAAATATAACACTACCTATTCATGGGATACTGTGTAATATTCTAATCTATATATGCATTAAAGGAAGATTTAATCAAGCTAATTAATGTATCAATCCTCAATGATTTATCTTTTTCTTTTTTGTGTGATGAGAAGTTTAAAATATATTTTAGCAAATTTGAAATATATAATATATTATTAACAAGTATACTCATGATGAATTACAATATATTAAGTTTATTCTCCTGCTGTAACTAAAATTTTATACCCTTTGATCAACATCTTCCTTTTCCCCATTCCTCTTCTTTGCAAAAGGCTTACCACCTCTTTACCTCCTATTTCTGAGCTAGACTTTTTAGATTTCTCATGTAAGTGAGATCATACAGTGTTTGTCTTTCTGAGCCTGGCTTATTTCACTTAACGTAATGTTTACCTGGTTAATTTATATTGCAAATGAAGGAATTTTTTAAGACAATATAGTATTTCACTGAGTATGTAACACATTTTATCTTTTCATCCATCATTGAGCACTTAGGTTGCTTCCATATCACAGCTATGGAGCATAATTCTAAAATGAACATCATAAGAGTGCAAATAGCTCTTCAACATGCTGATTTCAATTCCTTTGGTTACTTCAATTTCAATTGAAATTATTTCAATTCCTTTGGTTATAAATTTGCTAGATTAATTTTTAAGAACTCAAAGTATAAAGCTACTAGAAGACAGGGAGAATGGACTACAATGCTGCTCTGGCCCATGATATCTTGAATAGGATTCCAAAAGCAAGATACCAGACTGAAAAATAGATGGAATTTCATCAAACTGAAAAGCTTCCATGCAAAGGGAAACAATGGAGTGAAGAGACAACCCATAGAATGGGAACAAATATTTGCAACACATATCTGTTAATGGAAAATATTAAAATATTTGGAATATTATATAAGGAATATTCAAGTATTCCTTATATAAGGAACTCAAATAATTCAATTATAAGAAAACAAATAACTTGATTAAAGAGTGGTTAAAGGATCTGTACAGATATTTCTCAAAAGAAGAACTATGAATAGTCAACATGTATACGAAACTTGTTCAACATTTCTAATTATCAGGGATATACAAACTGAATTCACATAGAAATAGCACAGCTGTTAAAAGGACTACTACCAAAAAGGTGAATAAAAGATGTTGGTGAGCTATGGAGGAAGAAAAAAAAAAACTTGCATATTGTTGGAGAGAATGCAAATTATTATAGTCATTTTAGAAAAATTGTGGAGGTCCCTTAAAAAAAAACAATGAAAAAGACTTTAATTCAATGCTTCAGTAATAAAGAACTCTGTATCTAAAAGCAATATTTTTCATATACATACTTCCCTGGCTATTTAGTTTTACATTACCCTGAAACTTCTTGCCTTAATTCTTGATTTTAAAATTCTGTATGACTGAAAAAGTCCTCATTTCTGATTCCATTATATTTGCCTCATTCTTAAGATCCATGTGGGATGCTGCATCGACCAGGAAAAGAATGTTTTTATTGTTTTTGCTTTTGAACTAGATCTAAGTAAATCAGAAGAGAAAAATCCTGTCCTTGAGATTACCGTCTTCAGCTTGTTCTGAGAAAACTGCTCATGTTCATGCAAAAATAGCCAGAGGGGTATGATGCTATGAATAATCCAAATCCCAGAACAGGGCTGGGCATTCTAAGAACTCAATAGATGCTCACTATTTGTATTAACCAACCCTGTTTCTATGTTGCCTCTGCAGTTAGAAGACAAACAGAATAAGCCAAAGAAGTGTCATAAAGGAAGCAGGGGTGATATTACTGAGAAAACTTCATAGGTGCTATTAACCAAGTATATCCCAGGACCAGCCCTGCATCTTCACTCAGTTTTCCTTTACTATAAACACCATGGTTTGAACTGGTTCAACATGTCTTCACATTCATGTGGGTGGAGAAGGAGACTATATATGTTTTTGCATTTTCCACTAAATTAATTGTATTTCTCTTTTGAATTATTAAGATTGTTCCAATTTACACTATGGCACCACCAGGTTCATTTTCTTTTGCAATCTTTGTGTTGTCCTCTGCTTCTATTTTGATAATGGCTATTGATTTTTCTTCAAGTTTAATGAAATTTAAAAGTCCAATCTAACGATATGTCTCCCCAGTGAAAACTTAATTTTTAAGAAATTATATTTCTTAGTTGTACAAATTCCATCCACTCCTTTATTAAATATTAATTTTCCTACAAAATGTCCATTCTCAACCAATTAGAGCCATCATTTTCTTGTTTGCTTTAAGATATTGCTTTATCTTTAACCATGGATCCACATGGGAAACATTTTAAACAGAAGAGAAATAATCATCAAACATTTTGTATTTTTAAAGTTAAAGGATATATATATCTATATATATATATATATATATATATTTCTTTTTCCAGCTGCTTTTAATAATTTTCTATCAGAAAATTATTTTGATATAAACAAAATTTGCATTTTAACTTTTACTGTACTTGCAGAGGTTATCAAATAATTTTTCCTTTTATTTAAAATTTTAATCAATAACCCCAATCCACTTTGAATAATAAACCAACCCTGCATTCCTACAATAAATCATAGAAAATCATTTACACTGTTGGTTTTTATTTGTTAATATGTTTAGATTTTGACATTAATGTTTGTGACTGAAATGGCCATGCAATTTCCCACTCTAATATCATTGTGCCTGGTGTGGGAATCAAAGATATCTATTGTAATAAAATGAAGGTAGAATGTCTCTAGTATTTGACTCTGGGATTATTTTTGAAAAATGGGATACATCATATACTGGATGTCTTATAGAACTTGACTTTATCCTAACCAGGAAAATTGTGTTATTTGTGGGGAGATTAACTAATAATGTGCTTTCTAACAGGAAAATGAAAATAAAGATTACTTTGTGGCTAGTTTTGGTAATTTATAGTTTGTTAAGTATACATTCATTTATTCAAGTACAAGTATACCAATATTAATTTGTTAGAACACTTTATTATTTTGTTTAATCCCTGAAATATCTCTAATTAAATTGTTTCATTAGCTAATATTGTTTATTAATGCCTTCCTATATTGATTTTAGTTTTCATTTCTTTTCTATTTTGTAAGTCCTTACAAATACCAATTTTTGTTATTGTCTTTATTGACCCTTTCTTTTGTATGTTTTCTATTATTTGATTTCTAACTTTATCATTCCCTTACATTTATATGTTTAAGATTCATTACATGTTTCTCTCCAATATTTAAAGCACTGGCTTGGTTCATTAGTTTTCAGTTATTATTTTCTAATTTAAATATGTATAACTTTAAGTAATATATTTATTGATTTTGCTTATTGTACAAAATTGATTTGTTATAGCTTTGTGACATAATAATAAACAAATATTTAGTCTATCTCTGTTTCACACAGAACTTCCAAACTCTTAATTTCCTGAGTGATACTGGTGCTAGGAACAACTTTTGTCGGATTATTTGGTCTTTGACCCAGGTTGTTCATACAGAGCTCCTGAATCCCTTGAATTTTCTTGGTGCTAGTAGTGTGTTTTGTTGTGATGGGGCAACTCTTCGTGAGGTCCTGTAGAGTTTCAGAATTGGGCAGATCACCAAAACAAGCCAGGGAAGCCAGGGTTTGAAATTTATAACTCTTAAGTGCCACAAGCTCCAGAAATGAGAGCAGGGATGGCAATTGATATTCTGATACTGCCTGTGTGTTGAAGGATCCATAAAAATTCCCAAACTACAGGAGCCCAAGAACTGCCACGTTGCTAAATACAGCCATCCACTGGAAGGGTGGTGTAGCACATCTCCATGAGGACAGAAGCTCCTGTGCTCCAAATCCTTCAGGGCCTATCTACTTCTTCATCTGGCTGTTCTTCTGTGTCTTTTATGGTATCTTTATAACTAGTAAATATAAGTAGAAATTTTCCTGAATTTGTAAGGAATTTTAGTAAATTATCAAACTGAGGAAAGAGATTATGGGAACCTCTAAATTTAAAGCCAGTTGCTCAGAAGTGCAGATGACAACTGAGGATTGCTGTAACATCTAAATTGGGGGTAGAACTGTGGAACTGAGCCTTTAACCTGCCATTCCTGCACTAACTCTAAGTAGTTAGAGTCAAAATTAAATTGCAGATGCCCAACTGTTACCCATAGAAAATTTAAGAATTGTTTGGTAAGAAATACTCACACACTTGCTCTCAGAAATGTTAGTGTAGAAAAATAAGGTTTTTTTTCCTTTATTCATGTTTGTCAAATCTTATTTTCTTCTAATTTATGTTAATTGTATCCTTTCTCCATAGTTTAGCAGTTTAAATATATAAGGTTTGTCTTTATTACCTTTATTTTTATTTCTGATTTAATTATTCTGCAGTACTAAGGAATATGAACTGTGTGAAATAATTCTTTATATTTTTAGAGTAGTTTGTGATCTACTATGTGATCAAATTTTGTAAATATTTTACATGTTATTGAAAATAATATTATTTTCTAATTGTTGACTGACACTCCAGTTTTATTTGTGAAATTGTATATCAACCAATTTGTATTTTTTGTGTAGGTGAAATTCATTTATTCCTACTGATTTTTTATCAAGCTGCTTTGTATATACATTATTAAGAGATATGTAATAAAATAGTCATGATAGTAAAACTTGTAATGTTTTCCTTGTAGATCTCTTAAATATTTGATTTCTGTTTTCCTTTGAGGTTTCTATTTCTAAACTTCTTTGGTGATAAAAGTATATTTTTAATCTACAAATGTCTTTTCTTTATTATTAGAATTATGAATTACTTAAATGTAGTATTCTCATTTGTTAGTTTTATTTTCCTCTCAATATTTTAATCTAGTTTTCCAAGATAATCTGAATATTTAACATGAATTTCCTTCATTATTTCTGAGAATTCAGGTTCTAATTAAATGCTGTTCCTCAAAATTTGATTTCTTTCTTTTGGCTCTCTTAAAACACATTTGTCTTTATTGTTCTGCACTGTTAGTGTAAGCTGCCCACACTGCTATTTCCAGTAAGTGAAGATTTTGTATGTTCTCTTTTGCTCTCTTTATTCTCTTTTGCTTCCTTTGGCTCTCAATCATGGCTCATTTTTCTCTTGTGTGATGTATGATTTTTTGAGAACTAGACATGTCTATCAGACTTTTAATATAGTGATTTTTTAAAATGTTTTCTTTGATACTTTAAAGTTATTAATGTGATGCTATTTATTGTTTCAGTACAGATGTACACTGTATAATATTTAAATCAGGTTAAACATGCTGTTGACTCAAACACCATTTCTTTATCATGAAAGCATTCAGAATCCTTTCTTTTAGCTTTTGGAAATACACAGTACATGATTTTTGCCTATAGTCATCCTACTGTGAAATACTATACCAGACCTCTAACAAGAAATTTGTACCCATTGATCAACATTTTCCTACATTGCTCAGTATCTGGTATCCACTATTCTCCTCTCCAACTTCCATGAGATCAGCATGTTTGCCATAACTAAAAGAGGCAAGAAGCTTCTTAAATGTCATTTTATAAATGTTAGGGCTTGTTTTTCATCTTATTCTGTAATATGTATCTTCCACTTCAAAATTTTTGGCTTCCTGTGGGGATTCTTTTATATTCTTACCTCAGGCTTTATTTCTACCATGGGTTATATCCTCAGTTCATGTTTTGAGGCTGTCAATGTGGATCCTTCCGGTAAACTGGGTTCCCCACAAAATTACAAGTGGAAGACAAACTTTAAACTCTGCTACTTTACAGTTACTCTGCTATCATGTGATTCTGAAGACTTAAAATTTCTCTTATCTTGTACCTTTACAGATCTGATTCCTTTATGGGTAATTTTAATACTTACTTGTTGTTTTTCAGTTTGCTTTCTCTTGAGAAATAGAACAACATGAAATCTTCAAATATTTTATTTCTCCTGATGGATTTTACATTGTTTTGTAAGGATTTGTCTTTAACTATTGTTTTATCAAGAATTAAAATTATCCTAAGTAATGCCATGGGAATATCTATTTTGTTTTGTATTCTTTCACAAATTTCCTTCTAAAAAAGGTTACTCAATATGGAGATGCTATTGGAAATCTATAGTCTTTTTATAACAATTTCATATATTTGCATTCAAGTTCATTCATTGGATCAGTTTTCATTGAAACTAATATGCAAGTAGATTAAGTTTGTGATAACTGCTAGGTTTGATCTTCTTCTAGAATATTTAATTTCCCAGAATATTTATTTGAGGTACATTTCAATCAAAATAATTTGATACTCTTTCTAAACATCATGGTATATTCTGAATGCATGTAGTTAAGACTTAACTTATTCTTCGGTAGATTTTCTTCCCTTTTCCCACGGCTACCGTCTCATGTCCTAACCCATCAGAAAATTACATGTTAACTTTCTTTCCATTAATTTACATTGCTGATATTTTTTCTTTGTTTTCCTTTCAGAAGTGAATAAGGAAAGGTTTTAACTCAATCTATTATTAGTTAAAAATTTTATTTTTAAAAACTAGGTTTCAAAATACATCTGGAAATGTTTCACAGTTTTCAATGAGAAACAGAAAAGATAGAAATGGTGTAGTCTCCAACTTTCTTAACTTTCTCTCTTTTACTTCTCTTTAACTTAAACAACTTCATTGTGTCTGAGAAGCCCAGAAAAGACCCTTCATAAACTACTAATACAATAGAAGACTAAGGCATTACTATTTCATATGAGATGAGAAGACTTAAAGGAATTACCTTCCATATCCCACTTCTTTCTACAGCCTACTTAATTGTAAATCTTCTGAAAAGTATAAAGTAATAGATTTTTCTCCCAAATATATCCAGAAAACATACACCTAGGATCTAAACATGTTCATTGGACACATGCTGTAGTCATCACTATATCTATAAATGGTTTTCTAATTTCCCCAAACAGATATTTACTGAATAAGATAATAATTATTAAGATCAAAACAATTTTCATTAATTATGTGATTGATACCTCTTATTATATCATAAAGTTTGCTCAAAGAACACAAAATTTCATCCATAATATGCAAAAGCAGTGAGCTCTTCTAACCAGTTTGAAATTTACATAGTTAATTTTATTTATTTTTACTAGAAAATGTACTTTTCTAAGTCTATTAAGATAGAAACAAAGCCATAATAAATATTTTTCTCATCATGCATATTAATTTCTTAACAATATTCTCAGAAGATTCTTTCTTTTGTTTGAGAATCATTGCATATCACTGTCAAGTTCCTCTGGCTTGAATTTTCCCAGGATACATATAAGGCTTAATTCAAGGCTTGATGACTGCCAAACCAGCACTGACCTCTCAATAGGGGTGACATTAAAGTTATTTTTGTGGTTTGTGCTTCTGAAGAAAGTAACATGTAACTCTGAAGTTCCCATCCAGTGCATACTTTCATAGCTGTTTGTTCATCTTTTTTCTTTTGTGTCAGTGACTTTAAGAAGGGAAAAATTACCTTTAACTCTAAGCTTTGCTCTTTTAACACTAGCAGATTGTAATATATATTTTTTCATGGCATCTACTAACACATAAAGATGATGTTATTATGACACATAAGAAAGAAAAAAAAAGAGAATGAGTATGAGAGACAGGGCATTGGCTACTTTAAGGGATAAAATACTTACACAGTAGAATTTTTATAATAAAAACACTCACTTGAGAGGAATGAGTATTATTTTTTTCATAGGTATGATGTTCTATTTTATTTTATTTTTCTAAGGTTTGATGATCTTCACTACTCTATGTAATATAATCTTACAAGGCAAAGGCAAAGTCTTGCGAACCACATTCCTCCTTGAATAATATAGCACTTAGTCTCTTGTACCATAAATGTCAGTAAGCACTGATTTATTAAAATGCATGCAGGTAAATGTGTTTATTCTTTCAGCATAAATTGCATAGTTGCTTAATTTTATTTACTACTGTAAAATACCTGTAACATCACTACAGATAGGGCAAGTAAATATTCAAATACATACTTTTGATAGATTTCTCAAACAAACAAAAGGTGTATATCCATGACAACCAAGCCACTAAGATCAATCAAGATGTGAATAAGATACATTTTAGCATTATGTTTATAAAAAAATCTGACTTATACTTACTGAGGACAAATTTATGAATGTGTAAATATAACTATATTATGTGTTGCTGATTTTATGATTTACTTGATCAAAAGCGCTACAACATTCATCCCTGAGAATGATACTGGCTAGAATATATTTTTTCTACTCTTTTTAAAGTTTTTGCTGGAATAAGAGAGAACAGAACAACAAATTCCTTGACTAGATTGTCAGATACAAAAGGGAAGCATTAAGTCCTTGTATTCCTGCTTCCAAGAAGAGGAACTATAGGGGAATAAATTTTCATTATATTAACTCTTTAAGAAAAAATCAAAATTTCTGTGCCTTAGTTGTTCCTGCAATTCTCGTTTGGTTATTGTAAAATGTGCATTATATTTAGTTAGCTCAGTTTTATTGTAGATAATTCTATGGTAATTTTGAATACTAATAATGTCTATATATTCTCTTCTTCCATATTACTTCTTAGTAACTTCTTTTTTGTTTGTATATCTTTATAATAGTAGAATTTCCTTAACTGTTAAGTACATATTGTACATATTATTTAATTCATGTTGAAATTTGGTGTAGACTATATGTATGAAGATCAGAAAATATTAACAAGGATTAAGAATACCAGAAGAGCCTAAACTACTAGGAATCCCACTCTAATGATTTGTATAAAATTATCTACCAGTTTATTCAGGCCCCCAAATGTGAAGTATCATGAAAGACTGCCTTCCCTGCTTCATTTAAAGACATAGAGATTAACTCTTAAAAGGCTATGCAGCTAAATAACTCAAATTTATTTTCCCTTATGCAGCCAAATAAACTCATTTTTTTTTCTTTTTATTTTCCCTGCCCCAATACTCATGGCCCATGTTCAAATTAAAATGAATCAATAACATATGTATTTATCTCTAGGATCCAATACATATGGTCACATGGACACATGGTCAGCAATAAACATTAAAAATGTGAGAGATTTACATATCTGATAGAGCAAATCTTGATGTAACAGTATTTTTTTAAATAAAAATGTCCTGTGATTTACTTATATTTTACACGGAGGACCATCTACTAATGCCTAGGATAATGGTGACTGACTAAATATAAATCTTTTTCCACATTCTCCCCAAAATGTTATACATATCAATGAGATAAACAAAAATAAAATCATACTCTTGTGATTTTCTTTATTTCAAATAGAATGAACACATCAGCCTAAAAATATCTGTAACTAGAGAGATAAACACAAAACACCATGATTATAAATAGTTTGTGCTGTCAGTACATGAATGTAAAGCATGAGGTGGTAAAATAGGGTGTATGAAAAACTGTACCATGGAAAAGAGGATCATGAAAATTCAAGGAAACTGTAAAATAAATGTCTTATAAATCCAGTATATTTCAAGACTATAGAAAAACCGTGTAAATGTGCAGAATTTCAAGACATATGGTGGTCTTGAATCCCTTCTGAGGAATCCAGTAGAGAATGAATTGCATTCAACTAAGACACAAATGAAAAGACTTTTAGCAAGAGAGTGGTGAGTGAGCATTTAACATTTTAACTATAGATTAACTGTAAATTAGAAATAATTTAAGCAACTTTTGAAGAAAGCATTTCTTATTCTGAGTCTAAAGGAAAAAAAATGTTAAAAGTCTTCAAGTTAACATGGTGTGTGTGTGTGTGTGTGTGTGTGTGTGTGTGTGTTTATAATAGTATTGGTACAGTGATTCTGAAACTATATTATGGGTATTGTAATTTTATAAAAATAATGATATACCTTGATGCTATTAGAAGCCAGAGTTCTTATTCTGGAAGAAAACAAATGCAAAGATGGAATGGCAAAAGTCAAAAAATTAATTTGTTGGGGTATATAGCAATAAGAATTGCTAGTACAAAGTCATGAATTTCAAATACCTAGCTCTGTCTGTCTAAAGACAGAGAGGAAATCATGTCCTGGGGGAGGTGTAAAGGAAAGGTCTCCCTGCAGCAGAATGTGGACCAACAGTTGTAGAACAAATGATAAAACAGAACATCGCTATTTCTCACACCTTAAAATTAGAATGGATTCAGGCAAGAGTGTTTAAGACATTCTAAAAGTAGAGAATGAAAGTTTTACAAGGAACATATTTTTTATGATCCCAAGGTATATTCTACAAATTACTTCTTAATTACAAGTGGAACAAAGTACCTTCTGAGTGGATACATCTCGTGGATATTACAAAGATCAGACCATTAATTATTATATCAAGTGCAGTATGATGTGATGATGCATTTAATAATCAACTGTATCAGTTTTTGATAATTTTGAAGAATTATTAACAAGTAAAAGGAAAAAATCAATGGCAATTGTCTTAAGAAATTTAACAATGAAGGGAAGAAGAGAGATTTGTAGCTAAAAGGAGATACAGAGTAGAAAGAAATATTTCTCAAACTTGGTAGATTTTGAGCATGTTGATATACTAAATGGGGAAAGCCATTAGTGTCCTGGTAAAAGTGTTCTTAAATACTAATGCTTACAGCTGGGTGTAGTTGGCACAGGCCTATAATCCCAGCAAGCAGGAGTATTGCAAATCCAAAGCCAGCCTTAGCAAAGGCAAGGTGCTTAGCAACTTAGTGAGACCCTGTCTGTCTCTCAATACAATACAAAATAGGGCTGGGGATGTGGCTCAGTAGTCAAGTGCCCCTGAGTTCAATCCCGGGTACCCTTCCAAACTCTCGCCCTCCAAAAACACTAAAGAGAATGTTTTTAACCTTTCATTGTTTATTTCTCTCTCTCTCCCCTCCACCTCCCGCCCCCGCACAAGCACACACACACCTACATACAATGAACATTTTCAAACTGCCAAGAGTTTAACCTTTATTAAATCCCTGAATATTTAGCAATAACAGCCATGATGCAAATATTATTAATGGAATCTCAAGCATCCTTGGAGGAATTAGCACCTTTGATGCTGAAGGAAAAAAAGGGGTTAAAAAGGAAAAAAAATAATATATATAAAATATATATATGTATAAATGGAACTGCATTTATGGTTGTTATCAAAGGAAACAATGTAACTTCACTAAAATCCTAGATTATCTCAAAAATAAGAGGCTACATGTTTCAGTGAGATAAAAGAAACACAGTTTAGATTAAGTGTATGAGGAAAAGATAAATATCACAAAAATATAATAAGATAAAAGGAAAAAAAGTAAATACTATCATTAGAAACGTTATCCAGTCCAACAGCAGAGATTATACTCAATGATACTTTCTTCAACAATATTCAGCACTTGTATTGAGAAAACTTCAATAGTTGGTTGGTCCAGAGTTAGAGGTCTACAGGGCACATGGGATGGAAGCACATGGTCTTAGTAGAGTCAGAGGCAGTAGTGCATATTTTATTTAGGAGAAGACCATGGTGCTACTGTTGAATAGCCTGAGTAAATGGGTATCTGTTTAGTCTGCTTCTTGTTTCAGTAGAGAAATTTCTTGGCATACATCTAAGGCCTTGACTTGTCCCCACCATAATAAATTCCATCTCTTTTTATTTCCTAAAGCACTTTGTTTATGCAAGTATTCACTTTCTGTTATAAGTCAAACTCACCCTCTTCCTGGAAACATATATAGGTATACAAAATGCTTTTTGGTGTCCATTACTTCTTAATCCCTTATACTCACATCTTCCAGCTACAGTCCCCTTTCTCTGCTGTCCTTGATGTGGAAAAACACTGAATACTTGTCTATATACAGACAGCTTTGACTTCCTAGCCATGTCTTTTTTGATTTATGTTTTTAATTTTCAGCAAATATTTATTTTGTTTGTACTATACGCCAGTGACTAATTCATACTCTGGAAGTGCAGAAGTAAACCAAATAGATTACATCTATGATCTTTTGAAGTTTATATTTCAGTTGGGATTGAGGGAGACGAAAAAAATGAACAGATACATATTTGGAGATAGTTGATGCTTCTCTGAATTATAATTATGTAACAGGCATTCAATGAAGAGTTAAAAGATGAACTAAAATTCATATTAATATTTCCTATTAATGCTAGACATTGGTTAATAATGATACTTTCTTATTATTAATGAAAAAGCCAAACAAAAGTTGTATGCTATGTATGTAGAGCTTCCCTACAAATAAAAACTGAAATTCTGTGTACTATAATGATAACCAATTTTGTTCTATTTGAAAATAAGTAATATTCTCAAGAGATTTTTAAGATGCATGTATGCATAAATAAAAAAAATAGCAAAACAAGTACTTGAACATCTATCATTTATAGAAAAAAAATGGAACCTGTTAGTGTCAGAAACCTCTGACAATGCTTTTTCATGATTTTTTTTTTCCTGTAGGAAAGGTTATATTACTATGGAGCTCAATTCAAAATGAAAATCTGGGGCCCCTTGTTCAAAAGTTATTGTGAATTTCAAATTGCTAATGGCATATCATTAAACCAAATGCAATGTCTTCTGAAGGCAGAAGCTGTGAAATGGCACAGGTCACTTCCCCAGATGAACTGAGTGTTCCTTCCTCCACCCCAGAGGCAATGCTTGCTTTCCCTGCATTGATAATAATCATTCCTTCACTTGCTTTACAGGTGTACTGTCATTCATGTTGGGTTAAATCATATAAAGTTATTTATTTTTATAGGTCACTTAATATTTTTTAGTGTACTCAGCTTTCGAAGTTTACCCAAATAAAATCTTACCATATTAATAGTTCTGACTTGTTCTTTGTGCTTCACCATTTTACTTGTGATACCAGTTGCAGGATTGTTATAAACAACCTTTGTCATGAAAGGTGTTGATGTTGCCAAAAGTTTTTATTTTCTGAATCTAATAAACTGATTTTTATTCTTCATTCACTTAATGTAGTGTGTAGCACTGATATATATATATATATATATATATATATATATATATATATATATATATATAT
>NW_026000068.1:21130212-21135536 GCF_001458135.2 Marmota marmota marmota
CTGATATATATATATATATATATATATATATATATATATATATATATATATGTATATCAGAGATAAATATTACTTGATTGTTGTGTATAATCTTTTCAGAGTTCTGTTGGATTCTATTTTTTGTTGAGCATTACTGTATCTGCATTCACATGGATCTCAACGTGTAATTTTTATTTGCAGTATTTTTTTTTAATTTGAAATCAGGATAAAGTGGACATCACAAAATAAGTTTGGAAGTGCTTTAAAAGGGTTGTCAGTAATTCTCTTGAAATGTTTGTTGGGATTCATAAGTAAAGTTGTCTGGCTCTGGGCTTTTCATTATTAAGAGAATTGTAGTTACTGATTGAATTTCAGTTTCTTCATTCATTATTGAGATATTCATATTTTCTATTTTTTCATCATTCAGTCTTAGTAGGATATACATTTACAGGAATTTATTTTTATTCATGGCTATCAAATATGTTAGCACATAGATATTGGTATCATTCTCTTATAATATTTTATATTTCTTTTGTATCCATCACAACATCTCAGATTTCATTTCTAATATTATTAATTTGAGTCTTTTTTAATCTAACTAAAGCATTATTAACTTTGTAAATCTTTACAAAGAATTTATTTTTTATTTCATTTTTTTTTCTTGTCTTCATGTAAATCTTTCTTCTACTAGATTTGTACTTAGTTTATTCTTTCTTTTGTGAAGTGTAGTGTTATATTATTCCTTGGAGATTGTTCTTAATATAGAAATTTATTGCTAAAGATTTTCCTTTTATTACTACTTTTGCTACATCCATAAGTTTTGGTATGTTGTGTTTTCATTTTTATTTTTCCTGAAAATATTTTTTCATTTTCATCAATTATTTCTTTGATTTGTTGGTTATTAGGGAGTATGAAATTTAATTTTTATAAATTTCCAAATTTTCCAAATTCCTTCTGTTATTTACTTCTAGTTTCATTCTGTTTTAATTGGAAAAGATACTTGATGTGATTTTAAAACATATTATGACACTTTATGGCCCAATATGTGATATATTGTGGCAATTATTTCATGAGTGATTGAGAAGAATGTGTATTTCACTGCTATTGATACAATGTTCTAGATATGTTTGTTACATCCATTGTGCTTATATTATTGTTCAGATCTACTGTGTACTCCTTGATATTCTGTCTGAATGATCTATTCATTCTTGAAAGTCTATTATTGAAGTTCTTTACCCTCATTGTATTTCTTGGGTATTTCTCTTTTCAGTTCTGTTGATATCTGCTCTATATAGTTAGGGTCTCTGATATGATATATATGTACACATTGTACACACATGCATACATACATGTAAATATATATATGTAATTATATATTCCAGATGAATTTATTTCTTATATACTTATATACTGGACTTCTTTGTTTCTTCTGTAATTTTCTTTTTTATTTAAAACCTATTTTGGTTAATATAAGTACTGTTATCCTTTCACTTTTTTGGTTATTATTTGCATAGACTGTCTTTTTCATTTTCTATCCCTCTATTATCAGCCTTTGTGTATTCTATTGATCATCTATATATCAGGCCAGAAATAAATCACTTACTATGAAATAGAAAATTAGAAAATTGGATGGTGGTTTCCAGGTTTTGGGTAGAGGGGAAATTATTGCTTAACAGGTATAAATTTTCAGTTACACTGGATGATTAACTTCCAGAGAGTTTCTGTACAACATAGTAGCTCCAGTTCCTATACAGGAGTGGGTTAATAGTATTAATAATACAATATTGTGCACTCTCAAATATACTAAAAAGAAAAATTTCATTTTAACTATTCTTAATACACACATGCATACACGGAGACAGGAGAGAGAGTTGAAAAAATAGACATCCTTAGTATATCAATTATTTTGATGGTATAATGAGTATTTGCCTATTTTTAAATTCATCAAAATGTATATCTGTGCATTTTGAAATATCAATTATAACAATAAATCTAAAGTAGCATGCAAACCTACCTCATTTTTAAGATGTTGTAGATTTTTTTGGTCTTTATATTTCTAAATATATCCAATTTTCAATTTTGCACAGAATTATTAGCTTTTCATTGGATTTGCCATGCACCTGTATATCTACATAGAGGCAACTGACATATTTAAATATTACTCTTCCCAGTCATGAACAGAAGAGAGATTACTGTTAATTTAGATTTTATTTAATGGTTTCCAATAACTTCTAGAATTTTCTCTATACAAGTGTTATACATATCTCTTTAGAATTTTCTTATTGGATTCATACTTTGATGTGGTTAAAAATGACTTTTTAAATAAAATTTTATTTTACCTCTCTTTATTAATGATGCATATCAAAATAGCAGACTTTCTTGACTGATCATTTACAAATAAACTTATAATTTATAACATAAATTTTAACACTCTTTAATTTGTTATGCAATTATACTGCAATTAAATAACCTCAGTCATTTTCTTTGGTCCCAATCTTAATTTTTAAAATGCATTTTCATTTACTATGCCAGGATGAATATGTCATTACTTACATAAAAGTAAAATTTTACTTTGGTGACTATAACTTTTATTTATAAATAGACCCTCATTATCTGTATTAATGATTTTGGCCACAAATATATATTTCAAGCAACATTAATACATTGTAATAAAAACTACTTAAAACTTAGGAATTGAGACCTGCGACCGACTGGGAGAACAGGCCCAGCGGCACGCCGGAGTGGTAGACACATCACCCCAATTGGAGGAGAGGCACAGCCGCCGTCTGCGCCTGCAAGGTAGGCAGACCTGTAACCTGGAGAACAGGCCCAGGGGCCCGCCAGCGTGGTAGACAGATCACCCCTATTGGAGGAGGGGCCCAGCCGCTGCCCGCAAGGTAGGCAGACCACGCGACCTGGAGAAGGGGCCCAGTGGCCCGCTGGCATCATAGGCAGATCACCCCAATTGGAAGAGGTGCACAGCCGCTGCCCGCACCTACAAGGTAGGCAGACCTGTGACCTGGAGAACAGGCCCAGCGGTCCCCCACACACACACGGTAGACAGATCACCCCTATTGGATGAGGGGCCCAGCAGCCACCTGCAAGGTAGGCAGGCTGCGTGTCCAGGAGAAGGGGCCCAGCGGCCTGCCAGCATGGTAGACAGAGCACCCCAGTTGGAAGAGGGACCCAGCTGCCGCCTGCACCTGCATGGTAGGCAGACCTGTGACCTGGAGAACAGGCCCAGTGACTCGCCTGAGCGGTAGACAGACCTCCCCAGTTCTAGGAGCCCAGCCTCCCTCCAGTGAGGTAGACAAACCACTCCAACTGGAGGAGGGGCCCTGCCGCCCGCCCGTGTGGTCACCTGACCAAGCTCTTGACAAACATAAGGTTTCCCCAGCATCCCCACCTCATCAAACACCTTATGAGAAAAACTGATGGAACTCATCTTAGAAAATTCCACCAACCCTTAAAACCCACCAACCGGTAGACTGGCATGCGGTTCTGCAGCGGATCAGGCACCTGGTTTACATCTCAGAGAATAAGAGTAGAGAGGCCACAGGTGGAAGCTCAACTCCTCTTACACTGACTACCACCACCATCCTGAACCCAGAGACTCAAGCTAGGAATAGACAATGCCACCAACTGGAAGAAATGAAAACAGAGTTCTGAGAGATATTTTTTTTCTTTTTTTCTTTCTTTTTCTCTCTTCTCTCTCTCTTTTCAGCCATTCACCCAGTCTCCTCTACCCTTCCCCCTCGGGTCTTCGCAACCTCAACTTATGTGAAACCAAAAATTGTACACGAAAAAGGTCTTTAACAACTGAATCACCAGAATAATATACTATACAGGAATTGCATATGCCCCACCTCCCTTCCCCCTTTTTATTCCTTTCTTTGTGCTCGTATTTTCTTTTTCCCGCTCTCTTTTTTCTCTCCCTTTCCTTGTTATCTGTTTTCCTCCCTCCTACTCCCTCTATCCGACTTGCAACCCCCTAAATTTTACTATTCATAAGTAGGGTAATCTTATAAATACAGATAGGAATTTGAATCTATACATTCTTCCATAAATTACCCATCTATTGGTTAGAGCTCTCCAAAGTTACTAAGTTACATTAACCCCATACCCTCACTCCTTTCCCCGTAAACATAACATCCTACACCTGAAATCCAGTTTTCTTCAAGCTACCAGAAATGGTATGCCTTTCATGAAACTAATGACTATATTTGTAAACGATAATCGTAACCAACATTTGTAGACATAGAGTATAGCTATAAATGTAGTAATAAGGAAAACGTGTGCTTAGATGATGTACTATTGATATTGAGAACTGTTAACATTGTCTTTCTCCACAAGAGGGAGACTTTGCAACTATACAAGAGCAATATAAATATATAGGGGGGAAATTCAATAACACAATAGTTTCACCAAGCAGAAAGAAAGGAGAGCAGTATGAAAAGACAAGGAAAGAAAGGACCACAAGCAATACAGGTCAACTCAACATTAGAAGAGGTAATATCTGCATCAGATGGAATGTCAGATAAAGAATTCAGGATATACATGCTTCAGATGATCTGGAGTCTCAAGGAAGACATTAGACAGCAAAATCAGACAATGAAAGATCACCTCGACAATGAATTACATAAACAAATCCAAGAAGCAAAAGATCAACTATACAGGGAGATAGAGGTTATAAAAAACAAACAGAAATCCTAGAAATGCAGGAAGCAATAAACCAAATTAAAAACTCAAATGAGAATACTACCAGCAGAGTAGAAAACTTAGAAGATAGAACATCAGACAATGAAGACAAAGTATTTCAACTTGATAAGAACATAGACAGCTCAGCGAGACTGTTAAGAAACCATGAGCAGAACATCCAAGAAATATGGGATAACATAAAGAGACCAAACTTAAGAGTCATTGGGATACAGGAAGGTATAGAGGTCCAAACCAAAGGAATGAGCAATCTGTTCAATGAAATAATATGGGAAAAATTCCCAGACTTGAAGAATGAGACAGAATCCCAAATCCTAGAAGTCTACAGGATGCCGAATGTACAAAATCATAAGAGATCCACACCTAGACACATTATAATGAAGATGCCCAACATACAGAATAAGGAGAGAATTTTAAAAGCTACAAGAGAAAGGAAGCAGATTACATTTAGGCGTAAACCAATCAGGATAACAGCTGATATTTCAACACAGACTCTGAAAGCTAGAAAATCCTGGAACAACATATTTCAAATGCTGAAAGAAAATGGGTTCTAACCAAGAATTGTGTATATAGCGAAATTAAGCTTCAGGATGGAAGATGAAATTAAAACCTTCCACGATAAACAAAAG
>NW_026000068.1:21140092-21156164 GCF_001458135.2 Marmota marmota marmota
AGAGAAGGGAAATTGCATGGAAATGGAAGGAGACCCTCAGAGTTATACAAAAGTAGATACAAGAGGAAGTGAGGGGAAAGGGAAAAATAATACAAGGGGGACAAATGAATGTCAGTAGAGGGGGCAGAGAGAGAAGAGGCGAGGGGAGGGGAGGGGAGGGGGGATAGTAGAGGATAGGAAAGGCAGCAGAACACAACAGACACTAGTATGGCAATATGTAAATCAATGGATGTGTAACTGATGTGATTCTGCAATCTGTATTTGGGGTAAAAATGGGAGCTCATAACCCACTTGAATCAAAGTGTGAAATATGATATATCAAGAATTATGTAATGTTTTGAACAGCCAACAATAAAAAAAAAAAGAAATACCAAGTAATTTGTTATAATTCTTAATATAATAATTTTTTTAAAGTTTTATATCTTAATTTACAAATTACAAATTCCTTGACAGCTTAAAACACTTTAGGAAACCTTTTTATCATATCTGGTGTTCATTTATTTTAGAGAACACTGATAAGTAAACATAGTGGTCACAATTTTTACTTTTACCATTAATTATATTAAAATTTAATCAAGATCATGAAATATGTTTTTTTCCTACTAGTATTCTGGATCAACTTTGATATATGTATCAATAATCATTATTGCTGCTATATGAATGGTATTTCATGTGCATTGATACCTATGCATTTCTTGCATTCAACTCACAAAAAAATCACCAACTGATAAAAATCTCTTCATTTCTTACCTTATTTTTGATATTAAATTGAAAAACAAAAGGCAGTATCATCTTTGAAATGTAGAGAACTTTAAAAAGTATGGCTTCCACACTTAGAAAGTGGATGGACAGACTACAATTGAATATTTCCCATGGTATCAGCAAAGCACTGAGGTTTCAGAGAATGCAAATAAACTAAAACCTGGAGAGAAATAAATATTTTCCACAAGAAAGAGGACTAGAATCACTGGAAGATTTTCTTACCTGGGGCAGAAATCACAAAACACTCCTCTATAAATTACTAAGAAAATTCAGTTAGGAATCTTAAGAAATGGCTTAAAGTTCAGGGTGGGCTAGCATGAGTGTGAAAATCCTGCTACTGGAAGGCAGAGATCCATGCTCCCTTTCATGCTTTTCCATAAAGAAACTCATAAGACTTCATGGGCTCACAGGGAAGTAAAGAAAGAACCAGGCATAGTTTTCTTTCTGCTGCTGACTGAGGAATGGAGAACAGAAGTCAAACTGTATTCATAACCATTTTCTTAACTTCACTAGAGAATAAAATCTGTAATCTGCACTAGAGGAGCCCCACTCCCCAACAAACAAAAACAAAACCAAAATATTTGAACATATAACCTGAAAGCAATGGTAGCAACGTAACATAGCTTGGGGAAGGGAACATGATAAAAGAAAAATCTCTACATTTTTTTTTTTTTCCAGTAAAGGAAATGAACCCAGGGTCTTGTTCATGGTAGGCAAGCATTCAGCCACTGAGCTACATTCTTGCCCTGAAAAAATCTCTACTTTGTGTGAGGAATAGTAACACATGCCAACATCACATCTATAAGAGGACAGGAAGTTTGTGAAGACTACAACCATGGGTTCATATTTACAGTGCCTTCCAAAAACCATGGCTTAATCAAAAGATGCCATCACCCACTTCCACACACACACACACACACACACACACACACACCATCAATAAAATAAAAAGCATTAGGTAAAACTAAAACTCAAATACAAAGTTACAATAGACTACTCTTTCTGGAAGCAGCACAGGGTAGATACAAAGCCTCATGGGTACCATACTAACTAAAGCATTTTGAGGTCTCTGGTCATGAGTCAGACAACAAACTTCAACCCATCCAAAACTCCCCATTAGATGCAAATAAACCCATATACTAAAGACCTAACAAGAGTAAAGATGTAGTCATCTCCAAGCACAAATTATTATTTTTTATTACCTACCTTATATAAGTATCGCTTTCAAAGAACAACATATAAAATTTTGAGATGCAAAAAGCACAGTATGAAGAGTCAGTCAGTCCTCAGACCAGATGTAGATATGATACAAATATATCCTGTTGCTATCAGACAATGACATAAAATAATGACTATATATATATTAAAGACTCTAAAAGACAAATTGACAATACGATTCAGCAGATCAGTAATTTCAGCAGAGAGGGAAACTATAACAATCATCTAGAAATGATAAAAGTTTAAAATTCAGCAATACAAACAAAGAACATCTTCAACAGGCTTATCAGTAGACTTAGACAAGAAAACAATCAGTGCAAATAAAGGTAGTTAATAAATGTTACACAACCAAAGTGTAAAAGTAAAATAGAGTAAAAAATGCACAAAAGCAAACACAACCAGACCAGAATATTCAAGAGTTGTGGACAATTCAGGATTTAAAAGAGAGAAATAATAGATAAAATCAATAAAACCACAATCCAATCATTTGAAAATTTTCATAAAATTGATGTACTTCTACTCTAGCCAGGCTAACTCAGAAAACAAAATAATAAGAAGAAACATATTGCCAATGGCAGGAAAGAAAGAAGGGAATTCATTACTGATCTCACAAGCACTGAAAGTATAGTAAAATGGTAAGATGGTAACTCTAGGTTAATGAAATTAGTACTTTACCTGAAAGGCAGAATTTAAAAAAAAATAATTAAGGAAAAAATATTGGAATAAATGTCTTCTATAAATATGAAATTTGAGAACTCTAGGACTAAATACATTCACAGGTGAATTTTATCCAATGTTTCTTTTTTATTTATTTTAATTAGTTACACATGACAGTACAATGATCTTGACATATCATACATTTGAATCAGATGGGGTATAATTTCTCATTTTTCTGAGTGTACAGGTTGCAGAATCACATTGGTCATGCAGTCACATATATACATACAGCAATAATAATGTCTGTTTTATTCTGCTGTCCTTCCTTTCCCCCTTCCCCTCCCCTCCCCTCCCCTCCCATCACTTCTCTCTATCCAATCTAATGTGACACACTTTTTTTTTCCCCTCACATCGTCATATATGTATTCTGAATAATGATGAGGGTCTTCTTCCATCTTCTGTGCAATTCCTCTTCTCCCTCCCTTTCCCTCCCACCTCTCTTCCCTATTTAGTTTATCCAATATTTTAATAAGAAATATTGATTCTACATATCTGTCTCTATAATAGAGATGAGGAAAGAATACTCACCAATTTTTTTTTATGATGTCAGACTTACCCTAATTTCAAAATCAGGCAAAAGTAAGAAAATATAAAACTATAGCTCACGAACATATACACAAAAATCCTTTACAAAATATTATTTAGTGAATCGAATTCAACAAACTATTTTAAAAATGGATTAAAAAGTGTAATTAAGTGGGGTTCAGCACAGAAAAACAAAGCTGGTTTATCAATTAATGTTAAATTATGTGTTATGGAGTGAATTGTATACTTCCAAAATTTTTATATTGAGGATCTAATGTGAATGTATTTGGAAATAAGAACGTAAGTGAATATTAAGATTAAATGAGATCGTAAGCTACAATCTTAGTCCAGTGCTCTTATGACAAATGGAGAAGATACTGGGGTTACACATAGCAAAGGCCACTTGAGGATACAGAAAGAAGACAGCTATCTGCTAAGCCAGGGAGAGATCTCAGGAGAAGCCATGCCGGTTGACACCTGGTATTGGTCTTCCAACCACTAGGACTGTAAGATAATAAATTTCTGTTTTTCAATAGTCTTTTTTTCTGTTTTGCTGTAACTATTCTAGCAAAATAATGCATCATGTTAGCAGACTAAATTAAACATCAACAGCAAAAAAAAGAATGAATGATCATTTCAGTATAGACTGAAAAAAGATGCACAAAATTTCCCATTATTCATGACAACAATATAAATTCCTACAAAGATAAGAAAGAAAGGGAACTTCTTTCTCCTAGTCAGGATCATCTATTGAATCTTAGAGCTTATACTACATTTAATAGTAATATACCAAATATTTCCCTTCAAGCTAAAGATGTTATCTTATTACTTCTATTCAAAATTACATTGGGAATTCTTGCTAATGAAATAAGCCAAGGTAAAAATACAGACAATATAGATATAAATTTGAGTCTAAAATTTTTTATTTTTTTATTGGTTGCTCAAGACAATACAATGATCTTGATATATCATACATTTGATTCAAATGGGGTATGAATTCTTATTTTTCCACATGTACAGATTGTAGGATCACATTGGTTATACAGTCACATTTATACATACGGCAATACTAGTGTCTGTTGTATTCTGCTGCCCTTCCTATCCCCCTCCTCCTTCCCTTCCCCTTCATAATCAAAACAATTCTGACAAAAAAAATATATCTGGATGGTTCACATTTTCTGAGACTTTTTATATAGCTGAAGCATAATATTACAGTCTGGGTGAAAAATGTAGATATGGACATCAGTGTAGGAGAATACACAGTCCAGAAATAGATTCACAAAAACATAGGCAATTAATTTTAACAAAGATGCAAAGACCATTTGAAGGACAAAGGACAGAACTTTCAACAAATAATGTGGAACAACTAACTTCATATGCACAATAACTAACTTGAACATGTCTCACATTTTATATTAATGATATTCAAACTAAATCATGATCCTCAATGTGAAATGTAAACCTATACAACTTCAGAAAAATGTAGGAGAAAACATGTATGACCTTGGATTTCAGGATTCAAATACATAACTGAAAACTCATGATCCTTAAAAGAATTATGGATCAGTTTTATTATATTTAAACTTTTGCTTTGCAAAATAATCTATTAAGAGAATAAAATTACAAATTTTAGATGAGGAGAAAAGTATTTGTCAATCATATATAAAGGGTTCACATAAAAATTAAGAATATTTTTAACTCAGCAATGAGAAAGCAAATCATAATCGTTCCTTAAGGAAAAGCAAATTAAAGCCACAATGTTAAACACAAAAAACATTAGAATGACTAAAATATAGGAAAAAAAAACTGTTACTATGAAATGTTAAAAAGAATGCAATAGAAAACAATAGGAATTCCTATTTATTGGTAATAGGAATGCAAAATAACAAAGGCACTTTAGAAAACAGATTTAAAGTCTCTTATAATTTTAAACATACAGTTAAAAAAAAACAATGATTCCAGTACTGGACATTCATTAAGTAAATCAAAATTTTCTGTTAATAAAAGACCTACTTGTGAAAGTTTATAGAGACTTTATTGATATTGACCAAAGACTGAGATTTGAAAGATGGCCCTTCAACAGTTGAACGAGTAAATAACAGTATAGTCATGAAATGTATCACTCTTCAGACCTGAGAAAGTGGTCTAATAGTTCAGATTAATTTACAATGTATTTTTTTTTACTTGAAAAAAGCCAAACTAAAAAGGCTGTATATCCTATGATTCCATTAGAATGGAATTCTGAGAAAGGTGAAACAGTGGGTTAGAAGACTAATCAATCATTGTAGAGGTTACCAAGCACATCATTAGTAGAGGAGCCCCATAAGAAAATTTTTTTGATAATAGAACTATTCAATATGATACTTCAGTTTTGCATAAATGATTGTAAGCATTTTCAAAATCAAGAGAACTGTAATACCCATGGAATAAGTGTTATGCAAATTATAAGAAAATCAAAAAAGGACATCCATCCAACTATGAAATTTAAACAGTAACATAAACTAGTTCTGTAACAAATATATCCACAATTCTAATGAAATCTGATTAAAGTATATAATTTAGCACTCTTTGGAGAGGAGAATCTGACCTAAGTAACTCAAAAATAGCATTTTGACCAGACAACTAAGGCTAAAGACAAAAGAACAATAAACAAACAAAACTCAAATCAACTATATAATAACACTGTAGTTGGTAAACTTGTTACTCACAGGACTTTACTTAGCAATTCTGAAATTAATTTGCATGTATGCAAACAGTTAATTGCTAGTGTTAGAAACTTTATCATTGTCAGAGAAAAAAGGTTACTTTTAAATACATAAATAAGCAAAGAGGAAGATGTAAACAAACCCAATGATGATGGATTAAAGTAGAATATGCTGGTTTGAAATCATGTATATTTTAATATGCATGCAGATAAATACAGAAATATGAATAAGTGTGTGATATATATTAGCTTGCATACATGTATTTACTATCTCTGTCCATAGAGAAGGACTTGAAAGAGTGACTCCACAAGTAAAAGAAGTACTATTAGTCCCAAGATCTTAGATTCTAAATTCCAAACTCCAATTAATGAATCTTATGACTGATACTAAGTCTGTGTGTGAGAAAATACAAGACAAGCCTAGAAACTGCAGTACTAAGAATAAGGGAGTACTCGAAAAATGAGTCTCCGTATATGTTAAGAACAACTTCCAATCATCCAGCACAAAACAACTCCCAATCTCCGAAGATGGAAAATTTTAATAGTAAAATAAATCATTATAATGTTTTATTATAGACTGTCCCAAAATCTCAATGACTTGACTTAATTTTTCCACTTTATGACGGTGCAAAAGTGACAGGCATTTAGTAAAAATCTTACTTTGAATTTTGAATTTTGAACATTTTTGGAGCTACTAGAATGGTTAGGATACTCTCTTGAAATGATGGGCAGTGGCAGCAACTGTAGTCATGAGAATAAACCACCAATACTCTTCAGTGTACTATGTTGCTAAGCTATGATGTTCAGTTAGGTGTATGAAATGTATTTTCAACTTAAAATGAGTTTATATCTTCCACATTGTAGATTGAGAATCATCAATATTATTCAAAGAATAAAATACATATCCACCAATGTACACTGATGAAAACAAATGATTCATGAAAAAATGTGAAGGTAAATAAACAAATTTTCTCTTTAGTGAATTCCAAATAAGAAAGAAGGGAAATAGGTTACCATTTGGACACCAATTCATTGCTGCTGACAGAATCTAAGGAAAAATGCCATGACCAGCAGGTCAATATTATGGAGAAAAATAATTTCATTACCTCAAAGTATTTCTAACATATAAATTCTTAATTGCTCATATTTTGTAACATATGACAATAAAGAATTTGATGTATCTCTGTCTCCAAGAAGGAATCCTCCTCTCTTGAATAAAGTATAAAATGAATGACTTAATCCTAAAATAGATAGGGAAAGGGATAATTAATTATTTGATAGTGGAGAATCCTGGCAGAAAACACCTAAGTTATACGGTCAAGGTGCAACTGATCACCTTGACCAAGTATGTTGACATCCTATACTCCCATGTGATGCAATAAGAAGAAAATTCATAGTAATCCCCTTCAAAATCCCAAAATGACAATCAGAAAGAACCAAACAGACCCAAACTAAGGGACAGTCCTAAAAAAAATACTATCAGTAATTTCCAAAAATGTCAATTTATGAAAGATAAGTTGTTATGATTTAGATTAAGCATCTCCCTGAAGCCCATGTGTGAAACAATGCAAGACAGTCTAAAGGTGAAATGATTGGATTATGAGAGTCTTACCTCATCAGTGGATTAATCCCCTGCTGGGAATTAACTAGGTGTTAACTGTAGGCAGGTAGAGGGTGGCTGGAGGAGGTGGGTTTGGGGGGCATGCCTTTGGGGTTTATATTTTGTCCTTGCTGAACACAGCTCTCTCTCTTTCTGGTTCCTGGTGCCATGTCACCAGCTACTTTCCTCTGCCACATTCTTCTGCCATGGTGTTCCACCTCACTTCAAGTCTGGGAGAATGAAAGTGACAGTCCATAAATGGAGATCTCTGAAACAGTGAGTCCCAAAGTAAATTTCTCATCTTCTAATTGTCCTTGTCAGATCTGTTCATCATGGCAGTGAAAAGGCTAAAACACAAATAAAACCGGAAATTTTTACAGATACAAAGAAAAATTAGGAGAAATGAGGACTAAATGCACTGTGGTATTCTGGATTACATACTAACACATAAAGGGGTCATTAGTGGAAAAAAATATTGAAACCTGAATAAAATATAGAATTCATAAATAGTATTTGTAATATCAAATATATTATTAGGATATTTGGTTACAAATATTATGATATAAATGCAATAATATAATATTATTTCCTAGTTTTGATAAATGTATCATAGTTATATAAAATGGATGCTGTGGAAAGATGGAACTCTTTATATAATCTTTATAAATCCTTAAAGTTATTTCAAAGATAAAGGTTTAAAAATAACTTATTGAGCCTTTTCTCTTTATAGTTTCTACATATGGTCTAGGACTGACTTGTACTCTTGATATTAGTCATTTCATACAATCTAAATTGGTGTATCTGTTAAGATATATTTGTCTATGAATTTTTCTTCTCTATCACATACCACTGATAGTATGCAATGACCAAGAGTGCAATTTTAGAGAGTAATTATGTCAATTGCTAGTTCTGTATTCTCTCTGTGCACATTATTTGCCTAGATTTCCAAAACTCTTAGCACTGGTTTATATCTGTTAGTGCTACATGTGGAGAGCAACTTTGACTTACTCTTATATAGTAGGAATTTCTTGCATATAAATGCCAATTTTTTTGTTTTAATTTGAAAATAGTAGTTTGTAATTTCTTGGTAAAAATAAAAATAATTCCATTAGCTTACTGGAGGGATTATTGTACTTATTCAGAAACACCTGGCCATCTGTGATGATTTCAGCTATTTTTTTTTAAGTTTTATAAAATACATTGTACTCTGAATTGAATCAAACTAGTCATTCTTCTTAGTAATTACTTTTACAAGTACACTAAACTTTCAGATTCTCCTAACACAAAGAGATTAACATCATGTAGGTTTTGTGATGTTTCTGTAAACTGTGAATAAACTTTAATTTTGAGTTCGACTAGTACATCACTCCTTTTCACTTCCTCAGTGAAACACATAAAAGCCATAGATACATCATTATTAATTAGTTTTTTTAGATTTATATTGCTGCATAAATTGTGAACACTTGAAGGGCTTAAAACCACAAACAATTATTTGATTGTGTTCATGGATTAGGAATCTAGACACAATTTTGTTGCATCTTTTGTTCAGGATGCCACAAGTTTTAATTAAAGTATTAAGAATGCCAGTGTTAGTTTTTCATCATTGTGACCAAAATACCTGACCAAAAAAAAAAAAAAAAACACTTAGAGGAATAAAAGTTTATTTTGGACTTATGATTTCAGAAGCTCAGACTGTGCTTAGCTGACTCTACTACTTGTGGGCCCAGGGCAAGGTATAATAACATTGCAGAAAGGTATGGCAAAAAGCTGCTTAGTTAAGGCAATGGGAAGCAGAAAGATAGGAAGGGGACATAGAAAGAGATAGATAACCCAGTTTATGACACCACTGACCTAACTCCTCCAGCCACACACCATCTGCCTATAGTTATCATCCAGTAGTTCATTCAAATTATTAATCCATCAAATGTATTAATCCATTGGTAAGGTTTTACAACTCTCACAATCTAATCATTTCCTTTCTAAGAATTCCTTCATTGACAAACGCATGTTCTTATCAGGGACATTGAAGATCCAAACCATAACCTTCCATTTCTAGCTCTGAAGAGCTTATGTCTATCTTTCAATGCAAAATGCATTTAATCCTTCTCCAAGAGTCGGCAGAGTCTTAACAGTTCCAGCATTGCTCCGAAAGTTCAAGTCCAATGTCTCCTCTGAGACTCAAGGCAAACTCTGGCCTGTGAGCCCCTGTAAAAACCAAAAGCAGTTTACATGTATCCAATATACAAAAGCATAAACATCCCTGTTCCAAAAGGGAAGGCATAGAAAGAAGGAATGGAACTGAAACAAGAACAAAAATTAGTAAGGCAATCATGTCAGATAGTTTCACATCCAGCATCTCAGAAGATATGAGCACCAAAGCCTTGGGAAAGCCTGCCCCTGTGACCTTACTGGTTACAGTCCCCATGGCCTCTCTCTTGGCCTAGCATTCCTACCACCTTTGCTACAGCTTGGGCTTTATTCTCACAGCTTCATCAATTGCCCTTTCAGGGGTTGCCTGGAGGGATTCTGACCCTGCAGAATCCTGGCCACTTTTCCTGACCTCTCAGGCCTTCCTTAGAAATCTCTGTGGAAGTGTTCATGATCTCCCTACTCCAGCATCCTACATTTCTACAGAACTACCACCATGTGGACAATGCCAAGGTCTCCTATTAGCTCAAGAAATATATGGATTCCTTTGGGCCACAACTGCAGCACCCACTGCCTATGCAGCTGAGCAGGGTGAAATGAATCCTGTGGAAACATCTTCCTAGGAACCCCTGTGTGAGCAGGGTGCCTCCAAACTCTTTTTGAGTTTTCACAGTTTAGCCCCTTGAGCCTTCCATAGGTGTGGTCATAGTGATTCCTCAGATGCCCTCAAGGCAGATTCCCTATGACCCCTGAGCAAAGTACTTGGGTTCTGTTTACTGGCAGTAATATTTTCAGCAACCACAGCTTCCATGGTTTCAATTATACAGGTGCTTTTCTGGCCAAACTTAAATTGTTTTTAAATCATTCTGCTATGTTATCTGCCACTGATTCTCACAATAAACCTGGCTAAAAACCATCGGCAATACCTTTGCCACTGCCTGAAATTGTTCTGCCTTTAAATTTTCTCCACAAGATTAATTAGTCCATCACCTTTAAATCAGACTCACAGAAAGACTCAGGGCATAGACAAAATATAGACAAGTTCTTTTTCTATCCCCCTTAGGATATAACCCAAATGGCCTCTCATTTCCCAAAGAGTCCATATTTCTATCTGGAACCTCATGAGCATGGTCAGCATTCTTATGGACATTCTGGTCTTCTGAGCTCCCAACAAAATTGACCATTAAGTACTGCTTATAACCTTACAAGGATTCTCCAGCCTGCATTTCCAGATTTTTCCAAACTCCTCCACAAACTAGTACCAATTGCTTCTGAATGTTGTGGTCAGGTTACTCACAGCAACAACTCCACTTCTCAGTACCAATTTTATGTTAATGTTTTTGTCAGTGTGGCCAAAATACCTGAAAAAGAACATGTTATAGGAATAAAAGTTTATTTATGGCTTAAAATTCTGAATGTTCAGTCTTGACGTAATGCCTTCACTCATATTACTTGCCTAAAGTTCCATCCAATAGTCCATTCGTATTATTAATCCAGTGAGTTGATCAGTCCACTAATGGATTCTCATTCCCTAATCATTTTACTTCTGAACATTCCTGCACTGCCTAACACACAAGCTTTTTAGAGAATATTAAAGAGCTAAACCATTACAGCTGCATCCTCATCTGGAATCTAGATTGGGAATAATCTGTTTCCAAGCTCACTTGGGTAGCTAAAGAATTTGTTTTCTTTTATTGCATGAATGATGGCTCTAGATTTTTGCAGGCTAGAAACTGCTCTCAGTTCCCAGAGGCTCTCCACAGTGCCTTGCTACATGTGTTTCTTCAACTTTGTCATTACTTTTAAGAAGTTTGCAGAGAAACTAATTATTTGCATTCTATCCAGGTAAAGTATTACATAAAGATCACATAATCATGGGTACAATATCCTGTCACTTTTTCCATATTCAATTGTTTAAATCCAAGTCATAGGTTCCATTCATACTCAAGGGAATGTGATTACATAAAGGCTCATCAGTAGGTATGGATCACAAGGAATCGCAACAGAGTCTCTGGCCATATCTAATACATAAATCTATCAAAGCACAGATCATAAGAAATTATGTTTGTTGAGAGTTTTCATATTCAGGAAACAATGTTAGCTTAAAAATTTCTTTAAAAAACATTTGTGGGCTTTATGATTACTAATAAAATAATTGTATGTGGAATTAAAATTAAATTTACATATCTTATGTATTCACACAAATTATTTTTTCTCTGAAACCAGCAAAATTTCTATCAGTCACTTAATAGATCACCTGGGAAGTCCAGTGTTCAGCACACTGTTCTTTAAGAAACAGCCCCTGGAGCATAGATAGATCTCTATTTAGATAATTGTCCCTGTTATTTCTTCAAAATAAAGATGTAGATTTGGGACCATTTATTTAATGGTAAAATCGTTTTTATTTTTTCTCTTTAATAGAGTCCTTTTGGAGTAATATTATACTGAATGCAAAAAATCTGGTAAAATTGTTGCAGTATCCAACATCTTACTCTTTTCTGGTAAAATATTTTATGTTCAAGGGTGAGTACATATCATTGTTTGATTCATTACTATGCCAGAGCTTCAGCCAAGTTGTGAAAATGTACAGGAGCAAGTGAGACAAGAACACAGATTTTCTGACTATTTAAAGCAGACAGTATTAAAGTGTAACATGGCAACTGTTCATGTAAAAGATGGATAAGAATGATCCCAAAAAAGGAGATAAAGTTAATCACTTATTTTTGAAGAACTTTTGGGGTAGATTTGCTTAACTCAATTGCTAGAAGCAAATACCATCCTCAGCTCAGTTTAAACAATAAGGAAAAATGAATATATTGTACTTGTAGTTCTTTTGCTAAAGACATGTTGCTTTCTGTGCTCACTGGCCCATTTCAAATATAGACATTCAGTCTGCTAGAGCACAGGCTATTGTCCTTAAGTTATTTCTTTTCCCCAGCCTACAAGGCCCAAGTATGCCATTAAACTGCGTAGAGAAATAGATACAAAAAGGTATTAAAAATATAAATGGAGTACTTCAAATATGGTACTATAATGAGAAAATGATGTCTCTTTTTATATGCCTTGATGAAACACAAAAGTAGGTGATTACAGTCAAAGATTTATGCAATATTATAGTATTTTTTATTATATTAGGTTTTAAGGTATAGTTTTCCATCTTCCTTGAACTAACTACTACTTCAGGTGGTAGAATTAACACATAATATACTGTTTAATTTCTATAGCTAAACTTTTAAATGGTATAAATGTACATGCCTCTGAAGCACATGTTTGCTTTATTTATAATATATCCACAGCATTATCAAGATACTGGTAACTTCTCTAGATATGCTTAAGTCATTTCATATAAAGACTACTATCGCATTCACTTTGTTCAGATTTGATAGCTAGTTACAATAAACCTCATCTAACTGTGGCAGAAAGAAATAAAATTAAATATTATTGCCATATAATGATTTTATAGTTAAATAAATTTTACAAAAGTATGGGTCTTTCATTGTTTGCTTTCCCTTTAACAATGTTTCCCTGTGATTAAGTCAGAGATCAGATAACGTTATGCAGTATATACCCAATAGCAACATAAAATTCAACATCTGCTGTAATATTCTATAGACTTATCCCACTTTACATATAAAATGAATACAAAATAGATAAACCAAATACAAAATGTAAACTGTGACCATTTATCACTTGCAAATATTAATGGAAAGAACAAAATAAATAGAACAAACCTTGTGATGTCAATAAAGAATAGATAAATCTACAATTTTACATTTTCTGTTTAGATTTAAGTGCTGTTGTTAAAGCACAGATGTTCTAAATGAATTTATAATCATTTAAATTAATATACATTTCTACTGCTGGCTGGATTTCATATTCATTCATTTCTATTTTCTGAAAATTCCTGCATTATGTTTTTCAAACAAAATGCTTATGTTATGGGGGATAAACTGGTTGTAGTTTATTAATAGATTTAAAAGCTACCAATTAGGCACTGCAACTTGCCTTTCTAGTCATGTTAGATATTTTTATTGTCATTAAGATTTCTATTAAATGTTGGTTATGACATGGTTTAGTGATGAAAGCAACTGTAAAGAGTTTGAGAGTTATGTAGCATAAATGCTCTAGTTGAAGTAAAATTGGGTTGAAAATTTAACTTGTTTTATAAAGTTTATTGATCCATATACAGGTAATGTCACAGCCTTTAGACAGAAAATGTCTTCCAAAAGTTTCACTTGGCTTAGATCTTTTGAATGTGGACAAAAGTAAGATCTGTGTTACATAGACAAGAACCAAACTAGAAAAAAAATCAATTTGTTCTACTTTCAGAACATGTTTAGTCAAAAATCACATAAAGAATTGCCAAGTTGAAACTTACAAATTTAAAACTCTTATTTCCTCCACAACCTTGGCAAATTAGACTAAGATGAGTAAAATATTCCTTTACATTGCATGCTTTTTATCCATTTTTATAGCTTTTTACTCCCTCTCATCATTGTATACAATAATTATTTTGCAGTTTTGACAACATCATTTGGCTTTATTAGAAATTATGTTTAATTTCCTACTCAAGAATGGTATCTGTAATATCTGTTTGTGTGTGTCCTACATTTTTTTCTAGGCTTGGCTTATCCCTATAGGGATATCAGACATTAATCATACTTACCATTCTTAGCAACATGATTCTCAACCCTTTAGGAACAAAGATAAATGAGTATATGTTGTAATATTTTATCAGCAGATACAAGTTATGGAATTTTTAAAAATGGAATATTTTCTAGTTCTCAAAAATCATAGATTTCAAATAAACAAATCCTCCATTTCAAGGATTTCTGTAAAAAGGTTGACATCTATTTTTCTTGTGCATTTTGCCATTTACTTGAGTGGAGGCATTTGGTAGAGATACCGTTTAGTGCTGGGAATTTTACTAGGTGTTATGGATATAGTTGAGAGATGATCATTTGTTCCACCAAAAAGCATACTGCCCAATAGAAGAGACAGAAAAATTCAAAATATTTTAAATGCTATGACTGAGATAGTCACAGTTCATAAGGAGCAAACAGGAATTCAAACTGAGATGGAGACATGACAGCAGAGCCAGAGAAAGCCAGCTGGATGAGGCAATACCTGAGACTTCTGGCATGGTCAAAAAAAATGATGCACTGAGTTTCAACTGCAATCTTCTACCTTCATAACAACTTCAAAAAATATACAGTGAGTTTATTAAAACAGATATGGTCATAAAATTGGATAAAATCTGCTGTGGAAGTTTAGGAAGCTCAAGAAGGAATTACATCAGATACCCAACCTGACTTGAGAAAGGGCTCAAAACAACAAATAACTGGTTGATGTTGAGAATTTTAACCACCTCTTTTTGTTTCCCTGCTATTGTCTTGAATGATTCATGACCTCTGAGTACCATTTGGAGAAGGTCTCCTGTGGATTAAAGACATTTTTGCCATAGGTATGATCATTCAGCTCAGTTTTCCAGAGTGGAGCTCTATAAATGGTAGTGGCATTATGCTAAATAACTATAAAAAAAGATCACATTATAAAATAGAAGCATTTGAAAGATAATCCAAGTCCCTAATACCATAGGTGTTTGCCCTTCCTCCTAAAGGCTTAAGGTAGTAACAGCAAATTGAAGTAAGAAAGTAGGTGCATGAGGAAGTTGAAAAGAATGGTCATATGTTTGGAACAGGTGTAGACCAGTTGGCTAGTGCTTGCTCATTATTCATCACCCAAACTATGTAATTCCAGCAGCTCTGACATAAGTTGATGCTCCCTGTCTGAACAGAGTTTGTGAAATAAAAAAAAAACAAAGAATAAATTACCTGTGCAGTATTATGCTGAACTTGCTCTAACCAGTATAGCTTTATGCTGTGAACCAATTTGGTATATTTTCTGATTTTTCTCTTCTTTTCATTTTTAAGTGGGAGAATATATTTTGCAATTCAATGCTGTCATTCAGCATAAAATCATCATATAAAATGACAAGGCAGGGATATGTTGTATTCTAGGATGCTAAGGAACACAAACAAAATGTTCTATGAAAGTCAAAGTTAAATAGTGGGAACTTTGCCTACAGGAGACTATATTCATTCTTGTACTACACTAACTAGATAAGAAAGAGGACTTGAAAGACAGATTAGTGCAGGTCATCAGACTCACACTAAAGGCATGCCTGCATATTTGCAAATCATGACAGATCTACACATAAAAAAAACCTGACGTTCATAGTTGAACCTGAATGGGAGGAGGTAGCAGATATAAATAGATAATGGGGAATGATCAAGAGATGACATACAAATACTAGCTCTATAAATATGTCTTCAAATTTGAAGTAAAGAAAATAAATTGCATTTCATGGAAGAAAAATGCTGTAGGGAAGAGATAAA
>NW_026000068.1:21156189-21184682 GCF_001458135.2 Marmota marmota marmota
TATATATATATATATATTACCAGGAATCTCAGTCGGAAGACATAGTTCTAAAAACTATAAAAACAATATTTCTGCTTTTGTTCTTTTGGTTTTTTTGTATTGGGGATTGAACCCAGCGGTGGCCCCACCGAGCCACATCCCAAAAACTTTTATTAGTTTTTTTTTTTTTCTTATTATATTTTGGCACCGGGATTGAACCCAGGGGCACTTAACCACTGAGCTACATCCTCAATCCTTTTTTGTATTTTATTTAGAGACGGGGTCTCACTGAGTTGCTTAGGGCCTTGCTAAGTTACTGAGGCTGTCTTTGATCTTGCAGTCCTCCTGCTTCAGCCTCCCAAACCACTGAAATTACAGGTGTGTGCCATTGTGCCTGGTTAAATCTTTTATTTTCAAGATGAATGTTTTAAGACCACAATTTACTTTACTGGGGTCTTAAAAATCTTAGAAACAATAGCTTCTACAAAAAGATGTAGGTAGTTTTGGAGATGAAATCATTAAGACAAAGATGCAAAGTATATCACAGTAAAGCAGAAAAAAATTAAGATGCCCAAAATGCAATGGCAATTTTTTTTCTGTTTATATTGGTTCATTATAATTATACACAATAATGTTATATGCAACATGCATATAACAGTTTGATAGTATCATTCCTAATACTTTCTCTGTCCTTACCCTTCTTCTTCCTACTGATTCCCTTTCTCCACTTCTATTTTTTTTTAATTGGTGCATTATAATTATACATTAAAATGAGATTCATTGCAGTGTATTTGTATATGCAAATAGCATAATTTGATCAGTTTCCAGTATATCTCCGTTTATTCCTCTCCTTTCTTCTCCTAACCCCCTTATTATTTCTCCCTTCTATTTTCCAGATATCTCTTTTTTTATTTATTTTTCTCTCTAGCTTCCACCTAGGAAGCTTTGCCTTTTCACTTAACATGATGTTCTCCAGTTCCATCCATTTACCAGCAAATGACATAATTTCATTCCTCTTTATGGCTGAGTAAAACTTAATTGTGAATATATACTGTATTTTCTTTGTTCAATTATCTATTGCGTAATATAGTTATTGTGAACTGTGTGATTATAAATATTGGTAAGTATGCATACCTACTGTATGCTAATTTTACTTCTTCTGTATAAATAACGAGCAATAGCAAAATTTAACGTAATATATAATACGTAATCTGTAATTTAATGTGTTATGAATTTTGAATATTAGAGGCAGAACAATATTAAAGAGAATATTACATCACTGATGATCAGGAAACTGAAGAATCACATCAAAATTAAAAATGAAGGAAAAAAAACAAAGAAGAGACTAAAAGCATAAGAAAGAAGGCAATAAATAAAGATAGATAATGTAAAGTTCTAAGAAGGATTAGTTTCACAATAAGAAAAGAGAAATAAGAAATGAAAATCCACTATCTAAAATTCAATAAAGGTGATAAAGAATGGAAAGGGAGGAGGAAGATGATAGTTACAAAAAAAAATGATGTTTCTCTTATTTAGTATCTGCTAATACAGGTCCTACTTACAGGTGAAATTATGTAATACTCAGAAAATTTAGCACTTATATATGCTCTCTGAAAGTACTATATCAATAGTCTAACACTCCACATAATGTTATTTTAAAAAGTATATTCATGATTTTAAAATCTTAAAATTATGAAGAGAGCCAGAGAAGAGTATATCAGAATTGTCTATTTCATATAAATATGGGCCAGAAAGTATTATTTTGTTTTTTATTTTGATATCTGCAGAAATTTGTGAAATGGACACATTAAATTTTAAAACTTGAAACAATCACTAGCTGAATTAAAAACTGGAAATCTATCTTCAAAATCACCATGGAAGTAATCTGATTCACTTTTAGATTCTGAAGGAAGTGACACGCAAATACATGAAAAAGTAAAAATCTGAATAATTATTTCAAATTAAGGAATGTAAGAAATTTTCAGTTAAAAATAGGTGAGATCTTACTGAAGAACTACAAAGAATTTCCTGTCATTTCCCCCACTTATTGAAAAGAAGAGAATGACATGGATTGCAAAAAATGACAAGGACAAAATATCATTACCAAAGTCAAGCTTGAGGAGACTAGATTCTGAGGCAGCAGATAAAAATGTAAACACTGCATGCTCCAGGAATGGATGACTGCATCAAGGAAAGCCCCAAGGAAGTCTTCCTCCTGGGAGTTAGCAAGCACAAACAACAGTTTACCCTAGGGCAGGACAGGAAAGCACTTTTTCCTAGACCAGAAAACAGAAGAAAAATAAACAAAACAAAACAAAACAAAATATATGTATTGTTATACACAAATAGGTATTTGGAAATAGATGGATAGATAGATAGGCTTGGATGTATAATGCTTTATTTATCTTATTATTTCACATTGTGTTTTATAAAAAAAAAAAAAAAAAAAAAACTTCCCGAAAATTTTAAACAAACAACAAAATACCAGTGAGATAAAGGAAACTTTATGACAAAAATCTTCCTCTAACATCCCCTACAAGTATATTTGTACATTAGAGGAAGTTTCACACACAAGATTGTAAATGGAAGCCCTGAGCATAATAGCAAACATCTGAAAACTATCTAAATGTCCATCAAGGGGAGACTAATTATATAAGTGATGGTGCTTCAAGACAACCATATAGTGTACACTATCGGGTTTAAATGAGTTAGACCTCACTATGCTAGAAGATGTGTAATTAACTAAATGTAGTTAAGTAAAAAAAATGAATACGCAGATTAATGCCAGTGACATTCCTACATGTTCATACAGACCATAGGTAGGCATATCTATGCATGAAATATTTTTGTAATGAAGATCAGTGAACTATTAACATGATTTTATGTTGGCACTATACAACTGAAAGACTGAGATAATTTTTTTTATTGAATTATTTTTGTATTGGTTGAATTTCATGTGTAACATTTATTTTAATGCATCTTATACTAGAAATCTCCCTGACAATGAAAGAGTTGACCATACATGAAAGGATTATGAACATATTAAAAACTGCCAAAATATTTTCAATTAAAATATCTGTCATCATGTGCTAGTATCATACTTCATTACTTTGATAAAAATTAAATGTAAGGATTGTCCGATTTTAGAAGACAGACCAGACTAAAGATTTGAGATGATTTGTTTTCTACTCTAATACTCTTGGTCAAAAAACACAATTTTGTCCTTCCTGAGAGAACTTCTATGGAGCTCAGGCTCTACAAAAACAATTGGCCAAATGAAAGTAATTAGCCAGTTGGAACTTGACTGTGCAGGCATTTGGGTGTTGAGTTGGAGAATAGTGGCCAAAACATAACAGATGATGTTAAAGAATTGGCCCCAGATCTCCAGATACTAGAGAACCATTGGGATACAACACACAACAGGAGCCATACAATGTTAAAATGTGACCTTGAATGGAGTAAGGGAAGAGAAGCTAAATCGTTTTTTTACTGATTTGATTTTTACTAAAATAAAACAGGATTTTGAGGAGTAGATTCATGTAGAACTTGGCTATATGGCTCAGATGCATCTTAAGGCAGGTTTTGCCTCCAAAAATGTAAAAACATTTAAGCATTAGTTCTTGGTGTCTGCCAGAAAGTATCTTCAACTCTTTTTTGACAGACTGTTGGCTGGCACCCCAAGTCTATAAGCTTTTTTTTCTCCATAATAATTTTTTTTGTGTGTGAAGCATGTGGCCCCAACTATTTGCCTAACAATTCTTAGTTTTTCTCGTGAATGAGTTTGGAACAAGGACTAGACTCTTACCAGTGAAATGAATGAAGTAGTAATAAGTACAATGACACCTTGGATGCTTAAAGAAAAATGACTTGCTCTAATCTCCATTTTTCTCCTATCCTGGTGTGGAGCACAGATGGTATCGAAGTAGTTTCAACTGTGCTGATGTGAAAAATTCCCTAGGAGATTCCCCGGCAAAAATGTGTAAGATACCCAGGACCTTGACTTCCTTCTGGAACAAAATTTTTAGAATGAGGAATTAACTCATATTGCATTGCAACTCTTGTGCTCGTGGGTTACTTGTAAAGCAGTTCACCCATTATCCTATGTAATAAATCTTTATTCTAAACAGAAGACTGAAACTCTGATACAGTGGACTAAAGTCAGAAGCAGAGTCAGTAATTGCTTCTAGTAATTCTGATTACCTTTGCCCATATTCCTTCTCAATATTTTTTTTGAGCTGTATTTTAACTTGAATATTTTCCTCTTTCTGATGGAATTAGAATAACTACTTGTCTCGGGGTTAATTTTAATTTTTCTACACTAGTGGCACTCTGAAAAAGGACTTTCTAAGAAAATGTATAAAATTGTTCATTGTCTGAATTATACAGATCATTCAGGGGGAAAAATAGCCTTTGAAAGAAAGCCTTAAATGCATCCATATTTGAAACTAGACACTTATTATGTTTTGTTAAAGTACAGGTGCATTCATGTCATCAGAGCTATAAAAGGTGAATTAAAATAATGGGTGGAAGTACCCCACACAGTATTGAGCATTAAGGAGTCTCCATAATATAATTACTCCCTTTCTTATCCAGATATTCTCCAATCTGTAGTCCGAATTTTTAATCTAATCATTTCCTTTAAAACAACATCAGTGGGGCACTGTGATTCACGCTTGTAATCCCAGTGCCTTGGGAGGTTGAGGCAGGAGGATCCCAAGTTCAAGGCCAACCTCAGCAAAAGTGAGGCACTAAGCGACTCACTGAGACCCTGTCTTTAAATAAAATACAAAATAGTTCTGGGGAAGTGGCTCAGTGGTCAAGTGCCCCTGAGCCCAATCCCTGGTAACAAACAAAAAACAAAAACAAAAACAAAACAAAACCGACATCAACTAAAATCATCATAGCTAATATTTTTCCTAATGGGAGAAATGAAGAAAAAATATATAAGGCAACGGATACTGTTGATAAAAACTTTGCTTAAAATACAAACAACTCTTACGATGTGCTTAATGCCTGATCTGAATCAGAAAGTGAGGCAGTAGCTCTGAGTATTGCAGGAGGTGATAGCCAAGAAAACTAAGAATTATAGTAACTGCGATTGAGTTTGAATAAATACTTCAGATATTTAGTTTGGAATTTACATAGTCAAAATTTATGCTCTCCTAACAACTATTATCAATTTCTCACACTTGGATATTATAAAGGTCTTTATATTAGCTTATAATTCTTCAATAATATTTACAATTAAAATGTATGAATTATTATTGTAACAAGATAGCATATTAATGAGAATTCGCATTAAATAAATATGATATGAATGGAAGTTGAATTCAAGTTATTGTTATCTGTTTTATAGGACAAAGAACATTGGAAAATTCTAAGTAGAAGATAGATTAGGCATAACAACTCATTGTCTTATAGATTTTACTTTTTTTGGTGGCCATCTTTCCCAAAAATTTCTTTAAGTAAACTGTTCTAATCTGGAAATGTTATTCTACTCTTAATATACTAAATAAGTTTCCATAGGTGTGTGTTTTGGCCTAAAATTTCTAATAGTAAAAATTTCTCACTCCACTCTTATTCAGATGACCTTTCAACCTAGCTGGTACTTCTCTACCACTGACCCTTCCTCAGACATATTTTTAGGATTAGTATTTGATACTTTTTAAAAATTCTCTTTTGATTTCTACACTTAAAGGAATTTTGAAACATTAAATATCAGAATGATACTCATTTGGCAGATACTATTAATGTTTTTGGAAGCCTTCTTATGAAGCTACTGACACAGAGTCTAATGTCATAAGTTTGAAACCAAATTTTTAAATCAGACTCTGTGACTTCAAAGCACTCTGTGATATAGAATATCATGGACTTTGGAGAAAATTTTCACATGTTCAAACCAAGGGAATGATATCACCTTGAGAACTGTAACTAGAAAGCAATTATTCACTTTCCTATAACACTATCAATGGCATGAGAAATATATGGTAAGTGGATTTGGAGTTACAGGAATGAGGAATACTGACAAAGTCACAGGCATCGTGAGATTTTATCCACTTAAAGGAAATTAAAAAAAAAGATTATTGAAAACAATAGGAAAATGATAAAATAGGAACATGACAAAAGTTAGAGGCAGTAGATTTCCCATATTAGGCCAGCTAAGCCTCTCTGAGACATGTAATCACTAAAATCCAGCCATGAAGTTATCCAAAGAGAGAACATTGCAAGCAAAAGATACAGCAAGAACAAATGATCTGAGATAAGAGAAAGACTGGAAGATTTGAGAAGCAATCAGGAGGCCTGCACAACTGGAGGGTCCTGTGTAAAAGTGGGACAATATAATGTGAGGTCTAAGAAAACTGGGGCCAAATTGCATAGAGCAGAAAAAGAGCTTATATTTTCATGCTACACTCAATATGAAATCACTGGAAGGCTTTAAGCAAAGAATGATATATGTGTTTAAAAAAAAATCTAAGAATAGGTGAAAAGTGAATTTATTGGTGTCAGGAGAAACAATGTGCAAGAAAAGATCAGTGAGGGTGAGGAGACTGCTATGTTAGTCCAGAAAAGAAAAGATAACAGATAGAACATAGATGGGGACAGGAAAAACTTCATGGATTTGGGGCTCCGTTGGTGAAATAGTGTCAACAAGATTTGCCAATAGATCAGATGTGGGGAATGAAGAATAGAGTGGTATGGTTTGACTGTTTTTGTTCATTTCATGCTGAAACTTAAACCCACGGTGGGGCCTGATGGGAAGTGTTTAGATCATGAGAGGTTTGCCCTCGGGAATGAATTAAGGATGCTGTAAAGATTGGTTTGTGGGAGTGGTCTCTCTCACTTTCTCCCTTCTAGAGGATACAGAGTTCAAGCACCATCTTGGAAGTAGACACTTGGCCTTCAGCTGACAACAAAACTGCCAGGCCCTTGATCTTGCACTTCTAACCTCCAGAACTGTGAGGAATTTCCTTATAACTTACGCAGTTGTGGTTATTCTCTTGTAGAAGCACAAACAGATGAAGAGAGAAAGGAAAGTAGGAAGATCCTTAGTAATATGCATTAAAGTCAAGTAAGATTGAATTCAAATCCAGGGTATGCTATGCGCTAGTTCTATGCCTTTGGTAAAGCAACTCAGTTTCCTTGGCAAATTGAGACCATAACCATCTTCAGATATGATGAGTGGATTGATTTAAAAAAGTAAAATTTAAAACCTGCTGGGTGCAGTGGCACATGGTTGTAATCCCAGCAACTCCAGAGGCTGAGACGGGAGAATAGCAAGTTCAAAGCCAGCCTCAGCAAAAGTGAGGTGCTAAGCAACTCAGTGAGAACCTGTCTCTAAATAAAATACAAAATAGGGTTGGGGATATGGTTCAGTGGTCGAGTGCCCCTGAGTTCAATGACATATACCAAATAATAATAATAATAATAATAATAATAATAATAATAATAAACCAAATCCTTAGCATAATGCCAAATACATAGTAACTATTCACTAAAGGTAGATATTAATGTTGATATTATTTTTACTAGATACTTAAAAGTACCCATTTTTGCTGAAATCATGATTATTTCAAATTTGTTAAATTGTTTCAAGTTTGTTAAAAACCAAAAGTTTAAAATCTGAAATGGAAAATGATACATCAAGTAGTGATTGGTAGTTACTTACTACAATAATAATTATGGAAAGAACACAAAAATTAAAAATAAACAAGAAAAAGTACTTGCTTTTGAAGATCTTCAAAGGCTGGCCTGGGAAACATGCAGGTAAAAATAATCACTTTAACATGAGTTACATACAACATTGTAGGTACGCATGAACTACTGTAGCAGGTATTCTATGGGTGAAGAAGCATGTATTTTTAGAGGAAGGAGAGAAGTGTTAAAAAAAAAAAAAGATTATGAGGAAGAGGAAGAGATTTTTCTGGGTAATACCACAGAAAAGGGAGTAAAAAGTAGGAAGTCACTCTAAATTCAAAGAGCATCATTAGCAAAGAGACGCTGGAGAAAAATGCTTGGTGAGTTTTCTGAATGGAGAATAGTCTAAGGTAATGAGGGGTGCGAAACATGGTGAGCAGGACCAGGCCCCTGACCTCATTTGTGTAGCTCCAGGGTAGCTGAGGCAAGAAAGGTAAAGGGCTTTAAAAGCCACTCTATGGAGTGAGATGTTATTTCTACAGCCAAGGCAGTGGCAAAGCTATCCAAGAGTTTTGAGAATGGTTAAATTTATGTTTGAAAAATATTATCCTTTTGGCTTTTGAAGCCTATGTCAGAGAAAAAGTGTCTAAAGCACAGAAATGAGTTTAGAAACTGTGTGTGTGTGTATGTGTGTGTGTGTGTGTGTGTATCTTAATAGAGGTAGAAGTGGTACACACTAGGTAATTATTATATTATTATACACATAGAGTTTTTATTATGCTTTATTTTTCCCCTTATAGTCAGTCAAGGTCAAAAAGCAAGTTAGGAACATAAATTCAACCCTGAGCTCTGGATTCTCAGTTTAATACTTTATGTGGCTAAATAATGTGAAAATGTGCCTGGATGCTGCCTGATAGAGGGAAGGTTCCATTTTATACGTAAAAATTACCTTTATATGCACAAAATAAATTATAAGGGCTATGCCACTTTAATCAATCTGTATTGCTAGAAATAGGCTCCATAGCTATTAAAAGACTTCTACTTCTCCAGACTTCCTCATGCCATGCAGCTTAGTCATGCTTACTTGAGCACATGGAGGCATGAATAAACTTTAAAAGAGAAAGAGGAATATGCCTTCACTGGTTTTGTAAACACAGCAGCCTATGTGTTTGCCCTAAAGGGAGAGATCTGCCACTTTGTAAGTTAAGCCTGAGTGAATCGCCAGGCTTCTAGACAGATACTTGAGGAAACACATTGACAAAGTTTTAAAAGAAACTCATTACCCTCCTTCCAGAGTACAGGAAGTATAGGGCAACTGGCTATTTGGGAGGAAAGGATGAAAGGTTCAAACAGAATGGTTGGGTGCTTTTTGTAATCACTGAAGTCTGTAGAGGTAGCATCATACAAAGACCTATTTTTAAAATGAGGAATCAAAATTAATACAGAGTCCCTGGTCCAAGGTCAATGAGTTATGTGAAGAAATCTAGACTGCAACCCTGGCCCCCTGGTGGCACAGGTGGTGGATTTTTGTATGCTTTAGATCCATGTGAAGACAGCAAGGACAGGGATTGTGTGACTACCTCCACTGGAAATGTCTATCTACACAGGTATTTCCCCTTCTTGCTTTCTTTCTGCAATGGAAAAAAAAAAATACATTCTTTACAATCTCAAGCTTAATTTCCAAGTAATGCATCTTGTTATTCACTCATCAAACATTTTTTAAGCTTCTGAGTTAACTATTGTGACAAAATCCCAAAGGAGTTCATAATCAGAAGACAGAGGAAGAAAGATATCAGACATACAATCAACAAAGAGTGGGGAAAGTACTTCAACAGTTTTTAAAGAACAAGAGTTGCATTCATAAAATGGAATTATTAACACTTATCCTTGCCCTTTAAATTACTGAAAACGCATTGCTTAAGATTTTGTTAAGCCCAAAGGAAATGACAAGTACTAGATCCTGATGTATTCGGACTCATTGCTTAACCTTAATATAAATGAAATGAAATATCCTGCAAAATACCTCCTGGTCTGCCAAACTTTGAAATTCTCATAATTTGGAACACTAAGTTATTAGAAAACAAAGACAGCAACACAATTTTAAATGAGTGTATCCCAGTTAAAATCACATTAATTCACTAGTAGGATTCATTTTCTTAGATTAAATTGTTGATAGATCAGACCCTTCAGACATTAATGATGAAAAAGGTGATCCAGTGAGCATTTGGACTGTCAACAGATATGTCTTCCACACTCTTCTCTGGTGTCTCAGAAAGAGTTCTCAAGAATAGAAGGCTGACAAAGGATTTTTGAAATGAATCAGTTTTTAGGAATCCTGCCCTCTCGAGAGAGGAAAAGACAATAGGCCTCTGCTTTCCCTCAAACCATACGAAGACAAATGACTTTTAAAGTAAATCACTTGAATTTACAAATCCACTTGCTAAGAGTAATTAATGTCATTTCAATTTTTATACAAAGAATTCACTCTGGTCTGATATCATAAAACCTTGAAGTTGTGAACAAGTTGCTATTCACCTGTGAAAGAGACTTTAGAAAACCACAGGTTTTCAAGTTGCATTGCTTTCAATACTTTGTTCTTCTTCCTTTTACCATTTAAAATGAAGTAAACAAAGAACATTTTATAAGAAGAAAGTATACTTCTGTTAACTATAATATTTATTTATTTACTTATTTACTTGGGGGAGGAGTGCCAAGGACTCAGGGGCACGCTACCATTGAGCCACATCCACAGTCCTATTTTGTATTTTATTTAGAGACAAGGTCTCACTGAGTTGCTTAGCACCTCCCTTTTGCTGAGGCTGGCTTTGAACTTGCAATCCTCCTGCCTCAGCCTCCTGAGCCACTGGGATTACAGGTGTGTGCTGCGCACCCAGCTAAATTATATATTTAGGTGTTATATATTGAATTAAAATATGACTGCAATTTCCTGAAAAGTTTGAAAATTTCCATTACATTTTGTGTATGTCACCTTATTCAAATCCCATAGTGCTTTAAAATCTCTGCCCACAGAATCGAATAACAAAAGTAAACTATTTTATACTTGCTGTGAGCTTAATTTTTGGTCATTAACTTTAAAACTTTTTTTTTCCAGTTTTAGGAAGATGTTTATTCTAGTCCTCTGATGAGTGCACTGCTGATGATGGTGTGTCTGAAGCTTCCCTGGCGTGACAAAACACATTGGCACCAGCAGGGCCTGAGCCTGATGGCTGAGCATCAGACATAGTGCATCAAGCAACAAAGTGCTAGCACTGACTGGGATGCAAAAAAAAAAAAAGGAAAGAAAAAGAAAAAGAAAGAAAGAAACATAAAATAAATAAAATTGCCTTTGTAATTTCTCTAACTACTCAGGAGCTATTTTTGAGATTGTACTTCTGTAGCCCTGTGCATGTCCATCTTGCTTGATGGGCCCATTAACTTAATTATGGACTGTCTTCTCCAACATTTTGCAGACCTTATTTCTATCAAATAAATTTCACAAAGTTTGTCTCACAAACCACTTGCACCAGAATCACCTGGGAAACCTGTTAAAAATACAGATTATTACACACCTATTGCTTGAGGGTGGAGCTGATAATTCATTATTTTTTTAAAATATTTATTTATTTGTTTGTTTGTTTGTTTATTCCAGGGATGGAACTCAGGGGCACTAAACCACTGAGCCACATACACAGCCCTATTTTGTATTTTATTTAGAGACAGGGTATCACGGAGTTGCTTAGCACCTTGCCTTTTGCTGAGGCTGGCTTTGAACTCGCCATCCTCCTGTCTCAGCCTCCCAAATCCCTGGGATTACAGGTGTGCACCACCATGCCCAGCAAAGAACTCATTATTTTAAACCAGTATATTGAGAGAGGTTTTTGTTTGTTTGTTTGTTTGTTTGTTTTGCAGGCTAATCAGCACTTAAAATATAACATGTTTTTCCAACAGAACTTGGTCAAGTCTTTAGCCAAGAAATCCACACTAACATTTCACTGAACACTCAGCTTAATGAAAGATTCCCTATTTCCCTTTTTAAGTTTTAGAAATGGCATAGTTATGAAATAGATGGGATCCAAAGTATAAGGCAAACCTAAGTTCAATTGTGTCTATATCTCTTCACACACAAAACAGGTAAATCAATGCCAGCTCATGGAGATGGTTATTGTCTGTCTTTCTTAGGACATAAAACTTCATTAAAGCAGGGTCCTAGAATATCTAATTTACTCTTTATCCTCAGCACCTTGGACAGTTAACAACATGTAGTACTTCTTCAAAAACATGTTTACTATGAGTTTTAATAGGAGTTAATTTGAGGTAATATATATAAAATTATAACGGAACCCCAAAGAGAAACTCCGCTATTATTATTATCTTTATTACTTTAAATATAAAAGATTCTAAAATAAGTAAATTATTAATGACAATAGGTAGGCTCTGGTTTTAGTCTCTTAGGAAGAAAAATAAAGAAAGATCAAATTTTCTCAACAATACAAATTTCAGTTCAACAAAGTAGAAGGATGATTCTACTTCAAAGAAAAATGATGTCATGTAGTAAAAATCACATAATTGGGCTTCAGAAATGAATTATTTTAAATACATACACACCTGTATTTATGTGTGTGTGTGTGTGTGTGTGTGTGTGTGTATGTGGTGTTCTTGGAAATTCCTCCTTTTATAAACAGTTTAGATTTAGAAATGTTTGAAAAAAAAATCAAAACTATAAAAACTATCTTTTGTTAATGGCTTAGAATAATTTTAAAACTGAGAAAAAGATATTTACACCTTTCCAGATAAGTGAACTTGAACTAAGTATATCTGTATTGCTAGGGACTCACAAACAGAGCCTAATGGTGTCCTTGAAAAAAACTAATGTTCCACCCAAAGTTATCAGGAAGCCCACCTAATACTGCCATCTGTTATCATCAACTCACTCATGCACCTTTATAGTTCTCTGTCCAAACATTATCTGATTAAAGAAGCATTTCTGGCATCTGTGGATGAATATAATAACCCGTCCCTCATTTCTTTTACCACTTACCCTTATTGACTTTTCTCTATGGCATTGATCACTATCCAGTCCACTCTTCCTTTCAATTCATTTATTGTCTGCTTTCTCATGGAACATAGGATAAGAAAGAGGTCTGGGCCAATGGACCACTTAGACCACTAGCAGACTATTGATTCAAAGTTAAGGAAAGATTGTAACAAAAAAAAAAAGTTTGTTGAAACACAGGCTTGGACCCTGAGTTTGGAATAATTAACTCCAATGAGAATTAAGAATTAAAGCCAGTTTAGAAATACAGAGAATGAATTGAACCCCTTTGGAAGCCCTAATAAAATACCATGTAAACAGTGGTCTTTAAATTGGAGAAGAGAATCTTTCTCTAAAGGTGGTATAAGCTGGGCCTTTGAAAATTCAGGTCAATGAGATTTGACCCCAGATAACAAATTTAGGTTTCTCCCTAATGTCATTCTTAGAAGATACATCCTCTTATTAATTGTGAGTTTGGATTCTGGCAATGGACCTATAATACCCAATGATAACCTCATATGTATTATTAATTTTATTTCAAAATGGATATCCTACCATTTTCTGACTTTGTGTTCCATCAGGGTAATCACACTGGGAAAGAAAAGATTTTACTTGCTTATTTCACTGATTTAAATGCTAATCTCTCCCAGAAACACCCTCAAAGACATATGCAGCAATAATGTTGTCCTAGGTACCCGGGTTTGCCATTATCTAGTTATATTGATGCTTGAAATTAACCATCACATGTACAATGGGGTCCTTGAAGTGATCATGCTTATTTCATTGCTACTGAAATAGACTATTTTGATTCATATTCAATATAAACTGGAGGGAAACATAGAAACTAAATTGTGTGGGTTTTGTTTTGTCTTGTTTTATTTTACAATTAGAATCTATCCAAAAATCACTTTGAAACCTCTCGAATGTAAATGACCTCTTCCTCACTAGTTCCTGACACTAAGAAAATTGTTAATATTCTAGAAGACACCTGAGCCTGGGCCAATAAATCTCTGCTCTGTCCCTTCCTAGGTTCTTCCTGTCAACCTTGATGGGCCTTTGAAGTCAGCACAGGGATGGAAATGGTGCTGTGTTGGAAACAGCAGCAACATGAGCTCCAGATGTTCTGACAGGTGGTCTCCAGGAAGGCTTCACTATCAGGGCAATTAATATGGATATGACCTTCATCCTGAAATGAACCAAACAGGCTTTTTGATATTTCCCACATTTCAGGTCTGAGACTATTTCACAGCAGTCAAGATCAGATAGAACAAGCCTATTAAGGGTCCCTGGTTTCAAATATACAGTAAGCTGAGAGAAGTGAACATTTATCACAGAGGGTCTAAACTATTTTAGGTTTTTTCCTTCCATAAGTGACAAAAGCATACCTATAAATTTCCCTCTCCCACCACCATAGTTCATAACATAACACACACACACACACTCTCTCTCACACACACAGACACAAATCTGCAAATACACACATTATGCACACATGTATTCCCTTACCCTACTTCACTGAAGAACATAAGTATATTTTAAATTCTAATGATGTAGAATTCTATTTAGTATTATATAGTACGTACATCATTCCTCACCTAATGGAGTTCACACAGAATATATTTATGCACTTCAATTTGAAATACCTTACTTATATTACAAGTCTTAACTTCAATGTTCAATGTTCAAAATCTTCCTTTAGCTTACCTTTATCTTAACTGCTTCTTTTCAAAGAATCCCAAAACCACATGAGTTGTTTGGATGCCTTATTATATCATGGTGAATTATGATTAAGTGTCCTATGGTATAAAGATTCTTCATAGTACAAGTTCTTGTATTCCCATAACTAACCACAGTGTCTGAAACATATCATGTTCTCAGTGCTCCTTAACAGAATTCATTCTCATCTGAGTCTGTGTATGTTAAGCAGTAACTAATCCAGACAAAACTGTTGAGTGGAGTGTCAAATGAAAATATGTTAATGAAAAGAGTTAATGTACTATTTGTAGTCCTATGTATATGTAAGAGACTTCTGGTAAATTCACATTTGACTTACATTTTCCAACAGAAGTGGTTATCTGATCAAATATTTTTAAACAAGAAAAGTAACCATAGTTTATTACTTTGCAGTGCTGAATCCTAAATTATTTATTTTATAGTATAGAAACCATAATCTTAAAATAAAATCAAAGAGTATAATTTTATGAATTAATTATCCCTCTGCTCAAACATTAAGCACAATAAGGTCAAAGGAAGAATTTGTTTTCTCATGTTCATAACTTTGAACATTTTATTTCAATCAAGCATGCTTATTATCACCAAAAATTATGATGGTTACATGTGATTTATATTTGGCTTGCAAACATCTTTTAGAATTATTTATTTCTATCTCTTGAAACACCTAGTCTGGGTTTTCACAGTTGAAATAATAATGCTCAAAGAAGGGCACTCCTTTGGAGAAGTGAGATTGTAGGATCATGACAGCTGTCATATGGATTATAAATTTCTCACAAAGTACTTTTATTTTCCATTATTGTCACACTTTAAACACCTATTTTACTCTAGCCCCCAGAAGAACTGATTGAACTGTCACAAAATTTAAAATGTTTAAATATGTAGCTGAAACTACTTTTCAACCACACACACTATTTTATGCTCACCTGGGAGCATATCACCTAATACTCCATTTGGAGTTTCTCCCAATCCTCTCAAGTATTTATTCATAAAGGTGTCTTAGTATAATAAGCAAACTTTACCTACTTGATATCTACTTCTTCTTTCAAATTATTAATAAATGTAGCAGAAAACCCATCTGTATTTCTAATCTACTGTTAATAGCCTGAGGCTTATTCTGTGCTTCAAAGTTGCTTCAATTGCCCTTTACACTGTGTTAGCTCTTTCTCTAAATGTAAACAGTCTCTTGTTGAAGTCCATTGTTCATTACGAATTGTAAGAAAATGACTCACCTGTCTCCCCAGGGGAGCAGCTTTCCACACAGAGACAAGCATTTCCTAAGATGATCATAGACACAGAACTACCACCAACTACTCAGAGCCTCACACTACAAAACTAACTGCACTGCTTCTGTTTTCCTTTCTAGGTACCAAACAATATATCCAAAGAAGCAATTTACTCAGGAGAGCAGGAAATTAGTTCTTGCAACAATCTTGCCATAATTTATTGCTTAAATGTATGATTCTGCAGTAATTAGGCTCATTCCTTATTATTCTCAATATGAGATGATTCTGTACCTTATTGTTATTTGATTTATGACTTTTGCTTTTCAACAGTGGTGAGCATTAACCACATTTTCTTAAGATCTCCCTCTCTTTCTTTTTTTCCTTTTTGGAGAAAAATGATAAAGTCAAAGGACACGCTACAACTAGGATACTTTATGCAATAACCAGGAATGATACCAGTTTCCCCAACATGGCAACTACAACATTAAAAATAAACTATTGGAAGATTTTTAAAAAAGAAAAAGAAAAACAAGAATCTCATATTTTATCTTTTTTTATAATAGTGATCTTAAAATTAAAACAATAATTTGTTTTTTATGAGTATATTGGAGTTTAATTTTTTTCCTGCATGTTAAAAGATAACATTAAAACCCATGTTTAGTAAGTTGTATTTAATGTTAGTATTTAATAGAAGTTACAGTTAATAGGTCATGTTTAATAGAAGAAGTATTTAATAGGTTGTGATTTTAGCAAAAATATGCTTGTATTTAATGAAAATAACTATCAAATAATTTTCTAACAAAATAAGATCAAATGATTCTTACTAATGACACTATAAATAATGGTGGTGACACATTAGATGGTTTAATGAATTAAGAAATAAATCAGAAATTTTGGTGTGAGTTCTTAAAAAAGTAAACTGGAACTACTATCTCTTTATTTCTTTGGCTTCAAAGAAGTTAGAGAAACAGATGTTACAAGTTAATTTATAAATTCATACCAATAATCTCTGTGAAAAGGCAAACAATCCAACACCCTATCTATGAGATCAAGGGAATTGTTTCTAAGAAGTTGCTTTGAGACTGGAAACTGACTCTGATCAGAAGGTTTCCTGCATTTCAGGAGGGATGGAGTCCCCTGAAGCACCTTAGTCAAGCTGAGAGGTTTGTGGATCTTGTCTCTTTCCCTTCCAAGTAATGCAGGTTGATAAATCCACCTTGATAGACTAGGCCAGTATCCACAGACAACGCTGTGAAGAGGGACTCTGCCACTTGATCTCTAAGATGAAGAAGTCAAATTCTTCCAATCTTTAATTATATTTTCTAATACCTCTTCTTATCGGCAATGTTCTTCCTGTATGTGGGAGAACTCATTCTCATGGCTCTGCTGGCTTTTGAGATAGGGCCTGGAACTTAATGCTGTCACCTTCAGTTACCAATATCTACTGCTGCATATGTTTCTCCCTGTCTTCCTACTGGGTTCCTCATTGCTCTTTTTTTATCTTTGAGTTTTAGCATCTATTTTTGGAATTGAGTTACTCCTTTCATGCTATTAGATTTTGAAAGATTCATTAGTATAAAACATCAGTTCAGAAGAGTACACTTGAGTTTTTGGAAAACTTGAGTTTTTGGAAAGCTGTATAATAATTATCTACATGAAAAAAAAATTGTAAGGTTCTTTGAATGTGCACTGGGGCTAGATATAACTGGGGAGCATGATGCAGTATTATTCTTGATTTTCTCAAGCAGAGAACACTCCTGGACTTAGTGTTTCTAAAATTCATAGTATCATGATCCTAGGAGTAACTTTGGATGCAAGAGAAGATATGATAGATCTAGGGAAGAGATTATCAACTATCCACCGATCTATTCCTCTATCAATTAATTAATCAAACAAATCCATGAAAAAAAAATTGTGCCTCTTCAGGACTTTGTACATTTAGCATATACAAAGAAATGAACTAATCAATCCATATGTAAATATTTATATTAATATGAGAGATGATATGTGTAGTAACTAATCATATAACTTAGCACTGTAGCATTGGGCTTTGTTTTAGGTGTTTTGAATTTTGTTGTTGTTGTGGTTTGATTTTTTTTTTTTAAGACAGCAGCTTCAGGGACTCAGTTCTGTGATACACTTAATCAGCATTTTTCATTTGGCCCCCCAGTTCATTCCTTAGCATGCTCAACACGCTGGCATTAATAAAAGCAGAAGGGGGGGGGGGAGAAACAGCATTAAAGTACAGAAGTTTGGATGACAAATGCTTTACACTTCTAACACAAAGGTCATCTTTGAGATATGAATCTGAAATCTCTTTTGAGGTTATATCATCCTGAAAAGTTAGGGAGAGGAAACAGAAAAAAGAGTAAAAAATAAAATGCCATGAAATAGTGCCAGAACAAAAAGGAGACACACGCCTTACCGTGGTGTCTGCCCTGCATTGCATTTCTAAAACATAACAAGGTGAGCCCTTCATTATTGGTAGTAATGACTACTTCAAATAAGTTCAGAGTAGTCGAGCAATCTCCAAAATCATTCATCTAATAAGAAGAAAGTCAAAGAGTTAATTCCATGCTCAAATAAGCAGAAGTCTCCCCTGTGCAGGGCTGCTCAGGTGTGGTGGAGGTTGGGAGGATGTGAGAAGCAACAATAGTAATAGGCTTTGAGCACTCCATGCTAAGCACCGTTCTAAGCACTTACATAAATCATGTCATATATTCCTTTACAGCAATATTCTGGAGAGAAATTACTATAATCCAATTAATTAGAAATAAAGGCAGGGTATTTTAAAAAGATTTAACTTGCTCATTTTGTAAGTGGCAAAGACACAGGTGAGTCATTTGACATCAAAAAAAACCCACAAGTTATTAGCTACTATTATTCTTAATACACAACATCTGTACTCTAAAAAAAAAAAAAAAAAACTGCATTCTAGTTTGGAACCAGAATTCCATACTTGCCATGTTCACTGCATTCATTCAATGAACATTTATTAAGCGCCGCTCTGTATGATACTCTATTAGCAAAAGGGAATTCACATAAAAGTGAACCAATAACAACACCAACATTACATCCAACCATAGAAGACTACTATCCTTACAGGAACCACACCAGTCAAAGTCAAAAATCCAGTGCTGGGCAAAAATTGAAAAGTATTAGACTACTAAATAAAAGAAGAAAGAAATTGTGGTATTAATAGCTGATACATGCAAAGTCATTTTGTCTGTCTAACAATTTTCTTAGAGCTAACCCTCAAAAAAGCATCTTGTCACAGGCCCTTTTTAGGTACTGAGAAAAGTATTAATAAATAAAAATTACAGAAAATAATTTCCCTATTCTCAGATTTGATAAAACCTTATTTGTCTTTTTTCTATTATCTTTCTCAGTGGAAACCTGGTTAGTCTAAGTGATATATAAATATAAATGGATAAGACATTTGCTATTGACTTTAGATAATTTCAGGCATATATGAACATTTTAAAAATATGGAATTTTATAAATAACTGTTACTCGCTCTTCAGATCTATTGATTCACACAATATTTGACAATGAAGATTGAGGACCTTCTTATCTCCTTCCTGGTTTGAATGCCATAATTTTCCTCTGGTAGACAGTAAGATAATGCTTATTTGTAGTTTCAAACCCCTCTGTTAAGTTTTCGGTTTTAATCCCAGCAGTATATATGCACTTGAGTCTGCCTGTTAATCAGGCTGTCCCTTTCTTTCTTCTTAGTGACCACCCCCCCTAACTGATTTAGTTCAGTTAATACCTATTGTAAATTACGCTGCTCTATCTCTACTATAAATTTACACCACATTAGACTTTACCTAAAACATCCCTTTTCTCCTAGAATTTCCAAGAATTTTTTTCCTCCACATGTGTTATGCTTTTGACCTTACGACAAAATAGGCAAATTAAATGTGAGAAAACAAAGGTACTGCCCAATCTGGCTTAAGAGCAAAAGTCCATTTAATTCTACTGCTCTTCCCAAGCAGTTCCCAGGGTCCACACTGAATGGATATAATTTTGTAGCTACTAATTTTCTCAGGGATTCAAAAGAAGTCATGAGAAAAAATGTACATGGCCAAAGAAAGAGCCTTTTAATGCATTTTGCAATTTATGCAAATCTATACCTACTATAGCTTGCCATTTAGGAAATTACCTTAAACCATTTTCCATTCACACACCATTAACCTAGCTTGACGAATGTCCACTAACGTCCCCACAGTTAAGGAACTGCTAAATCCCCATTTATCCCACCAGCTGGATTTTATTCTACTCAAAAGACTCCTGCCATCCCCAATGGTCACCACCCAGTATGCAGAATCTCCTCACTTTTGTTTTAGTAAAAATCCTAAAAAGAAGTATACAAAAGCAAGTGCTTTGAAACCTCTCCTCCCTAATGTCTCTCACATAACACTGAAAACAAAGCTCAAAGATATTTTTTTCTTTTAATCTTATTTTTTTTCTGTTTTGATGCAATTGTACGTACAGGACTGTGCAGTTTGGGAACAGACTGATATGAATCATTTCTGATGTGTAAGCATCCCTGAGTGATATGCATATACTGTTGCCTGTTGGCATCTTTCTCTCCCTGCTTGAGTTTACCTGTCAACTCTGAAACAGGCGATAGCTGATTTTCCATCCAAACTCATCTGCAAACAGAAAATCAGAAAGAAACTGAAATAGAGGGAGGCTGAGAGCTCTTTCCACATGATGCCTCAGTTCCTACGGAAACCATTTTTTGCTTGTTTTTGCAGGATCAGACCTGTTTCTTTCCTAAGGAAAAGTGTGTATTGTTTTAATTTTTTTTGTACTTTTTGATCCTTAGACTATGATTGTAAATTCTGATTTTGGTCACATAGAAATTGTATTATTTTATGCTTTTTTTTCTATATAATTATCCCTCTATGAGAGGACTTGATTCTGAACTGAAGCAATTGGAGACAACCTTTCATATAGAAAGTTTAAGTTTTTATTAGGTCACCATGAATTTCCTGAGGACAAGCAGCTAAATATGCTTGTATCATTGCATGATGGTGTATTGGTATAGTATCACAAGAGGAGGCAGTCTGTGGGGGCTTCAGAGAAAGAAGAAAAATGGTTTTTATAACATGTATAAATTTGTTTGCATATATGATAAGAAAAAGATGATGATATGCTCTCATTTCAAATGCATTTGGTCCAAAGTTATTGTTGGTCCCCTATATATTGTAGCATTGAAAATCAGATTGGTTTTTATACTAAGTCCTCATTTTTCTTTTTCCCCTTGGAAAGAAACTGTATACATTTTTCAATGAGTTTCAACTGAAATGCTAGTTACTCCAGGTTTTCAAAGTCCCTGGAAGAAAGAATGAGTCTCACACTGAGAATCCTTTCTTATACCACATTTTTATATATATATATATATATATATATATATATATATATATATATATATATNATATATATAAATGCACACACATATATGATCTAATGTTAATGTTCCTTAGAAAATAATAAGTTAACTCAATAATTTCTTTGTTTCTGAGAAGTATTCTGAAATGCAGAAGCTGGCTCTGGAAGAAACCTGGATTTATTTTTCTCAAGTGATTATAAAATCAATGGAATTAAGAATCAGAAAGTATAAAATAATTGTGCAGTGCCCCGATGATTCTCCTTCTTTACTGTCCTACTGCTTATCAATATGTAGGTAATAATTATCTCATTTTTTCTTCTAAATAATACCTAATGGCTTTAGAAACCTGGTCCACCCTGCCCATTCTCAAGGTGGTGTCTCCTGCAGTTGATGTTCTGGGCACATGATCCAAAGGAGGTTTGTTCTCCATTTCTTTATTTTTGCTGTCTCTCCAGTATAACTATCATTCAATAAAAATAGTATATAATTAAAGCCCTCTGCTCTCTGAACTGACAGGACAGCCCAACAGCATTCAAGTTCCTATTACCTCTATGGTTTGTCTGTGTCTGTTCTTCTTCTGTTGTTACTTTTTAATCATCACTCCCACCAGGCATTGTCTGCCTGTTGAGACAGTGGCTAAATGAGCTGAGAATTCTATCAGGTTTACATCAGCAGTGGGCACTACAGACATTACCAACTCATTAGAAAAAGAAATTCAAAAGAAACAAAAAAGAACTTCTTTTTTTTTAAATCTCACTTTCAAAAGATTTCAGGCAGCACTATCTAACAAAGACTGTTCATAGTTCGAAAGGCAGAGAGGCAAGCTATCGTGCTGCACTGGATAGACTCGTTATTTTTGTTTACACAATATTCATAAATGTTCAGAAAAAAAACGGTGTCCTATTATCTCCTTCACTTCATTGCAGACTTCAGACGTGTGTTATATGCCTAAAAGATTTCTAATGACTCTATGTTAACTAAAGTACAAAAGTACACAGCATTTCAAAAAAAATTAAAATAAAATCAAATCACTATAATCTGTGATATATTTCATATATACAGTCAATTCTGGTTAAGAAAGGGATGGGAAATCCAAACCATTGTACCCTGCGAACAAAAGCTGAGTTTATCACCAAGTTACCTTTTGTGTGGTTAAAACCATCACTTGATTCTACTAAAGAAAGATTTTTATTGACATACTCAATACCTTATTCTTCTATTCAAAATTTACCTTCCCTAATGCAATCTTAAAAAAAAAAGTGTCATTCCATTGTCATTTAATAGCTCTATCTTTCCATAGCAACTCACTATACATTTAGGCACTTTTAGAATAAAAATAATCATACAAATCTTGTGCTTAGAATAATCATGAAGATGGATTTTTAAACAAGGACTGTGTTAAGAATTCTCCAAACAGAAAAGGATTTTCATAGAGTTATCTTTGTCTATACTTGTACATTATCAAACTTTGTCATATAATTCTAAGACAAACATATGCCCAGCATTTATTTAATAAGACTGATACTTATCAATATAGCTATATCAATAAACTACAAGCATATCCTTAATAGTCTTCCTAGCTACATTTTATTATTTTCCTTGACCTTAATGCTTAGGAAAAATAATTGTCTATAATAGAACATTCTTTGTTTTAAGATCGAAACTTACCAAATGTATTATTTGATAACACAGATATTACCTAAATACTTGTTATTCTTTCAAATTTTAACAAAACCTAGTTCACCCTTCTGGAAATTACTATAAATTATCATTTTAACTAGATTAAGCTCTCAATAATGGCAATCATTTTTTAAGTATTTTCTAGTTTAATATACTTATAAAATGATAACAGCTAATAATCCAATAAAAAAAAAGAGGAAAAACAGATCCATCCCCAACAGTCCACTGAATCCCCAAGATCCATCTGGTCTATTTGCCTCTTGATTTATCAATTTTGATGGCAAATCTTATAACTTTTAAGGATTAAAATAAAATTGATATCTTTATTAAGGATCCAGGTTAATTTTTTAAAAAATATACAAAAACATTTGGATATTCCCTGTAGAAGTTACCTTCAAAAATCTTCATTTAGAAAGTTGTCAATTTACCCCAAATACTTTGGAACCTTTCCTAAAAAGGTTTACTTTAAGCCTATGCTGTTAACTGTTATTGCCAATTATGGATTGTAAGAATGCAATCTGGGTGATGGCATGCAGGTAATTTGTTTTTGCATTGGGTGAGCCCGAGTTTAAGATCTAAATTGATCAGACATAACCTTCACATGTTCCTAAATGAACACACAACCAGGGTAACTCCATATCATGTACAACCACAAGAATGGGAAGTTATATTTCAGGTATGTATAATATGTCAAAATACACTCTACTGTCATATATATCTAAGAAGAACAAATTTTTAAAAATCTAGATTCACTGTGTCAGTAGACTTATGAAAAATGCCAGAGTCTCTCTTTATGTCAGTTGTTGATTTGTAAAACACAGTTCATGATAATGACATTTAACTCTAGATTGTGGTGAGGATTAAGAAAGTTTTAAAATGTCAAGAGTTGAGTATGTTGTTTGGTACATAGTGAGATCTCAACAAATGTCAACTATTTTCTATAAAATAGCATCCTTTTCAATAATTAAAGCCTATCCTGGAAAAACAATATCTGTAATACCACCTTTGAGGAAAATCAAAACTATGTGTGGATGTTTAGAAGAGAATTGCAATTAAGGGGATGCAATGACTTAATGACTTAATCTTTACAATTAAAAATGACTTAACCTTTACAATTAAAATACGTTGTATTGTGACGGTAAAAGTGTCACAAATTCTTATGTATACAAGTGCTTTTATGTTTGGGGAAATTTAGCCCATTTACCGTAAAAGAGTAATTTTCAACTTGTGTTTACAGAGCCATAGGTTTCAGTAAAAATGCCTCAATTCCTGTTACCCAAAATAGTGGGTAACAGGGCCAGGTTTCCTTGCAGGGCTTCACATGAGGGTTTATATATAGGGGATGAAAGCACTCAAGGTAGAAACCAAATATTTAGAAGAATCGAGAGTGGAATATGGGAGAGAGTATTTCCAAAGCATTTTTTCTTATTAAAAGATAATGCATTGTCATTATACAAGATGAAAGGGAGTTAATAGGATGCACTTGAAAGAGCATTGGTTTGAGAGCAAAGGAGAATGGGTTTGATTACTGCCAGCATAACATAAAAATTCTACAATCCTAACCCAGTTACTATAAGTGTGAGATTACTACGCATCACTGAAATAATATCCCCATAAAGTTGCTGTAATATAACATACGTAAAGCTATCTATATCTGTATAGAACATGTGAAAGTAAATCCTTCACTTCTAAAAGAGTCACACAAGCATGCTCAGCTAAGGTGAATAGGAAAAGACAATATATGTGCTACTTACAAATATAAAGAACAAATAAGAATTAAATTTAAATTACAATGGCCATAGCAATAACATGATTAATAAAAGTATACAAAATATTTTAACCTTTTTTAAAAATTTTCAGTCTAAAAATGTCTAAATGATACTCTTTAATATGTGGATATCAATAAGAAGACACATAAAAGGGCTTTTTGTTGTTATTAGAAGGAAGAAGTGAGTGGTGTATTATAATATCCTGAAATATTTTAAAAACACGAACATTTTAAAATGTTATTGTTTGGGTCATTGGATGAGTTTTTGCCAACCCCATATACTATGGTGATTATGCAGTACTTATTATTATTATTATTAATGATCATAATCATAATTAATCATTTCCAAAAATTATTTTTTTTCACATTCTAATACCTCCCCTAACTTCTATACAAATTGAAACCTTTATCATGCCAACTCACTGTCTTTTCTCCTCCTTCTAGCACAAAGGGTACTGCTTAAGGAGAAAACCTACAGACAGCTGAGCAGATTGACAGTGGTATAGGTTTGCATTCCCTAACTTCAGCAGGAATCTGGGCTGTGGCCATCATTCCAGTTATTTGCCTGTGTTCTGCTTCCGTTTTTAATTCCAGCTGAAGTCACTCCAGAGTTTCTGCAGTCTCGTTAGGAAACTCACAATTCACTTTACTTTAAGTCAAGGCTGTTAACTGTTATTGCCAATTGTGGATGGTAAGAATGCCATCAGTCTTTCTTTCTGGTACCTACAAGTATATACCTATGCACAGGTCCTTTTTGTTCTACCTCCCCTCTTATTTTAGTAAATTTTGTATTATTCTTTGTATTCTGTATTTCAGTGTACCTCCTCAGAAATAAGCCTTTTCCTATTTTGCAATATTCTTCCTTCTACTGACCATTAAGGACAAGAATACCCTCACATATTTTTAATGGTAAAATTAACAAGAGCCTGGGGATAGAGCCCAGTGCCACAATATTTGCCTTGCATGACCAAGGCCCTGGGTTTAATATCCAGCACTGAAATAAAGCACCACTTAACCATCACTCAAGAGATAACATGAAAAAAGTCTACTGTCAATGTCACCACTTTTTCCACCATACAGTTATGCCTCATTTCACTGCATCTGGATGCTTTTTACATCCACCACCACAGAAGATATCTGAGATTAGATATCTTCACTGCTCTTTCTTACTTTAAGATTATAAGTTGTTATACTTTTTAAAAACATACAAATTATTTTCTGCTCTGCCTGGAGTTATAAGCAATCCACAGCAAAGGGAGCACTCCCAATCCACAATCCTAATGCTCCAAATTCCAAAACTTCTTGAATGCCTACCTGGTACCATAACTGAAAAATTCCACACATGACCTCATGAAGTAGACCATAGTCAAAATGCTGGTACATGAAACTATTACATAAAATTATCTTCAGGTTATGTGTATAATGTGAATATAAAACATAAATATATGTTTTTATATATAAAACATAAGTGCATGTTTTTATATATAAAACATAAGTATATGTTTTATATATAGCTCAGTTGTTAGAGTGCTTGTCTTTAATGCACAAGGCCCTGGGTTCAATCCCCAGCACCAAAATAAATAAATAAATAAATAAATCGATTTCATGTTTAGATTTAAGACCCATTGCCAAGACATCTCATTATGAATATACAAGTACTACAAATTCTGAAAAATTCTGATATCTGAAATACTTCTGGTCCTGAGCATTTTAGACAAGAGGTACTCAACCTTCAACTGCAAATTACCATGGACACCCTTAAGTTGTTATCATATTTGACACTTTTATGGAATTGACAATTTTAATCATTTTCTTATTCTTAAAACTTTTGTCTTACTTCATTTATTGTGCCATATAGTCCCCATGTCATGTCATCTTTCCTGATCTAACTTTTGAAAATTAGAGTCTTGAAGGATTTTGTTCTCAAATGGTTTGAGAAAACTAAACTGTCCCATGATATTCAAATTTTTATTACTAAGTCGAGTCATTACCTTCAATGCCATTTTCTGAATATCTTCATGTAGTTTTCTCACAATTGCACCTAACCCAGTAAGTTTTTCTAAATAAAATTCATTATATTAGTAATAAAATTCATTCTTGCCTATACATATTAATTTTAATAAATGATACCAGTCAGGTGCTCAAATTTGAGTGTTTACTCATTTCATCGCCTCCCAAATTCAATTATTCACTAGGATTTTTCTACTTACACTTAATGCATTCATGCTTCCACTATCCCATCTTCCCAATCCTGGTCTGGCCTTTACCATAGTTGGTTGAACTTCGGGACAATTAGCAAATGATGACCTACATCATTGTGGACTTTTATCACCAGCACCTCTGTCAAGGGCCTCATTTAGCTTTTTCTCAGGTGATACTCTGAATCTGAACACAGCCATCTAGCAAGGAAGATTGCTAGCAGGAGATGAGCAATTATTCACTGTCACACAACTTTCCTCTAACCCCCATGGTCCCTTTCTGGCTTTCCAAATCAGATTCCCATTGCCAAAGTCAACTGCATGGCATGCTTACTTTTGAAATTCAAATGGTGTATCTTGTATAACCTCCATGAGGGAATAAGAGGCAGAAAGCTGGAGGAAAAAGACTGTTTTCTCAAAAGAAAGTAAAGAATATGTTGGGATATTATAATCTTCTATCAAATTATGAGCTGCCTAGAAACTCTCTTGTCATCTACCTCCCTGTACTAATAATATCCAATGTTGAAGAGAATTTAGATCTCTCAACTAGTCTTGATTAATATCCCTGACTTTTATCCATAACAGAGTACTCTCAGTCCTACCTCATGCAAGTGTATGGAACCAGGAGACCCATGCTACCATCAAAATACCCTCTGTCTAAGCCTTTGAGCCTGTCTCAAAACCCATTCATTTCTCTAACAGAGGTTAAAGGAGACAGACACATGAAAACTGACACTGACTCACCTTCATATTGTTAGAAAACAAGGTCAACTGAGTATTCCTTATTTAGTAAAAATACATTTTAAATAGAAGAAAAAATAAAGACATTTTCATATAAACCAAAAGTGAGATAATTTATCACTATCAGATCAGGACACAGATTAATGTATAGAAGTTCCTTAGAGAAATTGTAACAGACAGAATGTGGGAATAACCATACCAACATAATGGAATTTTAATTTTAGAAAAATTAAATCTTAAGTTATGATTTTACTTTGTTTATTTGCTTAAAAATGATGAATCATTGCAATAATATGTACTGTTCTCTCTTCACCTCCCTACATACAAGTAAAAGCACTAAATGTGATTTATAAAACTATTGAATGTCTCTGAAAAATGGAAAGGAGAAACAAGCTTGGGATGTTGGGTCATGAGGAAAGATATAATGGTGACTTCCTCAGGTTGTTTTATAGATCCCAATCTAGGAGATGAATAAGCTGGAATGACCAGCAGGAGCAGAAGAAAAAAGAAACAAAACAAAACAAAACAATACAAGAACAGCAACAACAACAACAAAAAACCCAACATCCAAAGCCTCTTCTCTATAGCAAAATGACTAAATAGAAAAAAGAGATATTTAGACAACAGTCACTCTAGTTCAGCCACACATCTCATCTCAGGGGAAAAAAACAAAACAAAGAAAACCTCTGACTTCAAGTACCCCAAGTTAGCAAAGAGTAAGTAAGACCTGCACTTTAATGGGCCTGTAAAAATGTGGCCCAACATCCTAATGGAGTGATTCCAAAGGCAACAAGTACGAAGCCAGACCTTGTTTTTGCCAGTCAGTATGAACTCTCGCTGTGAAAGGGTATGAGGACACCACTTGAGGAGCCCCAACTGAAACAGATTAATAATAATAAATTGAAAAATACTTTTAATGGGATCACTATTACATTAATAACCTATGTATCTTGGGCTGAGGATGTGGCTCAAGTGGTAGCGCGCTCGCCTGGCATGTGTGCGACCGGGGTTCGATCCTCAGCACCACATACAAACAAAGATGTTGTGTCTGCTGAAAAACTAAAAAATAAATATTAAAAAATTCTCTCTCCTCTCTCTCTCT
>NW_026000068.1:21184703-21197068 GCF_001458135.2 Marmota marmota marmota
CCTCTCTCTCTCTCTCTCTCTCTCTCTCTCTCTCTCTCTCTCTCTCTCTCAAAATAACCTATGTATCCAAAAACATCATAAATTGGGCAGAAAGTAAGGACAGAGTATCTAAGAGCCATGGAATAATATATTTAAACAATAATACACATATAACTAGGATATCAGGAATAAAAAGAAAGTAGAGGGGAGATATTTGAAAAAATGACAGATGATTGCATGCCCTGAATTGATGAAAAACATAAAACCACAGTTCCCCACACATTTCTGAGAATGCCAAAATAGGGTAAATACCAGATACTTGTGCATGAGCACATCACACACTCACACACACACACACACACACACATAGATTCTATTCAAACTGCTAAATCAAAGATAAAGTATCTTTAAATAGGAAGAGGTAAAAGACATGTTGTTAAAAGGAGGAAAACAAATATAAAAATTACAAACTGTCAAAACCTTTTAAGCCAGAAGACAACGTAGTGATATCTAATTTCTTTAATATAATAACAGAAATAGAGGAAAAGCAGTTTCTTAGGTGCCACAGTCTGGCTGGGCAAATAACCTGGAGGTGACAAGCAACTTGAAGGTTGAATCAGGAACTGCTTTATTGCAGAGCAGCAGGGGTATATATACCTAACTGATTACATACAGCTTGACTCAATTAGCATCATCCAGTTACAGCAATCAGCCAATAAGGAATCCCCACCAACTTAATGGCTTGGTGGCATTGCCTTACAAACCACTCCTCCTGGCAAACTGCCAGGTGCCATCTTGACTTGGTTGCAGCCCTCAACATCTCCTCCCTTTTGTTTTATTAAACAACAAGTATGTGGTTTAGGGACCGTGCCTGTTTTAGGTTGTCCAATACTACATATGGTCCCTGCCCATCATTGGATGGTCTGACCTCAAATTGTCAGCCTCCTGTCTTAGGTTGGTACCATTGTAATTGGATCTTACCCATCATTGACTACTGGCCCAACACACTTAGCCATACTTGACTAGAGTTCCCGGGCCTCCATCAACGTATGCCCTAACTGTTCTTGGTTTTACTGGGGTGCCTCCTTCCTCTAGCAACCTACTTAACACTCTTTCGGTCTGACTTCATTAACTTCCGATCCCACACCTCTGCAACAAAGACAACACAACACACTAAGATAAGACAAAGCAAAAACACACTGTATCAATCTTCTCCATTTTCTTAAAATGGCCATCCGTCCCCTCGCCCTATCTGCTTCCTCAGGGGCGAGTAGGCTTCCTCCTGTCCTATCTATTTCTAGGGATGGGCACTTACCCCCCGGCGTCCTGGAGTTCCCCTGTACGGGCCACCATTTGCTGGCTCAGAAAATGGAGAAGATTGATACAGTGTGTTTTTGTATTTTTTTTTTTATGAAGGTTGAAGCGGGAACTACTTTTTTGCGAGTGAACTCAGCGGGAACTGAGTGAGAACTCAAAAGTAGCGGGCACCCAACGTAGCAGGAGCTTCGTCTCTGCCGGACAGCAGAGGTATATATGCTTAACTAATTACACACAGCTTCACTTAATTAACATCATCTAAATACAGCAGTCAGCCAATAAGGAATCCCCACCAACTTAATGGCTCTGTGGCGTTGCCTTACAAACCAGTCCTCCTGGCAAACTGCCAGGCGCCATCTTGACTTGGTTGCAGCCCTCAACAAAAACTAAAATTGTATTAATACAGTTCCAAAAATTGCAATGGAAGAAATGCTAAAAGAAATTCTTTAGAGAAAAATGATACGATATATACAAACAACTTCAGTCTACATAAAAAAATGAGTTGTTTTGAAAATGAAAATTAACTAAATATATTCTTTTCATTTTTAATTGCCCTAAAAATAAATGCCAAAGCAAAATGGAAGCAGAGTATTTTATGCTTATACAATCTTTAGAAGTAAATGTTTTAACAACAGTAGCACAAAGAATGAGTGGGGCTTAAGCATTCTGCTGGAAGGCTGTTATACTACATGTTCCATGGTATATATGATTTCAAACTAGACCATAACCAATTAAAGAATCATTAAAATTCTGGGACAATTCTAATACTATTCTAAAGATGTATATAGCTAAGCAGGTAAAAATTGAGGTAAAACGGATTCATAAGCAATACTCAGTCATAATAAGACAGAAAAAGAACAAAACAGAAATATAGAACAGATGGGAAAATACGATAAGAAAACAAGACTGCAGAATAATCTAAACCAAGAGAAAAATGGAATTCCAATTAGTACTAAAATTGTTCTAAAAATCAGTTTATGATTTAAACATATCAATAATTACATCAAATGTAAATATTCTAAACATATTAAATAAAAAACTGGAAGTGTTAGAGTGCATTAAAAAAGCAAGTTGTAATATTTGTTATCCCCAAAAACCCACTTTAAGTGTGAAAACATATAAGCTGAAAGAAAAAGGATAAGATTGTGTTATATAAATGTAATCAAAAGAAAGTTACACATATATCCAATGAATAGAATTAAAACTAAAGAATATTGCTAGAAATGAAGGTTGATAAGTGAGGCAACACAACAAAAGAGTATGATAACCCTACATGTTAATGGACCTACAGTAAACTTTGAGATACAAAAAAATTTGTTACAATGGAAAAAAAAATGTTTTCATGTTCCCTAATTATCAGTAGAAATTCCCAAAATCCTTAATAGTACAACAATAACAGAAAATCAATGAGGTTACATAAGACCTAAACCATCCTATGAAATAATTTGACCAACTAATATTTGTAAGACTATATTTCAGGATACACATTTATGTCAAACGCATATGTTACTTTCCAAAGATAGACCATATTGTGAACCATAAAATTATTCTAACAGATTTTAAAACATATTGTGAACATCTCCAAGTATTTGAAAATTAAGCAAAATATTTACCATTGTACCAAAAAAAAAGAAAAAAGAAAACGAATTAATAAAAGAAAAAAATTTTAAAAAGAAAGAAAGGGAAATCACAATGACAAGTAGCAAATATATTGAACTTAAAGAAATAACAAAATTCCCCCAAAATGTCATATGTTGTTAAAGAATTTCTTAAGAAAATTTATAGGTAAAATGCCTGTATTAGAAAGGAGAAAGTTTAAAATTATTAATTTTAATATGCAATGTAAGAAGCTAATAGAAGACAACTCATACAAGTAATATAGAGTGAGCAAAATGACAAAGACTTGAGAAAAATCAAGTGAAAAATAACTAAAAAGTAAAATCAATAACACATTTGCTTCTTGAAAAGATCATTATGATAATCACCTAAACAGACTAATTAAACAAAAACAACCTTAGAGAAAACACAAATCACAGCTATCACAACATAAAAATGTAATATTTATATAGATCTTACAATTATTAAAAGAATGATGAAATATTTTAAAGTCTCAGAAAAGAAGTTTGATAAAATATTATGGGAATATTATTATTTAAAAGGTAAAACCAATCTAAACCAAGAGAAAATGGAATTCCAATTAGTACTAAAATTATTCTAAAAATCAGTTTATGATTTAAATATGTATACAAAGTAAACTCTAGACTCAGATGGCTACACTGGTCGAATTCTTTCAAATATAAGGATGATGTGGAGTGACATCATTAAGATGACAAAATAGAAATTCTCTGGTGCTGGACGTAATGGTGAATACTTGTAATCCCTACTACCTGGGAGGCTGACACAGGAGGATCACAAGTTCAGGACATCCTTGACAATTTAATGATATCTTTTTGTTGTAGTCAACTTTTTTGCTGCTGTGACTAAAAGTCCTGACAAGAACAATTTTAGAGAATGAAATGTATTTGGGGGCTCACAGTTTCAGGGTTTCAGTCCGTAGCTGGCTCCTTTCCTTGTGGCTCGAGGTGAGGCAGAACATCGTGGTGGAAAAGTGTGGTTGTGGGAAGCAGCTCAAATGGTGATCAGAAAACAGAGAGAGATTCTACTTGCCAGATACAAAATATATAACCCAAAGGAGTGGCCCCAATGCCCACCTACTCTAGCAACTCTACCTGCAATCAATTACCAATCAGTTAATCCTCATTAGATGTTTAATTCACTGATTAACTCTCGAAACCCAATCATTTCTCTTCTAAACCTTTTTGCATTTTCTTACATAAGGGGGGGGGGTGCCTCATATCTAAACATTAACACTGTCTCAAAATTTAAAAAATGGCTGGTGTCAGAAAGTAACTTAGTGGTAAAGCATTTCTGGCTTCAATTTTTAGTACTACAAAAAGAAAAAAAAAAGAAGACTCTGGCTCTAGTTCCCTGCTCACACTCACAGAAATCCAAGTAGAAACTATTTACTGACAATAATACTTTCAATAATATCCCAGATCTCAAGAGTAAAGCAGAGAATTGTAGAGCAGAATGTAAGAACAGTTGAATTCTAAGGGATGTCACCCCTGACCCAAGCTGACCCAAGTACCAAAAAAACAGGATTCTCCAGTGCTCAAAGTTTTGCAATGGGAAAAGACAATTGGGGGTAGACATCAAGATACCCCACTATTTTAGCACTTTAAAGAATGTTTACTCCTGTCTTCTTGTACTTGTAGGAGTATTGAAGGGTTCTGCCACCTGACTTTGATTAAAAATAAAGAGCAGGAGTGTACTCAAAACAGCCAGAATATGGATATTGACAGTATATTTACAGTCTAGCCAGAATTTCCCCAGAGAAATGTCAACAGTATAATTTTACAGAAAGCACAATCAGTAGGCCCATCAGGATCAAATTGTAGGCAGTTTGCCTACCAAGTTCTGGGGTTCTGCTTGAACATTACTAAGACTTGGAGGCATGTACAGATCTGTGAACATTCAGGGACATTTGGTCCTGTTCCGCTCCACAGGCTTAGTAGCAACCCCATTAAGCAAAATAGCATGTCCATGAAGATATTTTGAAAGGAAAACTGGCTCCACCCATCCTCAGAAGCTGAGCTGCAACCTAAGTGACCTCATTGAATATGTGGCTCACTTTGATCTCCTTCACAACCATCAATACTATAGAGATAAGAAAGATACTATATAAACCTGCTCAGTCAAAGGAGTTTGCAGAAATGAGCTACCAGCTCCCTTCACTGAAGTCTAGCCAGAGATCACAACAGATCATATAGCACAGCCAGTGGTTCCACTTAGCCTTAGACAGCAGCCCAGCCCACCTAGTAAATGCAAGAATATGGTCTGCCTGACCAGGGTTGCTGTTGGTGATCCTGTCCAAATATCCAGAATAAACTAAATAATAAACAATACCATTAATGAACACCTGCAGTGGCTGGAAGAGTTATTCCCTCAATGCATAGACATGGATTCAAGAGCACAAGATTTGTGAAGAAACAGAGAAATAATACATTACCACCCCCAAAATTCATAAAGTTCTATTAATGGACCCTGAGCAAATGGAGATCTAATAAAAAACCAACAAAGAATTAAGATTAATGCTCTTAAAGAAGTTCAGGGAATTATAATAATATGTGTACAGAAAAATTAGGTAAAACTTGAAAAAAATGACTAATGAGCAAAATGAAAACTCTAATATGAAAGGAGAAGTTGAGAGCAAATTTATCTCTACTATAAGAGTTATAAGACTAAAATTTTTTTAAAAACCTACTTTTAAAAAACTACAGTTACAATGTTCATGTTAAAGAATATAAATTAGTAAAAGATTTAAAGTTTGGACACCAGTATCACGAAAGTTTTGGAAGGTGAAATTGTAGAGTTTTTAAATGCATTACACTAAGTTGTTCTCAGCTTTAGAATGACCTATTATAATTATGCTTTCTGTAAGCCTCACATTAAACATAAAGTAAAAACCTGTAGTAGTTGCACAAAATATGAAAACAAGGATTCAAAGAAAACAACCAAAGAAAACCATCAAGCCACAATGAAGGACAATAATAATGGAAGACAATAACTACCTTTAATGTAAATGGTTAAAAATCTCCAGTCAAAAGGGAGTGACTGAATGAATCAATAACAAACAATGACAAAAAGAAGACCCAACTATAAGCAGCTTCTCATTTTGCCAGTAAGGAAACACAGATTGAAAATGAAGAGATAGAAAAAAATATTCAATGAAAATGGAAATAAAAAGACTGTATGGGTAGTATACTTATAGAAGACAAAAAGAGGATACAAGTCAAAAACAACAAAAAGAGATGAAGAAAGCCTATAATGAAAAACAGGTCAGTCAATTCAGTAGATATAGCAAATTTAAAAATGTATGCCCCAATATCAGAGTATCCAAAGATATAAAACAACTATTGGGTGATCTAATGAGAGTGACAAACTGCAATACAAAAATTGTAGGATACCTTCATACTTCACTTTTAACAATAGATCATCTAGACATAACATCAATTACAAAAGTCAAACTTTGATAACAGACCAAATAGATAGAAAATTCCACCTAACAGCAGTAGAACACACATTCTTCCCAAGGCACAAAGATCATTCTATAGACTTGATCATATGTTATGTCACAAAATTTAAGAGAGTTTGAAATTATATTAAGCATTTTCTTCAATCATAAAGGGATGAAACCAGAAATAAATAATAAGATAATAGGAAAAATCTGGAAATTTTTCAAATATGTGAAAATTAAATATTTTTAATCAACCAGTGGCTCTTTGAAGAAATAAGAAAATCTTGAGACAAAAAAAAAAAAAGAAAATGGAAACACAACATACAAAAATGTATTAGACATAGCAAAAGAAATCCTAAGGAACAAAAAAAATAAATAAACACATGCCTTTGTCAAAAAAGAATGAACTCATCAAAATAGCTAAACTGTGGAACCAACCTAGATGTCCTTCACTAGATGAATGGATAAAGAAAATGTGGGATATATACACAATCGAAAATTATTCAGCATTAAAAGAGAATAAAATCATGGCATTTTCAGGTAAATGGATAGAGTCGGAGAATATAATGCTAAGTGAAGTTAGCCAATCCCCCAAAAAATAAATGCCAAATGTTTCCTCTGATAAAAGGAGGCTGATTTTTAATAGGGTTGTAGCGGGGAGCTTGTGAGGATTAGATAAACTCTAGATAGGGCAAATGGGTGGAAAGGGAAGAGAGGGGACATGGGATAAAAAAAAGATGGTGGAATGAGATGGACATCATGAATGTACATGCATGAAGACATGAATGGGGTGACTATACTTTGTATACAACCAGAGATATTAAAAATTGTGCTCTATATGTGTAATGAACTGTAATGCATTATTCTGTCATATATAACAAATGAGAATAAAAAAGAATGAACTCAGAATAACAATCCATAAAAAAAAAATCATTCCTCACCTGCCTACAATTTCTACCACCTCCCATTAGCTCATTCTGCTTTCAATTAATTAATTCACTGATAAGATTGGAGTTCTCATGATCCAATCTCTGCACACACACACACAAAATGCTATCACTGGATACAGCTGTATTGGGACCAAGACACATGAACTTTTAGGGGGACATTCCAGAAAAAAAACTATAACACACATAGAACAGCCAGAACCACATGGTTTCACAACTTAAGTCCACTGAACATTTAACAAACTAATACCAATCATTTACAAATCGAAGCAGAGGGTATAGTTCCAAATACGTTTTACAAGGTTAACATTACTAAACTATGAAAATCAAAGTGGCTATTGCTGAGGGCCATTGCTAAGTAAGAATGACGCATGGCATGACCCAGGTCATTTGCAGTGTCATTGCATGTAAGGTGACCTTGCTCAAGGACCAGGGCGGATCCGGGTTGAGGGCGGATCGGGGTTTAGGGCATTCCTGGTTTAGGACAATCCAGGTTTAGGGCGGTTCCAGGTTTAAGGTGTACCCTGCTGGGAATAGGGCGTATCCTGCTGCCTCAGGCGCTGCCCGCTCCTTGAGTTCCCGTTGAGTTCTCCTGGGATTCAGAGAGAGTATTTGGGATTTTTCCCAGAACGTGTTTGTAGAGTGCTGGTGTCAGTTCGGGAATAAAGAATTGCTGTTCGAATCTACAAGGCTGTGAGTGGCTCGTGATTTTGTGCCCAGCCAGACTGTGGCATTTAAATCAAAACAAAACAAAACAAAAAAGAGAAAGCCACAAAAATGAAGACCAATATTTTTAATGAACGTTTCTATTATTTGGATCCAGAAGGTCACTCAAAGGCTTATGTATGAAAATCTATGTATGAAAATTATGTATGAAAAAATCTTGCTCCCCTACATAGTGCTATTGGGAGGTTGTAAAAAGAGATTGAACCAAGTCATTGAAGACATGTCTTTGAGGGATATTCTAAGACACCAATCTCCTCTATTTTTTTTTTCCTGGCTGCCATGAAATGATCAGCTTGTTCCACCACGCACTACCCTCCACTCCACAGTGTACTTCCTCATCACAAGCACAATGGAAATGAGGTCAAGTTGCCATAGGCTGAAACCTCTGAGACTTGAACCAAAATAAACTTTTTCTCCTCATAAGTCAATTATCTTACCTGTGTTTTACAGTGATGGAAGGCTGATTAACACAAACAGATGCAAAAATCCTCAACAAAACACTAGCAAAGTAAAATCAGCAACCATATCAACAGATAAATCTTCATGGGCAAGTGAAAATTATTCCTAGATATAAGAATAGTTTGATATACACAAATCTATAAATTAAAAACACTACATTAACAACATCAGTGATAAAGGCCACATGATTATGCCAACAGCTTCAGAAAAAAGCATTTGATAAAATTCAATGCATTTTTTATGAAAAAACTCTCAACAGATAACTTATAAACAAAATGTACTCCCCCAAAATAAAGAAAGCATCTAAAAAACTCATAGTAACTATACACTCAATTTTGAGAAGTTGCAAGATTTTCCTCTATGATCAGGGAAAAGGATGCTCATTCTGACCACTTATTTTCCAAAGACTATTATAATTCTTAGAGCAATTGGCAAGAGATAAAAATAAAACACATTCTAATTGATAAAAGAAGAAATAAAATTGTCTTTTTGCTGATAACATAAAAATAATAGAAAAATTCTAAAGACTTAACCTAAAAAGTTGTCAAAAATAACAACTAAAAGTTGTAAGATATAAAATTGATGTTGTTAAAAATCTGTACACTAACAATTCTTATCAAAATTCAGAAGTGATTTTTTCAAAAAACTAAAAAAAATTCTTAAATTGTTATGAAATTAAAGAAGACTCTTGCCAGCTAAAAAAATCTATGCTAAAAACAATATCAAGACAGAAACTGAAGGCATCAAAACCACTGACATCAAAATCTATTGCTTTTCCAGTCAAGGAAGCATCATATTTGCATGAAAACTGACACATTAACTAATGGAAATAGATATCCCAGAAATAAACCAATGCAAATATGGTCAAATATTTTTCAACAAAGGTGATAAGAATATTCAATAAGGAAGAAATTCTCTTTCATAAATGGTGCTAGAAAAATAAACACGAAGAAAAATAAAATTGAATCCTTATCACACACTACATACAAAAGTCAACTCAAAATGGATTAAAAACCTAAATATATGACCTGAAACCATAAAAGTACTTGAAAATTAATAGGGAAATGCTCCATGAAATTGGTAAAGGAAATAATATACATATATTTTGTACACAGACTTGAAAGTATAGGCAATAAAAATGAAAACGGACAAGCAGGACTATGTCAAACAAACACTGTGGCACAACAAATAATTAGCATAGAGAAGAGGCAATCCACAAAGTTGGAGAAAATACTTAAAACCATACATATCAGGAGAGGGTAATATCCAAAATATGTAGGGAGCTCAATAAATAATAAGAAAACAAACAACCTGATTTAAAAATGCTTACAGACTCTTTAATAGTTATTTCTCAAAACAAGGTATACAATAGCCTATGAAAAAATGTTCAACATCATAAATTATACAAAAATGTAAATTGAAAAAAAATAATAAGATATCAACTCACATCCATAAAATGTCTATCATTGAAAAAAAGATAAGGGTTGAAAATGTTGTACAGGAAAGAAAATCCTTATACACCATCATTGAGAATGTGAGTTGATATAGCTATTATGGGAAATGGTATAGAGGTCCCCAAAAAGCTAAAATTAGAACCATCATATAATCCTGGAAGACATCTTCTGATAAAACTCTCAAGTTATTTGAAATAAGATATTAAAGTATTTGAAATCAAAATAGAAAAGGGACATCTACATTCCCATGTTCAATGCAGTATGATTCACAATATCTAAGATATTAAATCAACTTAAGTTTCCATTAGTGGATGTTGTATAAAAAATGTACTATATTTCACAACTCTTCTACCTTAAGGAAGAAATTCTTATTATTGGTGATAACATGGATGAATCTGTAGGATGTTGTACTAAGTGAAATAAGCATAGCATAGAAAGAAAAATGCTACATGATCTCACATATATTTGAAATAAAATTATATCAAACTCAAAAGCAGTAGAAATTACTAGAGATTATTGATAAGGGGCTAGGCATTACTAATCAAAGGATACAAAGTTTCAGTTGAACATGAGGAATTAATTTTATTCATATTGAACATGAGGAATTAATTTTTATTCATATTGCACAAAGTGTCAACATAGTCAATAATAATGCATTGTATATCAAAGTTTTGAGAGTTAAAGTATCTCAATACAAAAAAAAATGAAAAATGAGGTAATGGTTATGTTAATTATATTGATTTAATCATTCTACAATGTAAACATACAAAAAAAATCAAAATATACCCATAATACCCCATAAATCTGTGGTTTGAATTTTCCCCTAGTGACTTACTTCCTTTAGCCATGCCCCAGCTGCCTATGGGTACCACCCAGTACTCCATTTAAATTATTAATTTTTCAAATGCATTAATCCATGGATGAGCTTAGAATTCTTATAATCATCTCAACTCTGAACATTAATACATTAGATACCAGGTTTCCGACCTATGAACCTTTTGGGAGACACTTCATATCTCTTGTCCTTGACCCGCACAGTCTAGTCAGACTGGGTTTTAACGGGCTGGTTGCAACAGTAAGCTAAGAAAGCAGCAGTTGAAAATCACACAACATGGACAGAATTTTTTAATTTGGGTGGGGACGGTTCTTTGACCTTAAAGGTCAGTTTCCACGCTGGAAAAAGAGAGCACTGTAAAGACAGCAGTGAGCGGGTTCCTTTATTTTATAGCAGGGACATCAGAGGCAGGGAGGGATAAGGTTTCAAGGGTGGAGTCTTGCTTCCTGGTGTCATGTGGTCAGCTGATTGATTGACATCTTGGCAAGTCTACACCCATCTCAGGTGCTGTGCTGGATCTTAGGCAGAACTAGAGGAGGGTCACCTGCATCATGCGATCAATCCCTGACAGGGATATCGCAGTGCCAGACCTATCCCTTCATTTGGCTACTGTGAGCAAAAGTCCACACACACAGCCCATGGAGGGATGGTGACACATATCCACATCATAACACAATTTATTTTCAACAAAGGTGTTAAAGCAAACCTGTTAACCACTTGATTTGGGTTTTCAGGCTCCAGAACTGTGGGCAAATACATTTCTATTGTTTAAGTCAATCAATTGATGGTACTTTGTTCTGACAGCCCAGGAAAACTGCAAATAGAAGAGAATCCAATAAGCACTTCAGAAAGTATATAACATCACTAGTCTTCAGAGAAAAGCACATTTAAACCATTACAGTAAACAAATTAAAAAATCTAACAATATCAGATATTATTGATGATACAGAACAACTAAAACTCACATATTTTACTAATAGGAGATAAAAATAGTGTAATAACTTTGGAAAACTCTTGGTTAATTTCATATAAATTCAAGCATGCACGTATTTCATGATACAAAATTCTTTTAGGAATTCACCCAGAGGAAAGAATATATCCACAAGAATGTCCACAATAATATTTAATTCACCTTTATTAAACAATCTAAAACTTGTAACAACTCTATATATGTATATAAACAACAATAAGCAATGATATTTTTAAAGAGTATGATACTACTTAGCACTCTGATACATGAAACAACATGGATGCATCTCAAAATCATGCTCAGTAAAAGCAGAAAAAAAGAAATCACTGTATATTGCCATATATGAGAAGTTTAAAAACTGACAAAGTGGTTCTGTTGATAATAGGAACCAAACCTGTGGTTATTTATGTGTGTATGTGTTTTTGTTTTTTTTATTTTATGTGTGTGTATATATAAATGTATATACACATATATGTGTGTATGTATATATAATATACATGTATCTAATATATATTCAAGTATGTATACATAGTATATAAACTAAAAGCCTAAGATATTAGCCTACATTATATTTGTCATATAATATATATATATATATATA
>NW_026000068.1:21197111-21244756 GCF_001458135.2 Marmota marmota marmota
ATATATATATATATTAAATATATATATACTTTATATATAATAAAGTAAAGGCTGGAGAGACTTTTTGGGTTATGGATTATTTTTTACCATGATAGGAACAGCATTTACATGGATCAATCAATGCATTTGTCAAAAAGAGTGGACCTGTACACTTAAGACTTGTGCATTTCACTATGCATTTTAAATCCTCAATCACATAGAAGGTTACCCAAAAATCAGTAAGAGAATTTTTCTCCAGGAAGGAATATTGAATTGCAGAGGGGTAATAACTTTTTTAACTTACATAAAAATAAACCAAAATGATTGAAAAATGTATCAAGTATAACACAAAGAGCACAAAAATAAAAATAGAAGCTAGCTGTAGTCTCTATATATGATATGGGTTCCCAGTGGTCAAGGAGAAAAGTAAGAGGAAGTAGAAAGGCACAACCCTAGAAGAGTTTTCATAAGAGGCAAAGGCAGAATACTTCAGAGTCCCAACCATGGTGGAGCTCCTGAAATCAAGGGACATGATTGATATATAGTGATTGTAGTATGATATCAATAAATAGAAGTGAATTTATTTCATTTACTATAAAAGTACATCAGATTACATCACAAAAGAAAACAGAGAATTGTGATACATACATACCATATCTAAGTCAAAACAAATAAGTTTGAAAATATGAAGGCAAAGTACACATAAAGAAGCAGGGGTCATTATTAGTATTGGGTGTAGTGGAATCCAGCCTAAAAGAGCATTCACTGGAAAATGTAGAGAATCTTAAAATGCTGAAAGATACAAGTCAAAATGAGAAGATAGGTGTTTAGAATAAATGTATTTGAATTTATTCAATATAGAAACAACATTTGCAAAGCTAAAAACCCATGAACTTAAAGATACAACATATTTTCAGCAAAGACTTCAATTCAAAACTAAACTCTCCTAATCTTGTATGGATTGTATGAGAAAAAAAAATCACTAAAGATATAGAAGATCTATTTACTACAAATTAGTAACAAAGTCTGATTTATAATGTACACAGTTCCTAAAGATGAGGCCCACATTGGAAGTTAAAAAAAAAATGCTGTACCTTTAAATCTCTTCCTGGCAAACTCAGGAACAGGCTGAATGAACTGCTTCAGAAGTCTTGGATTCACTTTGGTTCAACAAAGCAGAGGAGTTAAGTTCAGAATCATAATATGAAATCATACTTGCAAAAGGCAATCTGTTTTTCTGGCAGCAGAATGGAGAGCAACCTTTGAGTTAGGAGACCAAGTTACTATGCAACACTATTCTGGCTCCTTCTCTTCCTGTCATTGAGCTCCCCTAACCTCACCATAATTTTACTACCACCTTGTTTTCTGCAATGAAATCCAATTTATTCAGTGATGATTTTAAAAGAAAGATTAAGCACACATACCTAAAATAAAAGTAAAGATGAGAGGTATTTGTTGTATTTAACTACTGAATTCAACAGTGAAATAAATATATCAGTGATGAAATTTAAATGCAAAATGAACAAATGTAGAAATAATGTAGATAACATACAAATAAAATTGAGAATGTAAAAGAGAAAAGGTGAAAGATAGCCTGGCATGGTGGCACACACTTGTAATCTGAACAATTTAGGAGGCTGAGTTAAGAGAGTCACAATTTCAAGCCAGCCTCAGCAATTTATCAAAGCATCAAGCATTCTATTGAGAACCTATCTAAAAAGTAAAAGTAAAAGGGACTGAGGGTGTTACTCAGTGTGTAAGTATATCTGGGTTTAATCCCTGCTATCAAAAAGAGAAGAAAAAACAGAAGAAGAAAGAAAAAGAACAACAAAGTAAAAGACAAAGATGCGAGACAGAGTACGAAGATAACAGGTTGCCTCACCTGGCAAAATTAGGCATTAAAACATTTTATGGGAAAATTAAGTAAATCCACTATATCATTAAAATAAAGAATATTTCTTCCTTTTAGCTGTCCACATAACAGTGCCTTAAAGTTTTCACTAAATAATGAAGAAAATGTTTAAAAAGTAGAGTTAGTTTTAGGCGTACACACATGACCCCCAACAATGTTATCTAAATGAAATGTAAAAAAAATTAGAAGTGATGAATGACTAAGTCATAAAAAAAAAAATTCCTGCCAAATAGCAGTGTAGAACTCTTTCCTAAGTATCTCTTTTGTAAAGAGTCAAAGCAGGCATAAATTGAAGAATATCTGGTAAATGATGTGAATAGGGGAAGATCTAGGTGATGAGAGAAAAACCCAGGTATCCCTGGAAGTTCATTCTCAGTGTCACATAGCTTGACAAAGAGTCATGAAAAGTGACAGGAATCTATCTGCAGAGGCATCATCATCTCTTTCTGATGTCATCAATCCTGACAGATAAGGCAGACTTATCTGGACTTCTGTGTAGACTTTTGCCCTTGGTTTGCATTCTTTCTAGTGTGCTGCTGAGTATGGAGATGTCATGATATCTTTCTTGTTACTTAGAAAGGGATGATGAGTATATGAGTTGCCATGTGAATATGTGGTTTGTTCCTCATCTCGTGGTCCTCCTGCTTCCAGTTCTGCCTGATAGCAGTTGTTAGTCATGAAAAACTTTTGTGCTGTGAAGTAACACAGTGTGGAGAAAATGTGAACTTTGTTGCTTCTCTCCTGAGGTTTTTATCTGCTCCCCCATAAAAACTTTATTATATAAATGAATTCCTGCATGATGTGGGGTTTCATGTGTTCATGGATTTAAGGAATATCACTGAACTTTCCTAGGGGTTAAAGACTTTTCCCCCTAAGAGAAGTGAGAGTAATTCTGATGTTAAGGTGTCCACTAACCCAAATGGCAGGTAGCTATGATATCCATTAACCCACTGTGCTCTAGAAGGCTGCTAGAGCATCATTGGTTTATTGCAGAAGTCACTGAACAGCTCCAGAGGATTCAATAGCCAAGGATGCAGCAAGGAATTTGTATGCACTAGTTTCATGTCCCAAAGGAGAGAGCAAGAATAGAAGAGTCTGAGACTAAAACGCAAAAACATATTATTCAAAGAAAATGGGGAAATGTCACAGAAGGAAAACCCCAGATGATAATACATTGGGAAACCTGAAAATAAAAAGCCAATTTCTTTGTATGCCAATACATATATGCTTTATTTCTAAAGACTGGGAAATTACAAAGACAAATGACACTAGCTAAGATACAGTATTTGCTCCAAATGGCAACAGAGAAGATAGGAGAAAAAACAAACTTCCAACTGGATTTCACAAGAAGGTGGGAAAAACAGAGATAGGAACTAGGTTTGGAAGGAAGATACGCCTGCATACGACAGCTAAGTAAAAATAAATTGCAGTGATTCCTGAACTTTCTAGGTAGTGGAGTTTATAGCTATTGTTATACACTTTACTGTCTGAACTGAATTTGGCGTTTTGCATTCTGTTCTTTTACCTTGACAAGAAAATTTTGAGCATTAGGTGCTCTATTTCAGCATAAAAATTACTACAAATGGAAACTTAAAAAGTAGCCATATTTTAGCTCTTAGTTCTTTTAGGTCAGAAGGCAGATATAGCCTGGCTGGGTGGCAGATCCACTTGTCTACCGAGTATGCTCTCCTCTGGAATTACAGTCCTCTTCCAGGCTCACTCAGGGTGTTGGCAGAGTTCAGTTCTTTGAAGGAACAGCATTGAATTTCTTGTTCTTTTATTACTCTTGGCAAGGACTACTTTTTGCTTTAAGAGGGAACCCTTACTGCCTTGTCACATGGTCCCTTCTAACTTCTGTTTGAACAAAGAGAATTTTCCTTCTTCCAAATTTCACTTATCCTTCTGATCTTTGATTTCCCTTTCTGCCACCAAATGGAGACACTTCTCTGTTTTTCAAAGGCTCATGTGGTTAGCTTAGGCCTACCATACTGGCCTGTTTTAAGATCATCACTATTTTAAAGTGAACTGACTTGGAGCATCAGTACATCAGAACATTTTCAAAATCCCTTCAGAATTGTCTGATACCTTGATTAGCATTTGGATAATGGGGGAAAGATGCTGGCAAAAGTTTAGAGAATCTTGACAGCCACTCATGATCTCTCCACTAGAACTGTGTGAAGAAGTTGAGTTGATGCAGTTATTCCTTGTATTAAGAAAAGCTAAATACATAGCCAAAATTACTGCATATCTTGGAAGCTTATCTAGATTGTACAACTGGAACAATAATTTAGACTATGAAAAATACTTGGTTTTCTTAAAGAATTTCTAGTTTAGGTAGGTGTGTTATATAATGTTATCACTGAATTTAATATCCCCAATTGCCTGAAAGAGGCCATTAGTGCTAGGACTATAGGGACTTAGACAGGAAAGTAGTACTGTTGTTCTATGTTACCTGACATCTTCACAGTGATTGTGCTGCCACTATGGAAACCCAGATTTGAGTCTTGAACTTTAATTTTTTGAATGTTTCTGGAAAGGAATTAAAATCAATTTGCCTTTACTATAGAACATTGATGAGTTATACAGTCTAGAAAAAATTCAAACTTTTGGAGAGTAAGCAAACTTTACAAAGATGACTTTTGATAATGATCTCTCCTGAGAAAACTGTTTACAACATTGTATTGAATGCCTTATAAACACAACTAACTGAAGATGAATGGACTTTGAGAGATGGTGAACTCTATGAACCCACCACTTAAAGGTTCAGCTTGGGAGCTATCTGGACTATAGCCCAAAAACATTACAGACAAATTGTTAATAACTACAGAGGAGGCTCAACACCTGATTAGTCACTTTGGGTATTGAAGGCAGCTCAGCCTACTCCCAGGAATTTTATAACAGCCCCTATATCAAGTCAACAGATGGGGGAGTTTAAGTGGAACCCTTATAGCATAAAGCCTTTAAAAAAGTGAAGGAGCTATTAAGTTCAGTCCTAGAATTCTCTATATTGTTTTGACCCTAGAAATTACAGATGATTAGGAAATGTATCAAGACTCCACAGTACTCCAGTACTTATCATATTCTGGGCTCTTTCTCTTCAGGACATCTTCCCACTACAGGCCAGTGACTACAGATATTTTGAAATGGGCCTTTAGTTTAAAAAAAATAACTTATGATTGTCTACTATGTCTTCCCATCACACAATGTAACTTTCAATGAAGAGCTAAAAATGACCATCAATACCTTAGCCATTTTTGTAAGTACGGGGCTGACCATTTATTAACCCTAGAGATAGCTGTATCTGCTTCTCCACTCAAACATCTGATTCACAAGGGGTCTTACCTATAAGACTTTATACTTGAAAAAAAAAATAAAGGTTACAAGTGAAGCAGCCTGCCTCCAAGTTGAATAAACCTAATGGACTGTTAGTCATCATAGTTACAAAAAAACCATTAATACAGAACAGAATACTAGGCATAATGATCTAAACTTCAAATAGTGTAACTTTCCATATAATATATACTGAGACAGACAGACTCATGGGTCAACACTAATGAGCTAACTCTATAGTGAGAACACTAAGCTTTTAGGACCATGTTACTAAAGATATATCCAGATAAATAACAACCCATGAACTAATCTTTATTTTACACATATCCATGACCATATAAAAGAGACTGGACTGGGGAAGTCTATCAAGATTGCATAGTCTTATATTTTAAACCCCAGGATCTATTAAAAATCTACTATGATAATGAAAATCTCTATAAGGAAATGCGATGTACTCCAACAAATAGTTTTGACAAATGTTAAAGCCTGTTTTCCAACACGGTTACCTTTGCCAATTATGCATGACTTTTTATTAAGACCTTTACAAAATAAAAAGATTCCACTACCTTTACTAAAGTTTTCTAATGAACATGCTCAGCTGTGTCTTTGTTGATCTGCTTGGACTCAGAAGGCAGGGGATATAAAAAAAATGAATAATTTAAGAATGAATAGATGTTGTCTATATGAACAAGGTACTCCGTGTGTGTGTGTGTGTGTGTGTGTGTTTTCTTTGAAAATGGATGGACAAATTAATTGGTGAAATCAAACATATTGAGGTAAATGTTAATCTGGCTCCTGGTTCTATAACCACCTTCTCTGTTCTCCATAGACCCATGAGTCCATATGCAACTTATTGCTGACAGAGTATAGTCTAGTTTTTCCCCTAAGATGTTATGAATGGAGGAGAGAGGGGAGAATGAATGTAATAATTCTATCATTGTCTCTCATTCTTTTACATATTTGGTAGCCACATATATTCTCCTCTATTTTGAACATTGGCTCGTAAAGAAAATTTCTAATGAATTTGGATATGTCACTCTTTATTTGTTGATGCATAGAACATGTATTGAAGTTCCATTCCCAGACAACTCTGGAAAACTATTACTCTTAGACAATATTGAGATGTCTGTTACTACCCAGAAAATATCAGGTGATATTAGAATTTGGATGTAGAGTGTCCCTCAAAGGTCATTCTTGTGTTCCTCAGCTGATGGTGCTATTCGGAGGTGGTGGAAACTCTAAGAAGTAGGGTCTAATTGGAAGAAGTTGGTTACTGGGGATGTGCCTTTGAAGGTGTATTTTGTCCCAGCATCTTTCTCTCTCCCTCTCTGCCTCCCAGCCACCAGGAGATGAAGAGCATTGTTCTGCCACATGCTTCCACCATAAGGTACTGTTTTACCACAGGCCCAGAAACCTCTGAAACCATGAGCAAAAATAAGTCTTTCCTCTTTTAAGTTGCTTTTCTAAGGTAGTTTGTCTCAGCAATTGAAAGCTAACTAACAGAGATGAGATGATTACAGTTAATTGAGACCTAAAATCTACCCAAAATTTAGAGAGTGAACTAATCAGAGACAAGTTGGTTGAATGTGGAAGCTCATTTCCTTCCCTTGTTTGGTACTCAAGGAAAGAGCTTGCTTAGCAGGATTAAGCTTGTCTGTGGAAAGAAAGCAGGGCTGTGAGAAATGGCCACATTACTAGAAAGTGAGGCTATCCCTATATCTTTCAGAATGCAGACAGACCTTAACTCTTTTTGTTGAGGAAAATCATGTCTACCTAGCTCTGCTTAGGCCAACATGTGAATATATATGAGAGTCCAGGAGTAGGACTCATTCTCATTCATGGAGTGCTTTACCAACCAAGTTAGAATCCTTTCTTACCCATGGATAAAAGATATGAACAGTGGATTGTAAATGAGATCTTAAAGGTGTTTAAATGTGAAAAGGTACTCAAACTGAATTGCAAAGTCCAAATATACAGGGATAGTAAAGAGCTGACAGTTCAAAAATTCTTGTGAAAAAGGGGTCCTGTATGGGCAGTCCCATGAAATACTGAAAAGAACATAAATTAATACAACACCTATGTAGGAAAGTTCAGCAATATACATCAAAATAAAAAATCCATATTTCATTTGCCTCAGTAATTCCATTTGTGGAAATATATATTTCAATCATTCTAGTGCCTACATAAAATTATGAATGTTGAAGTTTAAAATATATTCATTACATCTCTGTGTAATAACAAAGTATGGACAACATTTTAAATGGATGTTAATAGATAGCTGGGTGAGCTAAGTTACAAAAAAGTAAGGAAAAAATAAGAAAGGTCCTTATATGTAAAAACTTCCAAGTGTATTATTAGGTTACCAAAACAGTTGTGAAACAGAGTTTGTAGCATGCAATTATTTGTGTTAAGAAAGCAGAGAAAAAATATTTGTATTTTTTCATATATATGTTTTTAAAACTTCAGAAGAATACACAGGACATCTAGAAGCTCCTTGTGATTAGGAGATAAAAAAGTGGGTTGGTGGAGCAAAGGTGTAGGGAAGATGTGTCACTAAGCTACTCAATTTTTGAACTGCATATATCTTAAATATATTTCCATATGAATTTTTCTACTTGAAATCATAAATGTGTCAAGATAAACAGAATACAGAGCAATTGTTTTAGTCATACCAAACTGTACTTATTTCTTAACATTAGCTTTCAGCTGTCACCTGTATGTTCAAGTAGTTCTTAAAGGCTATTCTAGGAATAACAGCTCAAAAAGATGTTATTCAGAAGTTCTTATGGAAGTATTATCAGTTCTCATTCATATGATTACAAATCTCAAATATATTAAAATCTGAATCACAGAAACCAAGACAAACTGAAAGCAAAATGTCAAGATTGTATGAAAACGTTCAGTAACTATATTAAAATGGAAGTATATCAAAGAGTATACTCATACCCCAGTCCAAAACACCTTGTAGATAAACATTAATAAGCTATTTATAACATTATAAAATTTAAAATTTAATATTCCAGAAGAAAAAAGAGAAACTATGCAGCTTCATTCAACAAACAAAATGGCAGGTTTATATATATTGAAGGAATTGAGAAGGCTATCATGCATATAGGAGGTGCTCAGTTGTCCTGCAATGTGAAAACACATATATCTCCTTTATCATACATTCCTATGGACAAATCATAAATGACTTCTCATTTAGACTTCTCTTATCAAAGGATTAGTCTGTATTTCAAAAATAAAGTATTTTGTATTTTAGAAAGATCAACACTATTTTCTAGGTTGTTTAATACTGATTACTCTAGAAGTATATGTCTTTTAAGTATATGTCTCTTCATTTTATTTTGTAACAAGTTCTAAAATATTTACATTGTGTCATTAGTACTTTCAGGTTAAAAAAATGAGAAGAAACAATTGGATTCATGATGAAAAATGTTGTTTTGGGTAGAAACTTCACAAAGTAGAACAGCTAAGTTCACTGAGTTTATTTAATTAAGTTTGAAACCTTTTAGAGCTGTGCTCTTTTGAACATGCCCCAAAAAGAAAATTTTAATCAGAAGACTCTAAAGCAATTTGAAAGCATAGGAATGAATTTTATGTCTATATTACTCAGATATTTTTAAATTAAGGATAAAATTGAATGACTTTTTTTGTGTGTTGAATTATAGAAACATCTTTCGTTTGAAAATATTTCCAGACATTTAACAATTCAAAATGTGACCAAATTTGTCTTTTCCCAATTTAGATGTCTGATTTGACTAATGAGGCAGGGCTTTTAATTTGAAAGCAGTTCCATTTTGAATTTGTTTTGGCTTCATCTTCCTTCAGATCAAAGCAAGAACATAGAGCAGCAATCTTGGCAACTGTCTCTTTCTTCCTGTCTTGTACCCAGAATTTTGACTTTTTTGCCAGTTAGTTGTACAACTGAGGCCACAGCAAGTGTTCATCATTTGCTGAACTTCTTTGTAATGTGTTTAAAGCATTTGGTTATCGATTCTTGATATTCAATCAGCATCAAGAAGTGACACAATGGTTCCCCTTTCACTTTTATACTCCTAAAGAAAGAAATTTTCAGGGATAAAGTCCAAAAGAAACCAGAAAAATAAAAACAGACATCAAATAGTAAACACATTGCCCTGTTATTTGATATAAGTTGTATTTTCCCTGGAAAGTCCATGTTTAAACTTTCCTGTGTGTGTGTGTGTGTGTGTTTATGCGCATGCGCAGGCACAGGAGTATGTTCACACACCTGACACACACGTGTATATGTGTGTATGTGTTAATTTTTTGTTAGAACAAATAAGCCATAATGATAGTATAATCAGTTATTCTACTACTCTGATAATCTCAATTTGACACTCGGCCTGGAGTTGTATTACTTAAACCAATATAATTTTTGCCTGGTGTTACCTCAGGAATAATTAAATGATTAGAAACAACAGTTACTTTTAAAAACTACTACAACATGGTTAGAAGAAGGGAGTAAAAGGGAAATACTCACAGCAGGACCTAGAGGGTTAGCAATCAAGGCCTTCATCAGCCACTTCATAACGCGTACCGAGACACATTTCTACTAAACAAAATAAGAAAAAAGGCCTAAATGTAAATCTTTAGAAAAAATAAGGAAATTTGAAAGGGGATACATAAAGCAAGCATATCAGGGTCTTTGGTAATTGGCTTGCAGCACACAAAGCTAAGTGATCCTACCCAAAATTCTGGTTCCAGGCTTATGCATTTTCTCCAGCATTTTCTCTTTGTCAGTGAGCTGATAGTCAGAAACACTTGGTTCTCAGTTCATTGACAGACTTTCATGAAAATAGACATGAGAAACAACAGCCTACAAGAAAAATTCCCAATAATGTAAAGGAATGAGAGGAATGGAGAGAAGTCATTTATGTTGACACTAAAAAGAGGAGGTTATGTATAGAACAAGCAAAAGATGCATTACTGAATTACAAAGAGTATTACAAAATCAAGATCAAGAAATTCCAATATGAATCATTAAGTGTGACAATGGAATATTTAACAATTCGATACCTCTGGAAGTGAGCAGAAAAAAATCATGTGGTTTTCCTATAAAATATATCTCCCTATCATTATTTAAAATGTCTGTGATTATTAGCTTTTCACTGGAAACTATATAATTCAAATATAAGACTGTACTACTTATCTCAACCAGAAATATTTAATAGTGAGAATAAAGCAAGTTAGATTTTAGCTTTGGGGCTTTGGGTCTATATTTGTTTCATAGTAGTTTTCCCATTGGATTTTGTCATGTAGAATATGTAAAGGCATGACATTCTCTATTCTGGGATACATTCCAACTGCCCTCTTTATAATTGTCTACTTGCTCATCACATAGCCCAGTAAGGCAGCATGATAAACAGACAATGCATAAATAGCATGTTCTATTATGGCAAACTAAGACAACAACCATACTTCATAATATTAGTAAAAATTAGATTTGTTTTTCCAACATTGAGTCACCTTTAGAGTGTTCTTTTGGTAGTGTGATTAAAAAAAAAAAAGTATTGACTGACACAACTGGGACTCAGGTCTTCACTTTATCTTTAAAATAGCATTGCATCTTTGTTTAAATTCTATCCTCTTTTTCCTAAAGTAAAAGCATACTTAGGTTTCATTTCAGTGCTAGTATCACTAAAGTTATATGACAAATCTGGATGTAATTACAATTTTCTCAATTGCAAAACGTGAAAATACCCTGAAAAAAAAAAGATTGTCTATAGTTCTTCTCAGGGATTCAACAACTTTGCCACTTGTGGGTGAAAAAAAGAGTGACCTTCCTTCATTCCTGTCTTCTATTCTGTTTCCAGTCCCATGAAACTCTGTGGATAAAGAATTACTAATTTTTACTGACCTCTTCACCACCAAAATCATCCTAATAAGTCCTCTTAAATATCAATTTGTATGTTGTTCTACCAACGATGCATATTGATTAAGAAAGTATTATCCACATATGTCAAATTTTACCTAAAGTTATATAGATTGAGAGCAAACTAAGAACCTAGTTCACATTATCATTTGTCCATTACAAGTTGCTAATGAGAAATGAATAACCTCCATATCAATGTCTTAACCATACAGAAAGAAGGGCATGACACATGGCACAATAATGCTATTCCATTAAGAAATCTAGGAATGTATGTATTATTAAATTTCAATAATCACAGGAAATGATTGAACTTGTAGAATTTTAAAGGGAGTTGATGTCATGTAGTTAATACATGTTATATTATATTCTATACATTTCTTAATAAATCTTGTTATGTTTTGGATATAGAATATCTTAACCAAAGCTCATGCAATAAAGACATGGTCCCTAGTGCAGCAGTGTCCAGAGGTGGAGCTTTTAGGAAACAATTGAATCATCCATGAATTAATCAATTGATAGCTGAATGGACAACTAAGAGGTATTAGAAGCTGGAGGCAGATGCGGCATGATTGAAGGAAGTCAGTCACTGAGGATATATGCTTGGGAACTATATCTTTTCCCTAGACCTTAATGTCTTTCTTTAATTTTCTCTTTCTCTTTCCACCCATTCCCCTTACCCACCTCCTCTCTCTTTCCTTTCTAACTTTCCTGAGCTGGGCCAATTTTCTGTGCCATGTCCTTTTGCCAAGAGAGTCTGTTCTACCTCACCTCAGGCCCAGAGCAATGGAAGCAGCCAACTACGAACTGAGACCTCTGAAATTGTGAGCCAAAATAAATCTTTCCTCCTTCAAGTTGTTTGTGTAAAGTATTTTAGTCACAGAAATGAAAAGCTGACTACCACAAACAACATTCTCATCTATAATTTAAAAAAAATCTCCAAATGTATGTTCAGGATATAGTCTCTTGATTTCTGCAACTGGACATGGTCAGAGGCCAATTTTATGGATCACAAAGACGAAAGCGTCTAAAAATATCTTCTTCAGAAACCTGAATAGTACCTTAAAGGAACTATAGTACAAATAAGTTCCTTTACCTAGCAAAGTGGGCAGGAACAAAAACAAACAAACAAACAAACAACAACAACAACAAAAAAAAACAAACAAAAAGAAAACCACATGGATAGTAAATATTCCTTGGTTCTTCATGATAAGTTTCTTTTTGGGGGGTGTATTAGGTAAAAAGACCTTGAAGTTTTTGAGATCATGAAGGTTCCTCAGAGGAGCAGTTGTGAACTGGGGTCAAGTTTCCTAGAAAGATTTTGCACAGAAGCCAGGAATGTTGGCACACTCCTGTAATCACAGAGACTAAGGAGGCTGACAGGAGGATCATAAGTTTGAGGCCAGCCTCAACATCTTAGTAAAACACTGTCTCAAAAATAAAAATAAAATAGATAGGGAAGGGCTAGGGATGTAGCTCAGTGGCAAATCATCTCTAGGTCCAATCCCTAGTGCAGAAAACAAAAAAGTTTATTTCAATTCTGAAACTATTCTTGATTATTTATAATGTACTAGAAATTGTAGGGTTAGGGAATTAGGAGGTCAAGAATGTGGATGAATAAGATAGGAAACAGTAAATACAAGAATACTAGAGAAAAATTAGAGTGATTTAAGTGGGTCAGAGAGAGAAATACTGGCAGGTCCTTGGAATTAGTGAAAACATTAAGTTCATGCACTAACTCAAGATAGAGTACCATGGCAATGTGTGGAGATGGCATAGAAATGTGGACAGCCCAGGTGTGGCATGTGCAGCCTCTTTCCTCTGATTCTGATTTTTGGTTTAATCCTTATGTCACCAGTTCACTCGAGTCTCTACAACACAGTTACTTTCAAGAGACAGAGAAGTGGTTAATGTTTGAAGATGGAAAGAACAGTCATTCAGATGGATGATTGGTCAACTATGTGTGGCCATGATGGGGATTTTCAGGATTCCTGCTAAGGGGGCTTGGGAAATATGATGACAACAACAAAGGTTCTTTAAATGTCCATGCTAATTCTTAGGTGAAGATAAATCTCAAGAGTTCATCATAAAGACTTCAGATGTGATAAGATGTTTTCTCTATCATTAAAATCTATAGATTCTGGGTCAAATTTCTTATCTGTTCTGATTTTTGATGTGCCATATGCAAAATGGAATGTAGATGGAGTACCCTCTCATAGGATTGTTGTCAGGATCAAATGAGGTAATCCAACCATGGCAGTTAGAACAGTGTCTGTGAGGCAGTGGGAACTGAATAAAGGCTAGCTGCTGATTTATACAATAGCTGTGCACCATTCTTTCTATTGTCCATTTAATTTTGTTTGACAACCTTTCCCTGGGCTCAAGCTATCTGACTCTAGGTTCATGTTGTCATGTTGACTACCTGAAAAGAATGGTTTACTTATATTATTTTGTTATTTACCAGTTGTACAATACCAATTGTAGTAGTTTCATTATAAGGCTTTATTGTCCTAGAAACAAAACTGCATTATGAATTCATTCCAAGGGCATAGCAACCACAGCTGTGTGGCAACTGTTGAATTAGCCCCACATTGTTCACAAACACTAAAATCAAATTAAGAGCCTGTCCTATTAATAGCAATACTTATTCAGCTCCTTTCCTCTTTAAAACACTTTATAAACATTAACTAATTAGTCCTCACACTCTTTTGAGGTAGGTAAATAATTGTTAGCTCCCAGTTTGAAGAAACCAAGGTTGAGGTTAAGTGGTTTGCTTGCTCAGGGCAATAGAGTAAGGCAATATTTAATTCCCAAATTAGGGCATTTAAATTTATATTAATTTATTTTGGATACTGTATTGAATTTTAATGATAATTTGTGATATTATATTACCTTACACCACTTGTATCATATAACAGATGGAAAATTTTAATTCTTAGATGAGCAAATGAAAATAGGTAGAAAAAACTCTAAAACTGCTAATCTCAAAAGCTTCCTATGACAACAAGCACTTATAGACCATGCAACTAACTAGATGGCAATCGTCAGTCATTTCATTTAGTTTCCATTTTTCTATGCTCACACACACACACACACACACACACACACACACACCTTGTCTTATTTCCAATCATAGAACAGAGATTCCTTAATTTGGGGACCAAATTTACTTACTTTGGTATCTTTCAGAACTATATGGTCGTCAGGTACTATCTTGAGGTATACAAACTGTTTTAAGAAATAAACCTTTGCAGTAACATTCCAGTGTTACCTCTTCTTGTTCTCTCAACCCTCACCTTGTTCATCCTACATATTGATGTTGCAAGTTACATATGATAGACCATGAAACACTTGATTATATGTCTCCCTTGTTCAAAGTTACAAAAACCTGCATGTTTCTGCCTTCAACTTAAAGCCATTCTACCATTTTCTAGCAATTGTAATGTGGAATTCATTGAAACATACTTTAGCCACAGTATTTAAAACCTTATAACATTAATACCATTATGTTTTATAACTTCTGTGGTAGGACAGAGAAGGTATATCCCAAACCAAAAATTGTTTCTCAGTGCATGACACAAAGTAAGTATCCAGAAAATATTTGGTAGTGAATAGGAATAGAACTAATGATGTTCTGCTGCCTTTATCCAAGATAATTTTGTTACTGCCTTATTATGAATGTCTTATTATGAACATGTTTATTTAGTATATACCAATTAAAAACTTTTGATCTTTGTTTACACTTAGACTTTCTAATCTTCTTATCATTTATTTTCTCTAATTGTCCTATTGTCAGAATCTCAGTGCCCTTCTTTATCTCACTTTAGGCAAACTTTTGGGGGAATGGGTATACATTGGATGAAGAGTTTAGTAAAAAGATCTGCAGATATAAAAGAATTCTTTTATTGGAAATGTTGGACACGTAATCCATGTGATTAACACTTTATATAACTTTGGTATAAAGCCAAATGGTTTTTACATTTTTTTATTTGGTTGCCTTAAAACAATGCAAAATAAATGACACAAAAATTTTTTTTAAAGTCTTAATCCCTATGATGTGACACTTTCTCCTGCTCTAGAAATAAATACTTGAATTCAAAGCCGGAAAGAAATTGTTCTCAGTCTTGTTGGGTTGTGTTACACCAACTATCACCTCATAGCCCATAGACTCCTTCCTGAAGGAGAAAGGAAAGATCAGAGAAAATTTTCAGAGCCATTAGTTTTTATTCTCACCAGGATTAACAAACCAAGTAAAGGGAACACTAAAGGAATTATAGACACTGTTGACAAGGAGAAGGCAAGATATGTTATATCATTTCCTAAATAAGGGTGAGATGCTAAGTGAAGCTAGCCAATCCCTAAAAAATAAATGCCAAATGTCTTCTTTGATATAAGGTGAGCAACTAAGAACAGAGCAGGGAGGAAGAGCATGAGAAGAAAATTAACATTAAACAGGGACAAGAGGTGGGAGGGAAAGGGAGAGAGAAGGGAAATTGCATGGAAATGGAAGGAGACCATCATTGTTATACAAAATTACATATAAGAGGAAGTGAGGGGAAAGGGAAAAAAACAAGAGAGAAAAATGAATTACAGTAGATGGGGTAGAGAGAGAAGATGGGAGGGGAGGAGAGGGAAGGGGGGATAGTAGAGGATAGGAAGGGCAGCAGAATACAACAGACACTAGCATGGCAGTATGTAAAAATGTGGATGTGTAACCGATGTGATTCTGCAATCTGTACACGGGGTAAAAATGGGAGTTCATACCCCACTTGAATCAAATGTATGAAATATGATATGTCAAGAGCTATGTAATGTTTTGAACAACTAATAATAAAAAAGGGTGAGATTATGTAGCATTTTATCTGATCTACTTTTTATGCTAATATAAATAGTGTAAAAGAGAACAAAGAATAAACTAGTACAGAAAGTCCAGAGTGCAACTGTATGCACTCTCACAGTCATGCAGGAAATCCGTGCATGAGTTTCCAAGGTGACATGAAGGCAATAGACAAGGTAATCAGATTTTACCCATCAGACTTTAAGAGGATATTTAATGTCTACATCCCAAGAAAGAATATACTAAAAACAAGAGGATGTTGAATAGACTAACCAAAGGGAGTTCTCACAGGATTTTTAAGAATCCAGACATTCTACAGGGACTTATACAATGACTATGCCCATTAAATGCATTCTGAAGGACTCAGATGAATTCTAGAGAATTTGGATGCCTACCATGGGGAAGCCCAGGGATGTTAGGGCAGTGGCAGAATCACCTGAGGATAAATACAGCTTCAATTAATTAATTAAACTCCAAATTCTCAGCAAGGAAAAGAAGGAAGAAAAAAAGGCGGGGAGAAAGGACAAAATAATAGCCCATGCTCATCCTAACTGAAGAGAGGTGTAAGAGTCCCATCTATTAGCATGGTTCAATGGTCCACAAGGGAACTAGTCCAGGTGTTCCTCATAGTAATGCAGATTCACCTTTGCAGAGGGGCCCTGCAAATTTTTTTTTCACAGAGGCCTAACTGATTTACTATATCAAGTCTCTCAGTCTGTGACCTGATCAGAGTTGGCACAGGGAGGAGGTAACTACTTAGTTGGAAACAATATTGAAGTGTCTGATCAGAGAAGACAGGACTGAAAAAGAGTGGAAAGCTATGAGATTTGTCTGAAATATCATTAATAGCCTACATTGCCAGGATTGACAGAGCGTGGCTCAGACCAGTAATTGGAGGAAAATAAAACTATTTCATATCTATATCCCTGCAGAATTCAGAATGTTCAATAAAGAGAGAGAATGGCATTCAGTAACAACTCAATAAAATTATTAACTATTTTTAATATTGAGTTCTTCTAACATAGTAGTTGATAGAAAGCCGTCTATATGTTCTTTGAAAAATAGCGATATGTTTTAGATTTTGATGAAAATAACAATAATGACTCTTCAATAACTTAAAAATAACTTAGGTTCTTGACTTATAGCTGGCATAATACTTTTCCTTTTGATTCTTTATGATGAGTGTTTTTGAAAATGTCTCTCTGCTGTTTTTCTAAGTGTTCGGTTAATAATAAATATCTGACTTCATGTAAGAACCTAACAGTGGTCCCTTCACCTTCTGAATGTAGCCCTCATTGCTCTAAGGTTTATTTATTTATTTATTTTTAAATAATTTTTTTCTCTCTTCTCCCCTCTCCCCTTCCCTAACAAGATTGTGCAGACAGTGTTATCTTTTCTTCCACAAGTTAACTGCCCTTGAATACATCCACTTGAATTCACCCAAGAAATGCCTGCTAAGGATCAGGAAAGTGAATAACTCCCAAATTAACAAGTGAATCCTAACACGTCCTCAGGGCACCCTGGGACCCCCTACTGTAAGTTAAACCTGGAAAAATTCCTTTAAACCCCCTGTCCCTCCTGATAGGCAGAGTCACAGACTTTGGGACAGGAGTCCCCTGTGTTTCTCCTTTGCTAGCAAAGTGATAAAGCTTCTCTTTCCTTTTCCTCAAAACCTTGTCCTCATTATTAAATTGGCACTGATTGGCATTGGGGACAGGAACTGAGCTTTCGGTTACAATAATGAAAATAAATAAATAAATAATTTGATAGTTTTATACTGTAATATGTTAATGGAAAACATAATTATTTAGTACATTTTAATTCTACCTTTTTTTGTGAAGTCAATAAAAGGGTGTTTTCACAACACCCAAACTCAACACTATTCATTTATAACCCTTTTAAACCACCCCTTTCTGTAAACTTTCAATCTTCTGTCCTAAGAATTTCAAGGGCACAATAAAATAAAATCTAATACTAGGTCACATAGAGTTCTCCAAGTTAATGGGTCTGAAAGTCAGTCTGTGCTTGGTACCTTACTGTGCCCACAAATGGTTTTTCTAATTTCCCTGACCCTATAATCAGTTCTGCGTGTCCCCTACTAAGCCAAATATCTGTTTAAAATATCTGTATGATATTTTTGTTTGTTTTTTGAACATTTCAAAATGACCTTTATGCTTGTCAGATAGTTGTTCTGCTGTAAAAAAGGAGGGGGCCAAGCAAGGTAGCCAGTTCTCAGGGAGAGCCCATTCTCTCAACAACCACTATGTCCCACTGTGTCGACCTTACAATGTCAGGACTACCAAAGGGGAAAATTTTGATGAAAATAGCAATGATGACTCTTCAATAACTTAAAAACCGTGAGACATGCATAAGAACAGGCTTTCCAGTAATCAAGCACATGCCTTATTATCTCTTAACCCCAGAGTGATACAAGTTCAATGCGTTCAATTTTTAGAAATCTAATTGCAGCAAATTCAAGAAGATGCACATTTTTCTAAGCAATAAATAGAGCCTTTCTCCCCCACCCCCCTCTCTGAAGGATAAAAGGATCGGTGCTAGAAAACAGCTGCAACTCTAAAAGATAGGCTCTGTGTCTCCCGAATACAGGGTTTGGGCTTTTCTAAGTGGACTAAATGAATAGCCAGTTCCATTTCTCTGCCCCCAGGAAAAGGATGTGAATGAAGGGTCTTTTCAGACAGCTGCGAATATGAATGATTAAAGTGGCTCAGACAATGGAAGAATGAAACCTGCATTTGCAGATGTCACCTTCAAAATAAGTGTGGAGTTGACAGCTTTGTTTTTATCTGCTCCACCACCTAAGAACAAGCAAATTGATTTTAAAATGAGGAACCAATATGTTCATTTCCATGAAAAATACCCGCCAAGTCTGGACTCTGTTTTTGTTGTTTATCCAGGGGCTGATGCACTATAACAGTATTATTTTTTTTATAACCATCAAGTTGATTTTATCTTTAGCAGTCAATTGAATGCAGATATGTAAACAATGAGAGCTCTTAGTAATTTAGATTCTCATTTAATTTCATAGAGTTTTAGTATCTCTTTAAGATTATTACTTTAGGTTCATTTTTTTTTTAACCTTCAATTTCATTTGGCATCTTTTTCTTTTAGATTGCCCTGTGTCTTCTATGCAAACAGAGCAGTCATCATCAATGAGTGCACAGGGAATGCTCTGAGTTTTTTTTGAAACTTTAATTTTTACTTTTTAGCACAAAGGCATTTTGTGGGGTGGAAAATATGATGGCATAGCAGAGGGTGCTTTCACTCTGCTTTTTAAGGCATCGGTAAGGTAAGATTGTCCGGAAATAAGTGTTTTTTTGTTTTGTTTTGTTTTGTTTTTTTTACAAATTTCTAGTGTTTCACTATTTTCCCTCCTTTTCAGTTCTGGATTCTATGAAATTCGCAGTTTCTGTTTTATACCCTACAGCTGTTTTCCTTATCTCTATGCCCATACACCATCAAAACAGTATTCAATGCAGACAGCTGTATGTAATACAATTTTAATGGAAACAAAGGTGCAGTGGTTAGATGGCAGCAAAGAGAAAAGAAAGTTAAAAATTAAACATTAAATCTCTCAACTTCTGTAAAGACTCTACATTTATTTCCATCAACTTGGTCTCCAACATTCCAATATGCCTCTTGGTTCTCACTTCCTCCTCTCTTCTCTGCTTTTCTACATTATTCTCCCAAATTCATGTTTATTTCATATGCAAAAATGTTCAGCTGTTTCTTCTTTGCCTTTCTCAAACACATACTCTTAACTTATGACTTTATTCTCTAAAACATAGTCTCAGTTTTTCACTGAGGAAACTGATGGATTGATGGACACATAACTAGAACAAGAGCTTTCTTTAGGAGCAATTCTGACCACAGCTATTAATACAATAATTTTTCTTACAGCACACAACATATAAACTTCATCCCACCCCATTCTGATTCACTCTTCATTTTTCCTTTTCCTGGATCATGCCAATCACATTTCCTTCTTAGGCTCTTTGCATTTATCATGTCTTCCATTGATCCATGTGGCTTAAATTATTCTCACAGTTTACATCATCTTGCAATTCAAATTGCACCTCAAGATGCATTTTTTAACCACTCCATTTAAATCACAGCCATACACACCCATATTGGCTTTTTATCATTTAATGTTGTGCTCACTGCACTCATTCTTACATAAAATTATGTATATATTCACTTCTATATCTTCTCATTTATTTTCTGGAGGTAGAGTAGCTGAAACAATGCCCTTGCCACTTTTACTATACACCGGTTTCTGCTGTAACAAAAGTGTCTTTGGCCAGCCTTCATCACAACACTCTTCCACACAGGATCTCAACCAGTCCTCACCCACATCAGTCACTCCAGATGCAACCCAGCACAGGACCTGCAAATTGTCCTAGCTCTCGGTTGGCTATACAGGCAGTGGGACAGTTTAGAGTTCTAACTAAGCCCACTTCATTTTCATTAGAAGGAGACAGAATACTAGGTCCCAATAATAAACTATATGACAAGAAACTTCCCCACAAAATAACGATGACAGTTTATTGTTGGAAAATAAGAAAAAACTCAAGTACAAATATCAACAAGAGGGGTGCTATAATTCTTTAGAAAATAGAATATATTTGGCCCAGAATACAAACAACCAATATATATGTGATATAAGACTGTTTTGTCTCTAGAATTTACCTTGAAATTTCTTCTGGAATTAGAAAAGTCAACATTGCAAATTTTATTTTATCTTTACACTTTAAAGTAAACTATCTTTTTCTAATCTTAAATTACTTTTTAACTAAAAATTTGCCTGTCACAAATCAAAGGAGATGTTTATTATATTTCTGTGACTGGGGCAAAGTATGTAGTTACTATGCTTACTTCTCTGTTAAGAAATATTTAAATGATCTCTACCTTCATAGCAGTACTACTCTTGAGCATAAAATTAATTTTTCACATATGAAATTAAAAAGAAGAGGGTATTTTTCATTTAACAATATTTACCTATTCTGAAGCCTTAAAAAAAGAAACTGTTATGCTCGAATTCGGGACCCCCAAAAGACCACCAGAGACCCAGATGGATGTAAGCAGCAAAGAGGTGTTTATTGCGAGCTAGCTTGGTCTTCCACATGCACACAGCAACAGGTGATGCTGAGAGGCCCCGAGCCCAGGGTTTGCAGCAGTTTTATACACTCTTTGGGGAAGGCAGGGACCCCACATACATCATAGCATCTCTTAGCAAATCATCACACATTGTGGGAAAATCAAACAACAACTCTAGAACATGATTACACATTCACTGGCAGGAACAAGTTGGATAGGGGTGATTGGTTAGTGCAAGAGGGGGATTTGTTTGAACTGAATGGTTTAGGCACAAGGGGTGTACGTGCTGTACTACATGGTTTCCCAACATGTTATCAACCACCATAAACTACTGGGAGGGTCATCTGGCATCCCAGGTATTTTCCTGGTCTCATGCTGAGTGGTGGCTGCTAGGGGGTTGCTATGGGTCCCCACCTAGCCTGACTGAGTCAGGGACACCTGACTCAGCAGATCTCTCCTGTTATTTGTAGATAAACAGGGGTATGTGCCTAGGAGTGCTCTGTGGGTCTTTCCAAGGACAAAGGTCACGCCCCCTTCCTTGGACAGGCTTTGCTCTGAGGTAGAGGCTGGTTTTTCAAAACAAAGAAAATGGGAAAAATTTATCTACTTGAGGACTTAAACACAAGTGCCTGTAGTTTTTCAATGAAATTAGGCAAAAACTGTTTCAAAATCTAAATTACAAAATCTACCAATTCTGATGCATTTTGCACTGATGGAATCAGAGGATTGTAAGTATGCAGAAGTGTTTAGCTCATGATAAGATCATTGAAGGTACCTATTATTGAAATTCCACCTGACTAGTTCATTTGTATTCATAGAAGTTATGGAAGGGAAAGGGGTACACAATTACTGGGTCATTTAATCTATCCCCTGAGCAAGAGGAGGCTATTCCATGCACTGCATTTTCTAGAAGTTTATGATCAGTGTGTGATTGGGCCTAATTCTTGCCATTTTTTCCCCCACAAATCCCTGAAGTTGTCTCTCCTAAACTTTGGAAAGGTAAAAGCAATGCTTTGGCATGCACAAAAGAAATGTTTCTCATTTGAGTCTCCTGGCTTTGTGATTTAATGTATCTAGGCTGTCCTAAAGACACCTGCTGTTTCGTTATCATTCCTAGTTAGAGTAAACTTTCTCTGTCTTCAGTAGGAGGAAACACTGGCTTCCTTATTAAGAGTCCATGTTTATGTATTCTGTAACCACGGCTGTTTATTAAGCATTTTTTTCTACTGAAAATATTTTTGTGATTGTTGATATTAATAGCATATTTGATCCTCAAAACAAACCTAAGAGGTTGCTCTTTTTCTTCCTATCATAACATCAGAACACAGGTCTCACTGATTCCAGATTGCATGTTAGTCTATTTAATTATTCTTGTTTTTTAATAAATATAATAAACATCTGTGTTTGGACTTTCAATTTATTTGATGCCAAACCTTCAAGTTTGTCATTAAAAATTCACAATTCATTGTAAGATTGCTGGATTTTTCAGACATTAGAGAAATCATAAAGGTAATCAAAAAAAGGCAGCTCCTTGTTCTTATATTTAGACCACTAATGTTTTCTTGGTGATCCTACTGAGGGTTCCTGTAGTACAGCATCTCAGAACTGTTTCAAACTAGACAGAAGGTAAAAGCAAATGACCTTATACCACATGTTGGCCAAATCTAAGCATTTTACATGTAGCCTCCACCTTACCAACCAAAGAAGACTTCTTAAATAATCCATTATATTAGACAATATAATCATTTCTGAACCATTATATCCTCAAGAATTAAGGAAAAGAACAAAGAAGGAATAGGCAATAGTGAAAAACAGTTTCAAAAACATCTCTTTGCCAAAAATCCACAGCTAAATTATTTAATAATGACTTCAGGAACTTAGATGTTACAAGAGGATTTTGCTAAATAGATACTTAGTTTTCAAACAGATATATAATAAAACTAACATAAAGTTCTTGATGATACTCCTGGTTTCCACACTTCCATTCTTGATCCTCCTCTATTTCAGCAGATGATCACTCCATCCTGCTCATTACATGACCAAACCCTTGGGCTCATCCAGGACTACCCACCTTTCTCCCATCCTTACATACTTACATTCAATCCATCTAATCCCTATAGCTCTTTCTTCAAATAGAGTTCCTTCAAAATAACTCTGGAACTGTGGAACAGATGGTAGATTAGAAGGGGATAGACGAGAGGGAAGGGGAGGGGGGATAGTAGGGGATAGGAAAGGTAGCAGAATACAACAGTCACTAATATGATATTATGTAAAAATGTGGATGTGTAACCGATGTGATTCTGCAACTTGTATCTGGGGTAAAAAATGGGAGTTCATAACCCACTTGAATCAAATGTATGGAAGATGATATGTCATGAGCTTTGTAATGTTTTGAACAACCAATTAAAAAAAATAAATTTAAAAAAAAAAAGAAGGGGATAGTCACACGAGTTCATCTATGAGCTGATAAATGGGCTAAATGGTAGCTACCTATCACTATGTATTTATTGTCTTGGAAATTTTTTTTCATAATGCATATGTATACGTAATTCTCTCTTCAAAGCACAGAAGAGTTCAATCTAATTTCAATCATAAATGGCAATGTAAGAGATATTTACAACAATAAATTAGGTGGTCTCCTTGTTCCCTAGGGTTAATATTCAACGAAACATTCAGATTATATTTTTAAAACAACATTCTGCTTAAAATCCTGAAATAACTCTCCTTTTTACACAAAGTCCATTTTTACTTCATTCTTGCAATTCTCCCACCTTCCTCTGACCTTCTCTACCCTATTCCATCTACATTGGACTCCTTGCTTTTGCTTCATCACACCAGGTACCTCACTTAGAGCCTCTGACAGTACTTAGCATCATGGAAGCTTAGTCTGTGTACCTTCATGACTCACTCCTTCACTTCCTCCAATGAGGTCCCAGCTAATCACTGTATTACATGGCATCCTGTGTTAGATGTTTTTCCATTATTGTGACAAAATACCTGAAATACCTATAAAGAGGAAAATTTATTTTGGTTCATGGCTTCACAGGTTTTAACCCTTGGTTGGTGGGTCTTGAGCCTTTAGACCCGTGTGGCACTTCATGGTGGGAGCACATGATGGGGAAACTTCTTACCTCACAGAAGCATCATCTCCACAGCAGACTTTGCACCTTAAACTGTGTTTAAGATGAAAAATATTTACATTGGAGAATAAAGTATTAGAAATCTATACTTCTAATGATCATTTTCATTTACTTTTAAATTTTTCTTGGTATATATTTCTAAAGTAAAGAATACATTAGGAAATGTAAGTAGCTTATAATAACTTATATTAAAAGTATAAAATATAAATATTACTTAGAACAAAACAGTATGCATAGAGTAATGCAGAACTTTTTGAAGATAATGTACAACACACTATTTTGACTACAAAAGACCTCTGGTTTAAAACACTTGAGATTGTGTTAGAAACTGCAGGTCCCATGTATCTACCATGAAGTAGCAAATCAACACAGAACTTAGTAACTTAAAACCATTTATCTCCCACAGTCTGGGCTCATCTTTGTGATTCTTGTTTGGATTGAAGTTGGGCAGGACTAAAAAGGACTCCAGGTTAATTGACCTCCTTGTCTGCGAGGTTCCACGCTACCTTTCTTGTGGCAGCAGAGTAGCCTGTACTTTTTGGGGGGATCTCCCAGGGGCAGGTCCAGACACTTCCAGGCCTCATGAGGTTATACTCAGAACTGCCCCTGCATTCACAGGTCAAGGTTTTGGAGAAAAAGACTCCTCCTCTATTTGGGGAGTTACATATATGTACTGAAGGGTACAGGTCTGGTGACAACCCTCAATGTAAATAAAATTTGTAAATAAGTTACACAGTTTATGCTTTAAGAAATTGCCATTTCTATAAATCTGTTTTTCGCATTTGAAGAATGGGAAAAAAAAACAATAATGCCTAATTACTAAGATGACTGAATGAGATAACACATGTAAAATTTCTAGCACATTGTCTGGTATATATGATCTAAGAAAGGTTTCAGCTAGCATTAACTTTTGCTTATTATTCTAGGCCTTCCTTATGGAGAGATACTGTGTATTATCATCTATATATCTTAGCATAGTATATAGTTTCTAAGAATTGGAATCACTAATATCAATGTCATATTAGGTCCCAACTTCTGTAACAAGACTTCTAAAGCACAAGAAATAAATCAAGAATCAATAAATGGGATGAATTCAAACTAAAAAGCTTCTTCTCAGCAAAAGAAACAATCAATGAGGTGAAGAGAGAGCCTACAGAATGGGAGCAAATTTTTGTCACACACATGTCAGATAGAGCACTAATCTCCAGGATATATAAAGAACTCAAAAAATTTAACACCAAGAAAAACAGGTATTTCTGTACTTAGAATGCTACAGAGTCTGCCTACTAGCATCAAGTGGAGAATCCTTAGGCAACCTGGTTTCAAAATTGTATGTTTGGTATGGTCTTTCCTGAATTAGCCAATCTTTATTAGAATTGGTTTACTTTTTAAATTAATTTATTTATTTAAATTAATTAATTTATTTTTATTAGGTATATATGATAGCAGAATGCATTTTGATTCTTTGTACACAATTGCAGCACAACTTTACATTTCTATGGTTGTACATGATGTAGCGTCACACTTGCAGGAATGACCTGTAGTCATACATATACCTAGAGCACTGAAATCTACCTCATTCCACCATCTTTCCTGCCCCCAAGCTCCCTCCCTACCTTCCCTCCCCTTTACCCAATCAAAGTTCTTCCATTTTTTCCATGCCTCCCCCTCTCCCCATTATGGATATCAGCATCCACTTATCAGAGAGAACATTTGGCCTTTGGTTGTTTTTTATTTATTTATTTATTTTTGATTGGCTTACTTCACTTAGCATGATATTCTCCAATTCCTTCCATTTAACTGCAAATTCCATAATTTTATTCTCTTTTATTGCTGAGAAATATTCTATTGTATATATGTACCACAGTTTCTTTAATTCATTCATCTATTGAAGGGCATCTAGGTTGCTTCCACAGTTTAGCAATTGTGAACTGAGCTCCTAAGAACATTAATGTGGCTCTGTTACTATAGTATGCTGATTTTAAGTCCTATGGGAGGAGTGGGATAGCTGGGTCAAATGGTGGTTCCATTCCAAGTTTTCTAAGGAATCTCCATACTGCTTTCCAGATTGGTTGCACCAATTTGCAGTCCCACCAGCAATGTATGAGCATGCCTTTTCCCCCACATCCTCGACAACATTTATTGTTGTCTGTATTCTTGATAACTGCCATTCTGACTGGCATGAGATGAAATCTTAGGGTAGTTTTGATTTGCGTTTCTTGAATTACTAGAGATGTTGAGCATTTTTTCATATATTTGTTGATCAAATGTATATCTTCTTCTGAGAAGTGTTTGTTCGGCTCTAGAAATCCATATGCTGCAAAATGAACCTAAACTCCTATCTTTTACAATGTACAAAACTCAAAGTGGATCAAGGACCTAGGAATTAGTCCAGAGACCCTGCACCTAATAGAGGAAGAAGTAGACCCAAATCTTCATCATGTCGAATTAGGCCCTGACTTCCTTAACAAGTCTCCTAAAGCACAAGAAATGAAATTAAGAATCAATAAATGGGATGAATCCAAAAAAGCTTCTTCTCAGCAAAAGAAACAATCAATGAGGTGAAGAGAGCCTACATAAGAGAGCAAATGTTTGCCATATACATGTCAGATAGAGCTCTAATCTCCAGGATATATAAAGAACTCAAAAAACTTAACACACACACAAACAAATAAACAAACAACAACAACAACAAACAATCAATAAATGGGCTAAGGAGCTGAATAGAACTGGTTTACACTTGTTGCCTTGTTTCAAATAGACATGGCCTCAGAGAAAACACAATGGAAAACATCTACAAATGGAAAATAAATATAGGCAAATCCTATACTCACTAGCATTAACTGTATTAAAACTAGTTGTCTTTCTTTTTTTTGGTAAAATAGATAAAAGAGGAGTTATGTAATGCACAATTCTTTCATGTAAGTTGAAAACAAATCATGTAATGATTGGGGAGAACAGATGAGCACAACAACAGCAGCACCAAGCAAGAAAATCTTTAAGTTTGTTCTTATTAACTGATGGAATATGAATAATATACCACAGCCAGTGAACCACAGCATATTAGATAGACATAAACTTGCTTAAAAATGAGAAATTATACCCATTTGATTCAAACATATGATATGTCAAGATCAATGTACTGTCATGTGTAACTAATAAAATATATATTAGTTTACATAGGTTTGTTGATCAATTTAATTTCTTCTGAGAATTTGCTGTTCAGCTCCTTAGCCCATTTATTAAGTTGTTTGTTTTTCTTGGTGTTAAATTTTTTGAGTTCTTTATATATCCTGGAGATTAGTGCTCTATCTGACATGTGTGTGACAAAAATTTGCTCCCATTCTGTAGGCTCTCTCTTCACCTCATTGATTGTTTCTTTTGCTGAGAAGAAGCTTTTTAGTTTGAATTCATCCCATTTATTGATTCTTGATTTATTTCTTGTGCTTTAGAAGTCTTGCTACAGAAGTTGGGACCTAATATGACATGATTAAGATTTGGGCCTACTTTTTCTTCTATTAGGCATAGAGTGTCTGGTCTAATTCCTAGGAACTTGATCCACTTTGAGTTGAGTTTTTTGCATGGTGAAAGATAGGGGTTTATTTTCATTTTGCTGCATAGGATTTCCAGTTTTCCCAGCACCATTTGTTGAAGAGGCCATTTTTCTCTGATGTGTGTTTCTGGTGCCTTTGTCTAGTATGAGGTAACTATATTTATGTGGGTTTGTCTTTGTGTCTTCTATTTTCTACCATTGGTCTACAAGTGTATTTTGGTGCCAGTATCATGCTGTTTTTGTTACTGCAGCTTTGCAGTGTAGTTTAAGGTCTAGTATTTTAATGTTTCCTAAATGTTCAACATTTCTAGTAATTAAAGAAATGCAAATCAAAACTACTCTAAGATTTCATTTCACACCTGTCAGAATGGCAGTTTTCAAGAATACAAACAACAATTACTGTTGGCAAAGATGTGGGCGAAAAGGCACACTCATACATTGCTGGTGGTACTGCAAATTGGTGAAAACAATCTGAAAAGCAGTATGGAGAATCCTTAGAAAACTTGGAATGAAACCACCATTTGATCCAGCTATCCCACTCCTTGGTCTTTACCCTACTGACTGAAAAACAGCATATTACAATAACACAGCCACTTCAATCTTTGTAGCAGTATAATTCACAATAGCTAAACTGTGGAAGCAACTTAGATGCCCTTCAACAGATGAATGGATAAAGAAACTGTAATACATGTACACAACGGAATACTACTTAGCATTAAAAGAGAATAAAATTATGGCATTTGCAGGTAAATGAATGCTCTGGAGAAGAACTGCTAAATAAAGTAAGTCAATTCCAAAAACCAAGGGTCAAATATTTTCTCTGATAAGTGGATGCTGACTCATAATGGGGTTGGGGATGGAGAAACTTTGGGCAAAAGGAAGGGAGGGAAGAGGAGGGGGCATGGTGACAGGAATGATGGTGGAATGAGATGAACATCATTACTGTAGGTACATGTATGACTGAACATGTGGTGGGGCTCTACATCGTGTACAACCAGAGAAATGAAAAGTTGCATTCCATTTGTGTTCAATGAATCAAAATGCATTCTGTTATCATATATAACTAATTAGAACAGATAAAATAATTAAAGAAAAATAAGTTTACACAGGGGAAGAACACATTGAGAGGAGCTTAGAATAGCATCTTCTCTGCCCATAGAATGAGAAAACCTGAGTATCTTGCTATAATCATCTGGTTTCCATGCTACCTGGCATTTGAAATACTTGCCAGGTATTCAACTCCTTACTAGCTCAACTTTTTATTTTCCCCCAAAATAATTAAAGATTTTGAAACTTGGGACAGGGTCTCTATGCTCCAGCTAAGATCTAGCAGCCATTGTAGAAAAAAAATGCCATTTTATATGTAAACTGGGAATTATTTTACATTCTATAGTTTGTTGTCCATATTGTACATTTATACAAATGCATTTTTATTATTTTGTACAGCACATGCATACAAAAATCACACTAGAATAATATATTTAACAAGTAAAATATATCTAAACAGAGGTTTACTCAAATGATGGTACAGTAAATATTAAATTCAAGGGAATAGAAGTATAGTTGGAATGACACTGATCAGGCCACAATTTTCAGAAACTTAATCTTTTCAAACAGACAGTTATTAATCTCTCAAAATTTCAGAAAAAGTTCAAAATAACCATCTTCAAATATATGTACACATAGGTTTTATCTGTTAAGTAATGATAATGAGAATATTTTCCCTCTAAACAAAGAGAGTTTAATTAAAGTACAGAGGCACTACATCCTGGTGAATTTCCAGCTCTGGAATATTTTTACTTAGTGTAGCAGAGTTTCAAAGCATAAAAAAAAGTATGTGAAAGACCAAGTATTTGATGAAAGTATTATTTAGAAGTTCAAATCATTAGACCCATAAACCTATGAACCAATACTATTTTTGAGTATATTGACAGTCTAACTTCACTTAAAAATTATGTTCTTTCAACTTCATTTAATTTTTGAAGCTCTGAATGTTATGCTTTTCTATAATAAAATGGGCTGTCAAGGGAACCTTCATATCTCCTGTCTTAATGAGCAACTCTTCTCATTTATACTTGTCATTAAGGGTCAGAGAATCTTCTCAACATAGACTAACCCACCAGGACACAAAATTAGAGCCACAACACGGTTTGTGTCAAAATTAATCATAGTTTGTGTTTAAAACAATCCCTCCTGAAGCAGTAAATTATATCTGCTTATTTTGTTGTAATTTTGATGGTGCACTTCATGAATGCTAATAACTTTCTCTTCAGGGGAAGATCTAAACACAATTGTACTTGACCAAAGAACAACCAAGCTATGCCTACCAAAAAAAAAAAAGGCATAAACATAAAGAACAATGAAATGTAAACAACATTGTTAGCTTTGAGCAAATGTCCCTTTTGAAACTATTTTTTTAAGAGCAGATTTTTCCTGTTGGAAGTAACAGTTTCCAGAAAGATTATGAATAATTCTGTAGTATTATGCTTGGAAATTGAGAATATCTTTCTTGTAGGAAAACCACATTGCCAGGCCCACCAAACTCTAAGCAAGTATAACTGTAATTATAAGAAGATGAGTGTGATAAGTGAATGGTAACCTTGTTGTTTAAAAGCGCGTGTGCGCACTCTCTCTCTCTCTCTTCATTTTCCCTTTAAAATTATTGGAATTTTTCTTGTAATGTAAAGGACTGGTCCAAGATATGGCTTCCAATAGAGTCAATAAAGCACTGATTATTTCACTACGTATACAAAGGGAAAAAGGCACAAATTAGAGCAACAATGTTCAGAGCAAAAATGTTTGAGATTACCCCAAGTATAGCAAACCTCAACTCTACTCACACTTCTGAGTCTCAAATTTAGATAAAGGTCTCCATATAGCATCAAGAGAGACTAGGAGATATAGTCTGTGTAGACTGTGGTGGGTGGTGAATACTCAGAGAGTTCTTTACCAAAGGAGACAAGGGATTTAGATACAGGGACACCATCTTTAGTTTATACCTCATGGGGATTTGAAGGGTTTTGGCTGCAGGCCTCCATCCTTTCAGGAATTCCCTATGTGGATCCACCCTCTCCTGCTTTCCCTCTAGAAGAAGCAGTTTGGTTTTCATTTTATGACTCCAGAAATGGGGTATTTCACCCAGGTCACATTAATCAGCATGATTTTTTCTTGTTGGCCATTATTGTTTCCTGGGTGGGACTGAGCTTAACTAGGTCCAAATAAAAAGTCTTTGTCCCAGACTGGACTTTGTATTCTTTTTCATTTGATGTGAATATGATACCATTTCATCATGGCATGGAGTCTGAGAATAAGGTCAATATAGAGGAAAGCCAAATCAAAGAATGGAGAAAATTATAATGATCATCCATGAGCCCTGTACCCAGGCCTTTTTAAACTTATATTTATATCTAGAATTTTCAGTTCTATAAGCTAATATAACCCATAAGACTTAGTTAGCAAAAAAAGAAAGAGGGAAAAAATAAATTAAGGAAGCACATCAGTAAGAAGATGTAATTTTTAGATGATAATTCTAAAATAGAAAAAAATAGAAAATATTCGCCTTATAAGCACTTATTTCAAACATGTAGAATTTTGAAAATATTTTTCATGAGTTGTTCAGTTCATTTAAGCTTGCTATAACTAAATATCATCAGTAACATAAATGACAGATTAAGTTTCTCACAGTTCTAGAGTCTGGGAAGTTCTTAAGGTCCAGTATCAGCAGATTCAGCATTTGGAAAAGGTCTGTGTTGTGTTCCATAGATGATGCTTTCTCACTGTGCCCACAAAAGAGAGAAAAGGCCAGGGAACTCCCTGGGCCTCTATAAGGGCACCAATCCCATAATGAGGGCTCTCCCATCTTGATTTAGGCCCCACCCCCTAATACCACCACCCTGGAGGTTAGGATTTCAACATACAATTTTTGGGGACACAGACCATAGCCTAGGTTATTAAAAAAAAAAAAAAAGAAAAAACTATGTATATAATTACTTTGTAGTCCATCATATACAAACTCAGAATGTTGAAATAGAATTTTTGCCAATGTATTACTCTGAAGTGATTTCACATTTTTAATATTAATAACAATTCTATACTATTGTGCCATATAACATTATGACATAATTATTTTAAGACTGATACTCAAACAGAAAGCAAGATTTCCCACAGTAAGTCTTCTCTGGTATTTTTGTTGCTTATGTATCCTTTTTCTGTGCTCTATCTTATCACTCATTTATATTAAAATTGTTTATCTAATTGTCAATCTCTATCACTACTATGCACTTAAACCATCTTTATACCCTCAAGACCAATAAAGATGCTGGCACGTATAAGGAGTTCAATTGTTTTTAACGTAGACTTTATTTTTTGAGGGGTTATAGGTTCACAGGTTCATAGCAAAATATAGAGAGAGTTCCTATATACTCTCTACTTTCTTACATCCACTACCTCCCACACTGTTAATTTCCTGACATCTCCATAGGGATATATTTGTTACAATGAATGCACCTACATTAAAATCTCATTATCACTCAAGCTCCAAACTATGCATTAATTACAGTTCAATCTTGGTTTTGTACATTCTATGTCTTTTGGCAAATGGATAGTGGGGTACATGTATTTACCATTATAATTTTACATATAATAGTCTCACTGCCCTAAAATGATCTTCCATGCTCTGCTTAATCTTCCGTCTCTCCTCAACACATGGCAATTGCTGATGTTCCAGTGTTTCCATAGTTTTCCTTTTTCCTGAATGTCATATAATCACATTCATGCAGTATAGAATCATTTCAGATCAATTTCTGAGATGATTTGTACAAAATTTTAATGTGTTCCCTAAAGGTTCATGTGCTGCAAGCTTGATCCTTAGTGTGGCCACATTGAGGTGGTGGAACCTTTAAGATATTGGGCTTAATATAAAATAATTAGGTCATGGTGGTTACCACCCTTGGATGGAGTTAGCACTGGTCTTTCAGAAAGAGTTGGTTATTGCAAGACCAGGTGATTACAAAGTAAGGCTACTTCACGTGCTTTGGCACTTTTTATGCACATGGAAAATTCCTTTACCATTTCTCTGCCATGTTATGATCCCTTACCATGTGCTGAACAGATGGCGCCACCTGATTGGACTTTCATCCTCCAAAATGGTAAGTTAAATATAACTCTTTTCCTGATGAGCTATCCATCCCTACATATTTTGCTGTAGCATAAGAGAGCAGAATATGACAGTTCTTTTACTAAGTAATATGACTTAAAGTTCCTATGTGTCTTATTAAATTTTGATACCTGATTTTTTAAAATTTTTGAATCATAATCTATTGTATAAATGTACCACAGTTCATTTATTTATTCTCCTACTAAAGGATATCTTGATTTCTCAAAATTTTTGACAATTAAGAATAAAGCTGCTATAAAAATTGATATGTCAGTGTTGGTGAAGATGTAAATTTTCATCTCGTTTTGGTAAATATAAAGGAGTGTGATTGCTGGATCATTTGGAAAGAATACGTTTTATTTTGTAAGAATCTGTGAAACTGACTTCCAGAGTGGTTGCTTCAATCTCCACTAACAATAGGAAGGGGTTCCTATTGTTCCATGTCCTCACCAGCATTTAGTATTGTTAGCATTTTGAATTTTGGTCATTTTAATAGATGCTGGTTGTATCTCACTTTAATTGCACTTTGCTAATAACATGATATTGAACATCTTTTCATATGTTTACTTGATATCTGTACATATTCTTTGTTGATCTGTCTATTCAGATCTAGTGCCTTATTTTTATTCAGCGTGTTTTGTTGTTGTTGTTGTTGATGTTGTTTTAAGTGTCCTTTGTATCTTTTGGATAACAGTCCTTTGTCAGATAACGTCTTTTTCAAAAGTTTCATACCCATCTGTGACTCCCTCTTCTCATTCTTCTGACAGTTACTTTCACGGAGCAGGAATTTTTAATATTAGTGAAGTTCAGATTTTCAGGTGTTTCTCTCACGGATCATGCCTTTGGAGTAGCATCCAAAAAGTCATCAGCATGCACAAGGTCACCTTGACGTCCTCTTACTGTATCTCCTAGGAGTTTTATGGTTTCTTAATAGGCAATGCATGTGTGATTGCTCCTCAGATTCAGAATGCTATATGGAAGCAGTAAATTCTCATCAGACTGTCAGCATAGTGGAATTCCTCACTCCTCTTTGTTTTTAAGTGGCACTGTTTCCCTGATAGGATAATTTACTTTCTCAGTCAATAATAAACTCTGATGCTACATGTCCACAACTCTTCCATATATATGAGGGATGGCAAGAGAAGGCATCTTAGAACACAGTGATGTTTTCCTGTTTCTACTGTAGTTCAGAACATAAAATTCTTAAAGAAACCAAGATGTATATGATAGGTTTCAGTAATATTTTGAAATAAGCTATGCTGCTCTAGAGAAGTTAACTCTGAAACTCTTGAGAGATTTTTTAAAGGGGTATATGTATGTCTTTTATGAGCTTTACGTGGTTTTGGATATAAGATACTAAGATTTACATGTAAAAAATACAGGATTTTGCACGTTTCCTTTATCTTATTTTATTATTTAATCATTAATGACTTTAAGCCATATGTTGTTCATACTAAATGTCATTTTATTTAGTGGCATGGACACTTCGAGAGAGATAAAAATTGGTCAAAACAGAAGAAAAATACAGTGTATTTGTGAATCAACAAGGCAAGTTCTCTCAGAAGTTAATATAAAATGATTAATTTTATAAATTTTACTCAGAGAAAGAGAAGTCATGGATTAAACTTTAACTCAAAATGTAGAGAAAATGTTTTGTTTCTCCACACTGTTACTATATGTTTAATGTTTAATATATTTTATTATTTAGAAAATTTCTCTCATTCTTCTCAATCAAAGAGAAGATCAGAATGTTTTTTAGAATATGAGAATAGTTATTGGGAATAATTTTTCATCATTAGATAATCGTTTGTTAAATTTTTTTTAAAAAGGAAGTTTTTAAGCTCTCATTAAATTTCAGATGTTGTGTCCAACAGTGTATAGTTAAAACTTAAAAAAATGATATCTAGATATATGAAAGAGTATCTCTGTCTGGGAAATTTTTAAAAAGGAAACATAATAAAAAATAAAAATAAAAACCTTTGGAGGAAAGTTTTTATCTGACCCATGTCAAGAAACAGAAAATTCAAGTGTAGTAGAGAAAATATATGTGAAACCATGAAAAGCAGAGGGATTAGGGATTCTAATTAAATCTTAAATGAAATAGAGAAAGTGTCACTTTGTACACATGTATGCATACACTCAAATGTGGATTTGGCAACAGACAACTCACTGTATTGCAGAGAGGCAGGTATTCATTACCACATACTTGAATTGAAGCACCAACCCTAATAAATTGAAATGAAGGATATATTTTTAAAATCTTCAAAGTAGAAGTAAAAATATTTGGTGACAGAATGGTTGTGGATGATAAGGGAAGGTAAAGTGAGATCACACTGGGGATCTTAATTTGTCAGATCAGAATTTGTTGGTTTTGAAAAAGCATTTAAATCAAGTATTTTGACAACAAAACACAATTTCTTTTGAGACTTAAAACCTCCCAAATGTTAGTGTTTTGTTTTGTTCTTTTAGACTAGATCAAAGCCAGCAGTAAATAGCAATGTTAAAAAAGCCTAAATGTTTTCTCTGGTACTTCCTTCAATTGATAGACTAGTTCTCAGAATATAACTTTATTTCTAAACTACAAAATGAGATTGTGAGACTATGTTGATGGAGATTTGTAAAGAATCATATGAGGAGGTTTTTCAAAAAGCATACATTCCAAGTCATGCACAGATTCTGTTATACCCTGAGGTGTCCAGAAATGGAAAAGAATGAATGGTCAAATTTACCTGTATTTGTTCTCCTTTTCTCAGTTGGGAATCTTTGAATTATAGTCAGAGTATACAAAACATGAAGGATTATATGTATTCATCATGCCAAGAACAGACTTGAAAATGTATTTTAATGATCTAGTCAACTTCTCAATTAAAAATATAAATTGAAGGTAGAAAAGATTATGGATTTGTTGACTACAAGTGTATTATTCTTACAAAAATATTGCTTTCAGGTGTAAGATAAATACTAATCCTGGGCCCTTGAGAAATGTATATTTAAAGATGAAATTAAAAACCTGTTATTTAAAAATGATCCTTTACCATATTATTACTAAATTTGGTCATAGAGCATGCATAATTACAATTACAAATGAATTTAATTATGAGAGGAAACTAAAGTATTGAAAAGATCATAAGCTTGAATTCAGATAGTTCTGAATTCCTGGGCTGACTCTTTTACCAAAGTTCTGTGATCCTGAAAAAATAAGTACTAAAAGTCATTTTCTTCATGAAAATTGTTATAATAACACTATATAACTCAATATGTTGTTAGACAATTTAAATTAGATGACCCAGTTGAAAAGAGAAAAAAATCTGAATCTAATAACTACTCTTTGAATATATACTCCATTATCCTTCAAATTAAAGCAAAACACTACAGAATTAACTTGTCAGTAATGTAGTCATGGATACTGAATATTTTCTATAACAATCTACTAGCATAATCAGAATAACTGTGTGGTTATGTTTAAGACTAATATGGACACCCCAAGCAAAAGCAAAAGAAACTGAAACAAAAAAAAATCCACCAAAAATGACCTCAGTTACTTTAATAACCTCAAAATAATATTTTTATGATTTTATAATAAACCTACAAATAAAATTAGAATTTGTTACATATCATGTCCAAAATGCCAGTCATAATCATGATTTTTTCCCTCTTTTTTGAATTTTGAAATACTGTTGAATTCATTGAAAGTTATAAACACAGTACAGAGAGTTTCTCTGTCATGTATCAAGCTTCGCCATGTTTTGTACCACTTTTGCTTCGTAATCTACAAATATATACACATACCTCACATACTCACACATACACAAACACATATACACACATCTATATATGACAATTTCATGTATGTGAATTTATATATACTTATTTAACTTTAATTACTATTTTCTTAACCACTTGAGGATAGATTACAAACCTTATGCAATATTACCCATTCAGACTCTACTATGTATTTCCAAAGAAGAAAGTTTTTTTTTGTATACAAACATTTAGAAAGCTAATGTTCATAAATTTATCTTATCTGCAACTCAATTGAAATTTATCAATGATAAGAGCATAAATACATCTTTCCAAATCAATATTTGTGTATTTATTGAATACCTGCTTATCCATCAAAAGACTGAAAACTGCACTGGAAATCCATAATTAAACCAATAATTGGTTTAAATATTGTTAAACCAAATGTATTTAACAATATTTAAATTGTTAGTAAGAGTAGTTAGTTGCCATCAGAATAACTTGGAGCTAATACTTGGTCCAGCTCTTTCTGAGATTGTTGAATCAGCATATGATCACAAAGTTATTCTCATCTCCCCAGTAGGAGTGATAAACCTTAGAGCTGAGTCTCCCCTCCTATCAGTAGATACAATTCACTCACCACTTGATGGAAAAAAAAAATATTAGGTCCAGCATCCTTCTTCCTTTCTGCCACACTTATTTATCATGGCTTTGTAGAGTGTAAAAGGAAAATATTGTGCATGCTACACTTTATCTTATGTTGATGGTGAAAACTACATTGTGGATTTCTTAAAAATAATGACCAGTTATAAGATATCATCTCCCTACATAATTCTGGGAATATAAGTGCTGAAATGGCCTGCTTAGAAAGATTTGGGGCTGTGTAATTTAGTTTCTTCTGCTTTGTATCCATCACGGTGTATTATGACATTCTTGTTCTCTGTCCTTTTCCTATCACTTAAGACCAAAATGACATCTCTTATGCTAAACTGGTAACATCAATCTGTGCACCTTGCCTGAGCTAACAGGTAGACCCTCCTAGCTATTTTACTTCTGATAGATGAAAATTACTCACCTGATTTAAGCATGAGCAGACTTTAAATACAGGCCACATCCTCCTTAAATCACAGCAGTTACCCATTTACACAACTGAAAACAGGAACAACATTGTAAAAACCAACATGGTGATGGTTACTTATTAGGTGCAAACTTTATTGCTTCTAGGTTAGTAACAGTGGCAATACTATATCCTTATCTGTTTAATTAATGATGTAGACTTTTAAATGTGGTTTTCATATGAAATCAGTTGTTGCTTGGTAACAGATCGGCCTGTGGGCTCCCAAAAGAAGCTGAGCTTTCTAAGCAAAGCACCCTGTTGTCTTATGAATAGGGCAGTAAAGCTTGTTCAGACATGCCTTAGGCATTCAGCATCTCTTCCCCTGTACACTATCTGATTCTGGCTGGGAAGTTTTCTTCACCAGAGACACACACAAATGGACAAAGAAGAAGAAAAAAATTGGCCCTGATTTCCATTTTAACCTAATAATATGAAGAAGACAAGAGAACAGTGAGATATTTGCTCTCATTTCCCAAACTGGGAAAATAAACTACTTCAGGGAAGTATTAATTAGCTGAAAATAAAAATCAATTATGATTCCTGGACAATTTAGCTTCAGGACAAAACAAAAGCACAGCAGGACAGTGGCAAACAGTGTAACCAAAACAGACATTGAAGAATTCCTACCTACAGAAATCGACTCTGTAGATTATGTATCTCTAAGCATGAGGAAAGGTTTTGTTCAGTTAGGGTAACTGTTCTCTGTGCTACCTTTTGTTGCCTGAATAAAATTCACTTGTATTCATTCTACATAGTGGTTTGTTTCCTATGTCACTAAAAGCTTCAAGAGGGTAAGGTGCTTTTCTTCTTGCTAGCCAGTGTTCACAACACTGAGAACAGAGAGGATGGCACAGGGTATTCTAATAAATGTTGGCTGAATAAAAGTTGAAAGCACAAGTAATGTGTAAGTTCTTTAAGGAAAGAGTGTAAAATTTAGGGTTTGTTTTTGTTTAGGTTTTATTTTGTTTTAATTGCTATTGCTCAGAACATAGTTGCATATCAATAAAGTTTTATTAAATGATGGCATGTAGGAATGCATAGATGGACAAGTTAATGAAGAAGGGAAAGCAGGAAGGAAGAAAGAAGTTCTTTTTTGGTGAACATGTAGTTAAAAGCTACAAATATCAAAGAACACCATCTAGTGGTGGTGACTAAATGATTGTATATAAAACAGTTCAAAGTAGACAGTACTGAAAAGTGCTTGAGAAAGCAGTATTGATACAACCACTGAAAGTGGATATAGGTAGGACAATATACATTCTAAAAATCCATATGAACATTCACTAAAATATGTCTCCCATAAAGACACTTTATCATTTTTCAATTTAGCTTCCTTTTATTGAACATCTACTATATTCCAGGCACTTTTTTTTTCAAATTATTTATTGTTTTATTATATTTTAAGTTAAGTACATCATATATTAAGTTATCTTACCTTTTTATACTTAGAAACAGACAAAAAAGAGAATAAGAGACTTGCAAAGTCTTTATATAAACTCTGTAGAATATAACTATGATGTATAAAATAAATTGAAAGTTTCTAAAAAATGATATTAACAATATGATTTTTTTAAAATTTAGAGTCAGATAGAATATATCTTCATGGGTAAATTAAATATTGGCTAGAAATTCCATAACTTTCCTTAGATTACTAGCCTGTTATACAGAATCAAGAAGAAAGAAAAAAATTCTTGTAAATATTGTACACTAAACAAGCATACTTTTGGTTGTTATTATTGCTATTATTCTTGCTTTTTGCTGTAAATAACAAAGATGAGAAAATTTATTACATTGACATTATAATAGATGTAAATGAAAATTGTTTAGTCAACTTTTTAGCAAAAACAGAGCTCTTATTAGGAAAGGTTAAAATATCTATTTTGTGTGTGGTGGAGGGATAAAGATAAATCAAACTTTACTGTTTCCCATGCTAGTAATATAATATCGACATATTAATATTATTTGAGTCTCAGTGTAAATAATAAATTCATTTTCTTAATGCAAGAATTATAAGTGAAGTATATTGTATTTTTAAAGATATACTTTTGGTGCTTACTAAAGTAATAAAATCTAAAAAAGTGAAAAAATCAAACCCATTAAACAGAATATTTTCTATTGTTTGATAATCATCAATTGTGCTATACACAGTACTATAACCTGTATGAAGCAGCAAATAAAATACAAAATGAATTGCTCATCTTTATATACATTTGTAATAGATTTCTCTTAAAATAGCCATTTTGCTGCATCTGTCAGATTGGAAACAGATCAACATACTAGCAACTCTAGGAGGGGATAGTAAAAAATGATGGCAAAGCAATGGTTCTGAAAATATAGTTTTGCAGTTTGAGCCAAGTGGAACAGAACAACTCAACGTATCTAATGGAGTACAACTAAAACTACGTTCCGTGAATTGATTTATTCAAATTCACACTCTTAACTTTGGATCAAAACCCAAAAAGCCTAAAACAGTACCCTCTAAAACTTAACTTTTTCTTGTCTATTGAGTGATCCTTCCAAAATAGAAGCTTTTTTTCTTAATTACTTCGATTCACAAATGTGTTACCTTAAATAAATATCACCTTCAATAAGTGCTATGTAAGCATTCACCAAATACAACCGAAGGTCTTCAGCTGCCTTCATTAGCCCTTGGTGAGGCATCTTCATAACCACATGTGAGCTGCCACAGTAGTGATGGCTAGTGATGGCAGTGTGTCAGGGTGGTCAAGCATGCAGGCTGGAGAGTTGGACTGCCTGAGTTCTGGCATTTTGTAATTCTGCAATCTTGGCTTTACTACTTTGCATTTAACAGACTCATAAAATCGGGATAGTAAAAGTACCTCTTCTGTATGATTGCTTTAAATATTAAGACAGACCAATGGTGGTCGATATTGTTAGCTAATTCTGATAGAATCAATCTAAACTCAACACAGTTTAGACTTATGTATATTTTTCTTCATCTTTGACCCCTAATATCTAATGCAATATCCAGGAAACAATAAGAATTTAACAAATATTTGCTAAATAAGTAAATAAATGTATTACAAAGAAAACAGAAAATTGGATAGATGGATAAAAGAAACAACTTGACCATCAATTCAGTAGTTAACACATTTTAAAAATGAAAAATTGAATATGCAACCAATAATTTTATTCCCAGTAAATTGCTCTATTGTTAGTGCTAAATGGATAAAATAAACCTTGTGGTCTTGGAGCACAATTATTCCACTGTTGCAAGAAACAAACAATTTTTCCTCAATAGAATTTCAATGGATCTTTCCATCATCAAGCATTTGGAATAATAAGGGAATGTAATGGAAATATGTTAACGAGTTTGGAAATCCCCCTTCTTACAGTTCATATTATGATACTTGAAGTATATAGATTGATATTTTCCAAGTAATCTGTAATTTTTACTTGGTAGAGGCAATTTCACTTTAGTACTCATAGATGGAGAGGCTGAATGTGATTTAGGCTGACACCAAAACTAGGAACTTTCAAACTTTCTCAGTTTGATTTGAAAACAGGGAAGTTGAATTAAGAATAGTCAAAATAACATTTATAGGAGAACCAACTATGCTTTGTGTTCTGCACAAATTTTTATCATGTATTCTCTAATCACAAGACAATTTTGATTTATAGGTAAAGGAATCTAAGATTCACAGAAATGAGGAAATTTAAATTAGTTATAAAGTGGCAAAGAAAGACTCTAGACTCAGCTGCAAAACATTCTGAAACCCTCTCTTATGCTGTTATGTTATTTTTTCTTTAACGATGTTTGTTGTGTTATATAAAAACATAGTAGTTCCTAAACTGTGTTTCAAGGAATACTGGTGTTCCTTGGAGTGACAGTAAGTTAGAACATGTTCTTTACGAAAGGGGATTCACATCTGTGAATGTGAGTAAACACAGCAGTTTGAAATTCACAGTGAGTTTTATTGACCTTCATATTTTTCATATCAAGGACTTCAATTAGCATGAGGACAAATGCATAATAGACATTTGTCAAGTAAACTGAAAAAGAGGTTATTCAAATGCACATTGTAGTCATAGGGAGGAGTAATGATGGTGAGAAAGATCAATAGTGTAATGAGTTATTTTAGTTTTGTAAAGGAAATAATATTATTTAATTTAATCAGATGTTTTTTAAATGCCCAGAGCTTTGCAGTTTTCTTGGCATATATGTGCCAGTGTCAGTTGATACACAATCTGGCAAGAAAATAACATGCGCTAATTCTCTTAGGCTGTAGACACTATCTAGGTGCATTATGAATTCAGTACCAAAACCCTCACACTCAATGTTTTAAATTATAAATAAACTAGACTTTTGAACCCTTTTTTACTTAGAAGCCATGAGATAGGACGATTAACTGCACAGGAAATCAGTACATCTCTTAGATCAACGGTGTAACAAAAGTCCAATTCCATGGTACCAATTTTCTAAACTTAAAAATCTATGTATTTTATGCTTGACCGTATGTATTTCTTCCAGAGTATATTTCCCTCAAACCAAAAATAAAACATAGGGAACCAGGTATAGTTGTACATGTTGTAGAACTATGAAGCTAGTACTTTAAAAAGCTGATCCAAATTAAACAAAATTTTAGAAAGAATATTTTATTCCTTCATAGATAAGCCTATTCTCCAGTCACCTACAGATGCATATTTTAGAAGATTTAATTATCAGATCCTAACTTCTAAAGAATAGCTGCTATTTGCCATTTTATTTATTTATTTAATTTATTTATTTATTACTAGGGATTGAACCTAGCTAGGGACACTCTACCACTAAGCTGTATAAGCTATATCCCAAGCCTTCTTGCATTCTTTTTGTTTGTTTCTTTTTACCTTGAGGCAGGTATTTCTAAGTATCAGGCTACCTTGAACTTGCAATCCTCCTACTTCAGCCTCCTGAGTTGCAGTGATAATAGTTGTATACCACCAAGTCCTTTTAATAGATATTTAAGCCAGTTCACTTGTGTGACAGCAAGAACTAATGGTTCACTGATATTTATGATCCTTTATGGTGTAAAGTTGTACTTGAGAACATTGGTTTGTCCTTTATATACAAGTGATGTTGTTTGACTAATTTTAGCCAATGAAATATAATCAGAAATGGTAAATGTCAATTCCAGGCTGAGATTAGGTATAAATGCTCTTCTCCCAATTTAATAAGTTAGGAAACCTTGTTTTATAGGTGGCAAATTCACAAGCTGGATCAAGCCTGAATCTTTGAGAGGCGCCACATGGAAGAGAGCCACCCTGTAGAGGTACTTGACAGGAACATCAGCATCAGAATTTGCATAAACAAAAATATTTTTTTTGTGTGTTTAGCACTCTAGTTTGAAGTTTGCTTAATAGAGAAATTAGTGTACCTGACTAATGAAAGATGTCTAGACAATTCAGAGGACACAGAAGTAATTTTCATTATGCTTCAAAATTAGTCAATTATTAACAAGTAAGTTCTCCTAAGGAACATCAAAGGAATAAAAAGACTTGTTCTTTGATTTGAATTTCTCTAGCATCTTTCCTCTTTTGTATGTCAAACGTCATTTCATGAAACTTTTGAGCACTTATTATGTCCTAGTCATTAGGTATGTACATTCAGTCTCTATCTTCTAGGAGTTCAGAGACATGAGATGACACTGTAAAATCATTATAAAATATTATGACAGATCCTAGAAGTACACACAAAGGGCATAGAAAAATAGAAGAGTTGGTATTTCAACATTCTTTGGAGTATCAGAGACATTTTCATCTGATAGTTAATTTTTAAGCTGAAAAGTATGAACAAGAGTTTGACAGATGGCCAAGAGGAGTGGTAGATACTTCAGGCAGATGGATTATTATGAAAAGATAGCACCAAATTTCAAAAGACATGGCATGAAGAGAAGTTCTATAAGGAGAAAGTCAGAAGATATGGTGGGTGGTAAGGGGATTGGAAATTACTGAGTGGTAGAAATTGGAGATGGAGGCTAGACTGAACTTGGGGGCTGTGAGATTACATATGCCTTACTAAAGAATTTCTCACCACGGCTTCTTAAATAAGTTTCTTTTATATTCATAAAAGGTTATTCTGTAACTACTTGGTCCAATTATCTGTCTCCTAATGTGAGCTTTTTCATGCTATAATCTGAAATAACCACACTTGTATGGATAATGACAAATTACAGAATGCTCAGTCCATTGGAAATATGATTAATACATATTTGTTTAAAAATTGATTTGATGCATCACAAAATTGGATTTTGAACTTATCTAAGATGACTGGAAGAGTTGGAGTTCAGAGAAAATGTATGAAATCTGGGCCAAAGTCCTCAACAAAAGTCATTTAGAGGCCTGTGCACAAGAGCTAGGATGATAGAAAGTGGGAGGCAGAACAATCCCATGAAATATATTATTGTGAACTAGTTATTTTATAAAAATTAGAAATGACCTCAAAATGTCAGTGAAATGCCAGAAGAAAAGTAATTTTTTTTTAAACTGGACCAAGTAATGTCAGTAAAAGAGAGTATAGATTAAAAGAAAGAAAAAACATGGCCAAATTCTATTTAAGAAAGCTAAGAGTAAAGAGGGGTCAAATGGATTTGTTTAAGGTCACAGAGTAGATGAAGTATTATAGTAAAAGCGTGGTATATAAAAGAAATTTTTGTAAACAGAATTTCAGAGGATATAGTGTAAAATATTAGAAGTTAAAGGAAAGTACAGAATGAGATAAAGTTTGATTTAATAGCAATGAATCTATGGTAGCAACATTTCTTAACTTTCAAGGAATGTGTCTGTATTAGTCGGTTTTGCGTTGTTGTGATCAAAAGGCCTGACAAGAATGACACAGAGGAGAAAAAGTTGATTTTGACTCATGGTTTCAGTTGCCCAACTCTATAGCTTTACACCGAAGTGAGGCAGAACATGCAGAAGGGAACAGTGGAGAAAAGTTCTGGACATAGCAACCAGGAAGCAAAGCCAGCTCTGCTCACCAAAGACAAAATATAAACCCCAAAAGCACACTCCCAGTGACCCACCTCCTTCATCCATAACCTACCATTACAACCCAGTTAATCCATGTCAGTGGATTAGGTCACACTTCTCATAATCATAGACTCTAACCTCTTAAAATTTTTTGCATTGTCTCACACATTAACTTTTGGGGAACACTTCGTAACTAAACCATAACAGTATCGTTTTCAGAATAACTCTTTGGCATATTGTATCAAATGTCACATTTGACCAATGTGGGAACTGGGAGAACTTAATTGAAGATAAGTTGAGTGTATGATTCTCCATTACATTTATTGTTTGTGTAATCGGTGGAAGATTAAAAAAAAAAAAACTCACTTTATCACAGTGGTTATGCCAACACACTATCACATTGCAGCGTGATAACTTGTGGTCACCATGAAACTTGAAGACCTTTGAAGGCAAGGGATGTACTTTGCTTGCTATTACCTACTATGCAGATGCATGATCAAAGTTGATGCTCAACAATCACTGGTACATAAAATATATGATTAAAAATTAAAGAAGCTCATTTATACTGATTTCAAGTTACCATGTCACTAAATAATGGAAAAAGTAGAAACATTTCAATTAATTCTATTGAAACATAGAAAGGACTTGAATAGCTTCTTTTAAACTCCTTGTTCATCCATCTATGAATGTATTGTCATTTTCTTCACAGTGGATGAAAATTTAGCCATGTTTATGAAATAATCACCATGAAATGGAACACCTGCTGCATTTTTTCTAAAGTACAGGGGAATGATAAGTCAACCAGATAATTCAATTGAGCACTTTTTCTTGACACCAGAAATGATGGATTTATTTTTTTCTTGTTGTTAGAATGATGCTGATGAAGTCTATACTTCTTTTGAAACACTAAGACATGAAATTCTTATCATTAGCTAATGTTTTAGAGGCTGAATTTTCTTTTATTTCATGAGCTTCTAAACTCAACGATGTCAATAACATCATTAATAAAAGAAAGACATTTGAATTTAGTTATGACTTTTCAGAGTTGTTAACTTTGTCTCATTCAGTCCCAGTTCCCTTAATTTCACTGGACTGCCCGTCAAATGAAAGCAAGCAAAAAGTAAATAAAAAATACAGTGTCCAGCTGTCTTATTATTCATGTATAAGACCTAGCTAAAAGTTTTATATGAGAATTTGATACAAAGACAAAACTATAAATAGATTAGAAACAATGGATGAAAGATTAGAATGAAGTTGTATGATACCAGCTGACACTATTAAGGCAATGGATGCTGTTTGTATTAAGGGAAAATAGGCACATAGTCATATTTCCACTGCTTCTCTCTCCCTTCTGAGATCATTTTAATTTATGTTGTGATATGGCAAACCCACAATCCATGAGATTATAATTCTTTCTGAATATGGAGTAATATATATTCCTAGGTAGTTATTGAACTGAAAAATTTATTTTTCTCTCAAATATAAACATTATGTCAGTTCCTGTGACATATTGCCATCAAGTGCACATATCTTGTAACTTAATAATTTTTAAAAGGAAAGAGTTTTTGTTACTTTTACTATTTTTTTTTTCATTAACCTCCATATTTAAGCAATTATGTAGGAAGAATCATTCTTGTTCCTAAAAACAGCAATTACAACATAACTTCCTAATGAATTGTTAATTCATCAGGTTTTAGACTTGATAATTTATTATTACTATTGATAGACTACATCGTTTTGAAAGTCAGCTTTATTCACTAACTTTTATTAAATAAAATACTCACTTAGTGTCTACTATATATGTTAGGAACTTATATTAGAATAAAAACATAATCCATCAAAATATTAAAATATGGTAAGGTTCACTGTATTTAATTGCCTTCTAGAAATAAAGTTTTTTAAAAAAATTAGTGGTACATAAGAATTATACGGAGTAGTGAGTTTCATTGTGGCATATTTGTTATACATATAAAAATTTGAGACGAATGAAAGATGGCGGCAAGGGGAGTGCATTGCTCCCGTGTGCCGCGTCACTGTGTGGGAGTATGACAAGTCAGGACGGCTAAAGGCTATCTTGTTAGGAATTTCCAGCAATAGTGGGGTGCTCCGGAACCTGGAGGAAGGATTTCCATCGCACGAGGATCGGCTACGGGGACTCAAACTCGAGAGATTTGTCGCACGGAGGGTAACACTGCTTATTCAGCAAATCGCCCCGCGGCTAGAGTCTGCAGCGAGCACTGGGAAACGAGGAGATAGCGACACAGGGATACAGCGCTGCAGTTTCTGCCAGCCGTGCAAGCACCGTACTCAGTGCTGAATTCTGGGTTTGAGACGGGGGAAGGAAGCAGTCCAATTCGGTTCTCCACACCGGTCAGACCACAGAGGAGGCCAGTGGCCACCATCTTGGAGAGCTGACGTCACCATCCCTGTTTTCGACTGACCGCAGCTCATTCAGCCATAGAACAGGTAATTTCAGGCTGCCATTCGCCTGCGGCTGGCAGACAGATTACTCAGGCTCAGTGCTAAATAACCCGCGGAAACTGCTTCTTGGAGCCTGCTCTCATCAGAGCATACACCGAGTACGGAGCGGCCGAGTTCCAGCTCCCGGAACTGCTCTGGCCCAGGGCTAAAGAGCCTGCAGAAACTGCTTCTCGGTCCAGGTCCTGCTGAGTACTGTGGAGGTAAATACCAACCGAGCCTTCAGGGGCAGCGGCAACAGGACTGAGACGGGGCCTGTGAGGGCTGGTCAGGACTCACCTGTTGCTTTAGTTACCCGGCAAAGGGAACAAAATGCTGCCATTCGCATAGGATACCAACATGGCAGAGATCTGATGTCTTCAGAAAGCGGCCGAGGAGAGAACTTCATCAATACCAGCGGCGACAGAAACAGTTGGTCTCCTGGTA
>NW_026000068.1:21245374-21273371 GCF_001458135.2 Marmota marmota marmota
TCAATGGATGTGTAACTGATGTGATTCTGCAATCTGTATATGGGGTAAAAATGGGAGTTCATAACCCACTTGAATCAAAGTGTGAAATATGATATATCAAGAAATTTGTAATGTTTTGAACAACCAACAATAAAAAATTAAAAAAAAATTTGAATCAGTTTTACTTTTCAATAACATCCTTATCCCTTGATTCCTCCCTCCACTACCTTATGGGTCATTTTTCTATTTTCATGAGATTCTTTTTCTCCTTTTATTTCCCTCTCTACCTTCTCTTTGTGAAATAAAACATATGACCTTTAACTTTCTGAATCTGGCTTATGTTGCTTAACATGATACTCTCCAGTTCCATCCATTTCATGAAAATGACATAATTTTGTTCTTTCTTGCTGAATAAAATTCCATTGTGTATACATACCACATTTTCTCTACCCACTCATCTGTTAACAGATACCAAGACTGATCTCATAACTTGGATTTTGTGGAGTAGGCTATTGTAAACATGGGAAAACATGTGTCTCTAAAACATGCTGTTTTTAATTTATTTTGGATAAATATCAAGGAGTAGTATAGCTGGATCATACTGTGGTTACATTCCTAGTCTTTTGAAAAATCTCCATACTGATTTTCATAGTAGGTATTTTAACTTATATTCTCACCAACAGCATATTAAGAGTTTCTTTTCCCCTGTATACATGCCATATTTATTGTTGTTTGTATTCTTGTTGATTGACATTCTAACTGAAGTGAGATAAAATACCAGCATAGTTTTCATTTGTATTTCCCTATAGCTAAAGATGTTAAATATTTTTCATGTAATTATTGGACTTCACAAATCCTAGAAAGAAATATAGGGAAACACTCCAACATAGAGGCACAGGCAATGACTTCCTTGCTAGGATTCGTATAGCTCAGAAAATAATACCAAGAATCAAAAAACATGGATGGCATCAAATTTAAGAGCTTCCGTACAGCAAAGAGAACAATTAAAAGTGTGAAGAGAGAGCCTACAGAATGGTAGAAAATCTTTGCCAGTTAGTTTTCCAATGGATAATTAATATCCAGAGTATATAGAGAACTCCAAAAACTTAACATTAGAAAAGCAATCCAATAAATAACAGGCAAATAGTCAAAATAAACATTTCTCAAAAGAAGAAGGAATCAAGTTTTTAATGACAATGTTAATGTAGAAAAGCAAAGAAAAACACAACTAGCAATATTTCAATAATTTTTAGAGTTTTAGCATATATGCATGTAATCATTGTTTAAGTATGATATGTCAAGAACTATGTAATGTTTTGAACAACCAACAATAAAAATTAAAGGAAAAAAAAGAAAGAAAAAAGATTTAGAACATTCCCAGAACACCTCAAAAATTTCCTCTCAACTTCTTGTGTCCACTGATACCCCCCTGCAAATGTAGCTAATATGCTGATTTACTTTACAGCAGATCAGTTTTGCTTATTCTTGAACTATATGCAATTGGAATTTTGTGATGTGTACTCTTTTCTATCTGACTTCTTTTGTTCAACATAAGTGCATGATATTTCTCTTATGTCATATATGGTAATTTACTCATTGCGTTGCTATGTAGTATTCTATTTTATTCATTTTGATGCTCTATAGTGTTGTATTTATTAACATACCACACTTTTGTTTGTCAGTTTGACTGATATTGGGCATTTTTTATTTGCAATTTGTTTTCTAGTTACTTATAAAAAAAGTAGTCTTGCATGTGTTTTTTGTCTGTTTGTTTGCTTGTTTTGATAGAGGGAATTTAACCCAGTGGCAATTTACCACTGAGCTATATACCCAGTCCTTTTTATTCTGAAACAGAGTCTGACTAAGTTGCTTAGGGCCTCACTAAGTTGCTCATTCTGGCTTTGAACTTGTGATCCTTCTGACCCAGTCTACTTACCCACTGGGATTACAGATATGCACCACCATGCCCAATTCTTTCAAGTGTTTTTGATGGACATAAACACTTTTTTCTCATGGAAATACACCTAACAATATGGTTTCTGGGTCAAAGGATGAACTTGTGATTAATTTTATTAGGTAACAGAAAGTGATTTTTCTAAAGTATTTTTGCCAATTTACACTACCACACCAATATGTAGAACTTTCACTTATTCTATTCTTTTGTCATTTCTTCATACTTAGTCTTCATAGTTTTAGTAACTCTGCTAAGTGTATGGTTAGCATTGAAATTATTTTTATTCAAGTAGTATACTCAAAAAAGATAAACTCCAGAAAAATGACAATAGTGTTTTGATGATATGATAATTCTTTTTAAAAAAATCTCAATGAGAAAGAGCAGCAAAACCAAAAACTATGTTATTTACCTTTTCGACATAATAACAAAGTATTTCTCTTGATATATTAAGAGACCAATATACAGCACCTCCTTTCCACTCATTAATTCAAACTGCTCAAGAAATAAAACCCAAGATACAGACAAATGAAGAAATTATTATCTTTATTATAAAGCTAACGCTGTGGGGATACTATCACTCTAGATTTGATGTCACTGCACCCACCTTAGTTAGACAGTTATACCCACTGGCAGATCACAGATCTCTCTGAGACAGGATTTCCCCGCCATGGGCAAAACAAATAAATACATTTCTATTGCATGTTAAACCGATTCTTAAAGAAAAAGCTGAAGAAGCAAACTAAGTTTGTCCTTTAATTCTTCCAATATTAAGTTAGATAATTCCTGATAAGTAGAGGAATGAAGAGCAAAGAAAGTTTACAGGAATACTGGGATTATTCCTATATTTGAAGTATCTCTACATGGCTATATAAAGCAAGAGAAATTTTCTTCACCTGCTTTTCCTAAAAGGTCCACTTCTTCATTCCACCATATTATTAAGATCACTATTTGTATTGCTCAAATCTGTCCTTACGTGAACATCTCTAATACAGAAAAGCATTTTTAAGGTGATATATCATTTTTTAAACAGGAAGACTAAACTTTATACCTGCACTTATTTTTATAAAATACACAATGTTCACTAATTAAAGATACTCAATCAGACAGAACTTGGAATCAAGGGCACTAGACTCAGCAGAGGTAGACATACAACACTGAAAATAGCAGAATTAAGAAAAAACTACATATTTAATCTTACACAATATACAGCAATCCAGTCCTCAATTTTAATATGGAAGGATGGTTCTTATCTAGGAAAATGAATACCCAAGAGTAAAGTCTTACATTTACTCTAACCTGTAATGAGTACCTGCCACGTCCGGCTAACGGAGCCAAGTCCAGCGAGGGACGGCGGGGTTAAAAATACACAGGACACCAAGGTTCTTCATCCAGGAGGAAGCATGCGTGCGCTTTATTGCCAAATTTGTTCCCCTTATATATCTTTTTAACAGCTGCGGGGAAATCACTCAAAAGTGAGGAGGGAAGAGTAATAACTGCGTCCTTGGGTTACCCTCACATCACCGTCCCCTATCAGGAGGTTCGAACAGGTCAAGATGTTCCCGAGAGACACATATGCTCGAGGCAGATAAACAGGAAACGGCAAGCCCGCGTCAGGGCCTTGTGAGCTGGCCACATTGACATGCAGAACAAAGAACTGGGGGTTGAGTCCCCAGGGGCCAGGGTGGGCCTGCTACCAGCAAGTACCAGGGATTGACAAGTACACTGAGACCCTCTACTAAATTTTTATTCTTTCTAACAATGGTTTTGTACTGTTCATGTTTAACAAATACTGCTATGATTGGATTTAGGTTTATCATTCCACTTGTTTCCAATTTGCAGGAATTTTATTTACCTTTTGCTGTAGGATTGCAATACAGATTTCCATACTTCATATTGCGTTGCAGATACTCTATTTAATGTAAATTGCAACAATTGTACAAACTTACAGTTTCATTTACAATCGCCACCATTATTTATGCTGTAGTTTCGTTTATTATATATCTGTTTGTTATTAACCTCATAATATTAGCAATTGTTAACAAATAATAAATGCACTAAAAATTTTAAAATAAAATAAACTTTCTATTTTTCTATATAAATGCAATTCCTGATGGTCTTCATTAATTCCTGAAAATGTTTCCTGTGGTATCAAACCTATTCAGATTGAAGAATTTAATTTTAATATGTGTCTACTGGCAAAGAATTTTCTTAGTTTTGGTTTGTCTAAATGTTATCCACTTTTACAGTTAAAGAACATTTTCTACAGATGCCTAGTTTTTTTTTTAAAGACATAGTTCTACTGTATTAAAAATTCCATTGTTTCTAATAAAAAATATACAGTATTTGAAATTGTTCCTATATTCAATTGTATATTTTTTTCATCATTTAAAAAAATTTTGTCTTTATCTTTCTTCCTCTCAGTATAACTGTAAGGTAATTTACTTGATATTTATTCTGCTTTTTGGCTTACTGACCTTTATAAATTTATAAATTTATGACATTTTGGCAGTAATTTTTGCAATTTTTTTCAATTCTTCTTATTAATCCTTTTCTTCCCCCTGTGCTTCAGGGACATCAACTACTTGTGCATTAGAACTTTCTTATCTCAAATACTTTAGACTCTGTTCATCAATTGGGAATCTATTTTTCCTGTGAATATTTCAGATTAGACAATGCATATTGCTTTATCTTCAAGTCTACTAAACATTTTATATATCATTTATGCTTTTTAGCTTAGCCCATCCAGATATATTTATTTTATATATTTTACTTTTTAATTGTAGAATTTCTACTTGATTTCTTTATATATTCCTTTATTTCAAGTATATTTTCTTTATATCATTGAAACCAGCCCTAATAGCTGTCTTAAAGTGTTTTTCTTTTGAATTTTGTACCTAAGTTTCAGTATCTACTTATTACCTTCTGTTTGGGGATGCTGTTCTGGCTCAATAAACAAAACAAACCAATAGTCTTCCCTTGTGAATTCTATGTTCTAATGGCAGAAGGCTGATAATATGCCAATTAATTATATTACACAGTAAAAAATAATTATTACTACATATAAAAGTAAAGCAAGAAGCTAAAATAATCTTGCAACATTATTATACAGGGTCATTAGAGAAGATTTTACTAAAAATGATATCTGAGCAAAGACTTGAAGATGAGCAATGAGACATGCCACATGCCACATCTGGGATGAAATCTCTAGACAGAATGTACAAAAAGTGCAGCTGCCATTGAGTAAGAGGTTTCTTGTTGTGTTCAGGGGGATCCAACTGCCTGTTTGCCTGGAGCAGAATGAAGGCAGAAGTGCAATAGGGGAGGCAGATAGGTAACTAATGGGAGGCCAGATCCTATACTGAATTGATTTCCTTGTTGTAGATGTTGGGTTTTACCTTTAAAAAGGCAGGGACTCATTTTGGGGCTTTTATCAGGGAAATATTATCTGACTTTTTTCAAAAACAATTATTTCCACAAATATATAAAACACACCGCAGAAGAGCAGGGTCAGGAGCAAGAAGCCAGGTCAGGGACTGATGAAATAATCTAAGAAAAGAAGGTAGTAGTTGGGACCACAAGCACATAGCATTTGATTTATAAGCAGTGAATCTTATACACTTTGAGAGTAGAGTGAAATATATTTTTTGATTGTATTGTGAATTGTGTGAAAAACAGAAGAATGAAAGTTGACTTCCAAGATTTTGGTTTGATCATCTGGACGAAAAGCATTATCAATATCTAACATGGGGAAGGCTCTAGGTAGAACTCATCTGAGTCAATGAACAAAGAGAAATTGTAATTTTGACAATGTTATGTTTAAGTTATTGCATAGGTATTCTGGTGAAAATGTGAAGAGGGAAGAGATACATAGAAAGATTCGAGTTCAGGTGATAGGTCCAGGTGAGAGATCTATAATTCCAAAGCAACAAAGTACTGAGTGTTAAAAATGACATGGCTGTATGAGATTACTTGTGGACATAGTGCAAACTGGAAAAAGCCTAGGGCTGAGCCCCCAGCTAGCACTTTAGTAAGAATCTTAGGAAGATGAGGCAAAAATTATTGAAAAAGACAAGATAATCTTCCAGTGACTTAGCAAACAAGTACTAGAAAAAACTACAAGCCAAGTAAAGTATGTTAATCCAAGAGAATAAGCTTTTGTCAAATACAAATGACATGTCAATTAAGAGAACTGATGATCAGAATCAGCAAAAATTAGGCCTTGAATTGCTTGACAAATGTGGTCCCAACAAAACACAAAAGTGATCTACTTGGAGCAAAAATATGTTTTACATTAGTTTCAGAGAGAATAAAATAAGAAAAAAAATTATAAGATTGAGTATAAATAAATATTTTTTCAAAAAAAAAGATGTGGGCTGGGGATGTGGCTCAAGTGGTAGCACGCTTGCCTGGCATGCGCAGGGCGCTGGGTTCGATCCTCAGCACCACATACAAATAAAATAAAGATGTTGTGTCCACCGAAAACTAAAAAATAAATATTAAAAAAATTCTCTCTCTCTCTCTCTCTCTCTCTCTCTCTCTCTCTCTCTCTCTCTCTCTCAAAAAAAACAAAAATGTGAAGACAGAGAAAATGATTGATTACCTGTAGGGAAATAGGGCATAAAGGGTTATGCTGAGATAAATTGCAGTATGATGATGTGTTGATAAGAATAATCTCATGGAGAATTAAAAATTGATACTGGTAAAAGATATGAAAATTACTGGAGTGATGTCCTTAAGTAAGGGAGCAGATGTGAAGTCTTTGATAGAAGCACATATAATTCACCATAACAATTTGCAGGAGGCTGCACAGGTGGGTCTAGGTGGTGTTATCATGTAGAAATGGTGCTAAGAATTTGTAGAAACACTTTTCTCATACATGATATTTTCCTCAATGAAATTGGAAGCAATGTCTTCAGGTGTATATGAGCATGGAAAGACTTATAAATAAATCTGTGTGCAGGAATTGAGGAAGAAACTCACCATCTACAAGAAAAAGTAAACAGATTAGTGTGATTACTAATCTGTATTGAAGGCCTGGTAATAAGTAGAATACATTAGAAATAGAATATTCAGAGAACAAAGGGGAATTCATAGGAATTAATACCAAAAATGCAAAATTCAATGGAATGGCTGGAAAGACTCTTGAGGAAATCACCTAGAATATGAAGCAGAAAGATAAAGCATTATAAAATAAAAACAAAATTGCAAATATAGATGGGGCCTAGTATTTAAATAATAACAGTTCCATAAAGAAATAAAAAGAATAATATAGGGAAAGGAATTATTAAAGAAACAAGAATACAAAAACATTGAAAAAGAGATATGAAAATTTGCTTCCAGATAAAAAGAGTAAAAATAATAAGACCAAGACCTCATTAATATGACATGAAAATTCAATATTAGAAGCCAGATGTCAAAGAAACAATGTCTTCAAACTTCTAAGTGCATTTATTTCTCAATTTAGAATTATTTACTTAACCAACACGTCTATCAAATATGAGGATGTAATAAATACATTTTCAGACTTGTAAGTACTTGAAAAAAATTTTTGTTAAGCCTTTTCTCAAGAATCTATTAAATATTTGCTCCATCATAAGGAGAGTTATGAAGAAAATGGAAGACTTTAAATAGTAAACAAGATATCCATCACAAGCAAAGGGCATCTTGCACATGATGATAAAGAAGGATTCCAGCATGAGCACATTTTTAGGCAATCTGTGCAGACTGCTGGATGAGAATGTGAACCCCTGAAAAACAATTAAAAGGAAAATACAGAAACCCTAGAGCTCCTGGCATGTGTGAAAATACAGCCACAAAACAAATCATCTGATTTCCAGTCATTGCCTCCTCTTCTTTCTGTTCTGCCCTTAGCATTTCTACATCTGCAATTTTCATGACAGCAGCCAAGAAAATCCTCTTAAAACATAGGTCAGATCATATCACCTCCCTGCTCAAGTTCTAGTAAAAGTCAAAGCCAGAACTGTGGCCTACAAGACCCCATATTATGTAGACACTATTTTCCAACACCATCCTCTACCCCTCACTTCCTCGCTCCATCAGTTTTTCCACACACACTTTTCCAACATGCCAAGTATGCTTCCATTTTTGGTCCTTTGCAATGACTTCTTCCAAAGATTTTGCCTCCTTTTCATCTCTTCTCAAAAGTTGCATTTTAAGAGACTTACCTTTATTCCCCATTTAATAATGAGTTCTGCATTCTACACACCAGCCCAAATCCTACCCTTTGGTCCGCATAGTTTTAACCTTTCTAACATTACCAATAGTGTACTTATTTATTATAATATTATGTATTATCTGCCTCACTAGCTAGACTGTGAGCTTCAAATGGTCAGAAAACTTTCTGTGGGATTCTTTTATGTCCCAGATTCTCCAAGCAATTTAAAGACACTTGGTGAATCTTTATCAGAGATTTATATTTATGTCAAAGTTTGAGTCTATTTTTAGTAAATTTATATGCTATTCAAACAATGAACTACATTTCATTAATCAATTTTAAGGAAAATTAAAATTTGTATAAGAAATAAAATGAAATTATAGTTCACTACCTGACTCAAATTTGAAAATATTTTATAGTATTAGAAATGTAAACTGCATATTGCTTTACACAAAATTGGTTATGTAAACATAAGGAACAAAGGGTGAAAGAATAGTGTGTGTGGGGGGGTGGTATTAATGTAATGAAAGAACTAAATCTTTCTATTTATTATAAGATGTCAAACCATAGAACATATCTAACTGAAAAATGGGAGTTTCAAACACCGCAAGAAGTATTTTAATAAAAAATAGTGGCAATGTTTTTTCCCCCCACTGGGGAGTGAGAATTGAAGAATTTATGTCAGGAAAATATTTTTTCATAATGAAGCTCATAAAAATAATTTTTAAAATATATACATGAATAAGCCTGCTTTTTAAAATAAGTTAATAAATATTTAAAAATATAATTGCTTATTTTGTTAACCATTCTTTTCAGTCATGGCCATAAACTGTGTTTAATAGCATGGTTCATAATCATTAAATAACCTAGGCCCTTTATTATTTAAAGATCCAGAGCACCAACAAATTAGTTTAGCCAGTTTACATATAAAATTGATCCATTTGTTTAAACATAACCTATCTTTAAAGCTATATTACAAAGAACCACAGTCAACTAATTTAGTGTTTATTAAAATGTAAATAAAATCATAAATTTCTAATCCATGCACAATTTGCCATGGTTATAATACTATTAATTCATAGGGTTCTGACATGGAGCAAACAGGTTTGTCATTCTTGGATTGTTTAAGGGCACGATTTACATGTAAGTTCTACATGGTCTTAACTTAGATTTGACTCGTTCTGAGTTGCAAATTTCATTTCCTCAACCAAAGGACAAGAGAATAAAACATGAGAACTCCAGGAAGACTAAGATTCTAGGACATTAAAAATATGTGACATAATTAACTTTTGAAAGATAAAGGCAATGAGAAAAATCCGAAGACAAATAGTTATTTGAATTTTGAAATCTTTCTGCAAATATTTTGTAAGTGTGCTACTTACCAGAAAAATAAAATCCACTAGGTGAATTGGAGTAAATGAAGTGCATCATTCAAATGACTCAATACTAGATTACAAGTTCATCATCTCAGTACTCAAAATGCTTATAGTTTTCAACTAACCCCTGGATAGAGATGAAGGTTCTAGGTTAGCTAAAGACTCTTTATAATCTAATTTTATTTTCTCTAAATTGAGTTGACAGAGAGAAATATTGTTTTTCAGTAAACTTTAATTATAAACCAAGGCACCAATAGGAAGAAATAGATTCTCTTCATTTTCTCTTTGAAAGGTCAGCTGTCTCTCATATATCATTCTCTGGTTTGAAGGCACCATGAGGTCACATGGTCTTACCTTATTCAACTTGCTCCTGATATACCACTTCTCTATCAGTGGGACACCATATACAGCATGTTGTTCACATAAACTATTATATACATCTTTCAGGAAAATATCCTAGATTCTTTTAAGATTGTTCTCTCTCTCTTTTCTTTTTGCTATTATCTCTTCATTGATATATTACAGTACAAAGGCTACTAATACTCTTACAGAAATAGTGGTTTTAAAGTAGCATTTATACTGATCCCATAATCATCTGCAACACAAAAGCCTTCTTTATGACCATCTTTCATTCTAAGATCATTCTTTTCATTTCATGTCTGGTAAATGTAGAAATTCATCAATAAATTTGTTTTTGTCTTACTTGATTGACTATCCTGGCATTGCATAGAAATAGCTTCACCTTGATGATTCTTTAAATGGAGGATTCATTAAACTCATACTTGGTTGTATCCATGCCTGGAAATTCATGACTGCCATATTTTACAGCTGCACTGTTCAAGCAGGTAGCCACTAGCCATGTTTATCTTTTTAAATTTATATTTTAAAGCATTAAAAATTAAAGTTCCTCTATTGCACTATCCACTTTTTAAGTGCTCAGTAGAGATGTGGCTACCATATTTGACAGTGCAAATATTAAACAATTCCAAGAATGAAGTCACTGACAAATTTCTAGAGACAGATGACCTATTCCAACTGAATCAGCAGGACATACACAATATAAACAGATCAGTTTTAAGCAATAAAGTAAAAGATGTTATCAAAAGGCTTCTAATCAAGAAAAGCCCAGGATCAGATGAATTCTCAGCCAAGTTTTATAAAACCTTCAAAGAAGAATTAACACCAATACTCCTCAAATTATTCCACTACATAGAAAAGGAGGAACCCTTCCAAACTTATAGTATGAGGCTAATATCACCCTGATATCAAAACCAGACAAAGGCAAATCAGGGAAAGAAAACTTCAGATCAATATCCCTGATAAACATACATGCAAAAATTCTCAATAAAATTCTGGCAAATCGCATACACTTTAAAAAGTAGTTCACCATGATCAGGTGGGTTCATCATCCCAGGGATGCAAGGTTGGTCCAACATATGGAAAGCAATAACCATAATTCATCACATCAATAGATGTAAAGACAAGAATCAATAGATCATCTCAACAGATACAGAAAAAGCATTGGACAAAATACAATCTTTCACCCTTTTATGTGATTTAGGTGGGGGTTGGTATTGTCTTGATATGTGGTAAATCTACTATCGTGTGGCCAGACTTTGGACACCAGAGGCTGGAACTCAAACTATTCTATTTTTCCCACTGAGAATTTAATAAAGGTCGCTTTAAACAAAGATTCAAGCATCAGGATGAAACCAACCTGTGGAACTAACCTCATGCTTACTTCCCAAATCCCCAGAACTTATTATCTTCACAAATTTTGAAAATCATCAATGTTTAACTTATAAATGCAGGTGGGTTTTTCTCTAAGTTTATGTACTGACCCTATGTATTAACCTCTTCACTTTATCCTAAACTTAAATCCAAGTATAGCAAAATGTGTGGATGATTGCACAGACTCTGCATTGACTAACCAGGAGATATCTAGTGCAACTCAACTCTATCATTCATGATAAACCTGGCCAGTGATTTGATGCTGATTTGAGTTTCACCTAGGGCTGCAAATTTAGCAGCATAGCAGAAGTCAGAGGCAAAATTTTTAATACTTTTTTCCCAACTGGAGGATTCCCAATGTGTATGTAACTAAATGACCAGGGACAGCTACCATTTAGAAGGGTCTCCATAATCATCTAAGACTACATGATAGACTGCTGGTGTTCTCTGACATAAGTAAAGATCTCTGTGCCCATCTGTAAAATGCAAGCCACTGTATTCTTAGGAGAGAAGTGAGTTAATGTCTGGCTTCTATAGAAGCAATATAATTACTGGGATTTATATAGAAATAAAAAGATATATGTAGTTGATGGGACAGACTAAATGGGGATGACATGAAGTGAGTAGAATCAGTTGTCATTTCTTCCAAAATAGCCTCTCAATTAACTAATGTGCCATTAAGTTTCCAGTTCAACTTCAATATTTGGGTCTAGTTCTTGATTTTGGAGATAAATTTTGAGATTAGTCTGTTCAACTTGTCCAGCTTGTCTCTGTCCCCAGCTGGTTGATATGTATTTGCTCCAAGAAGAGAAGTGGTTTCACTGTGAAGTGGGACTTCATCCAGGGACATTTTTCTTGGGAGGCACAGGATCCAGGGTTCAATACTTCTGCTTCCAGTAAAATCAATGGGAATGTCAATCAAATCATGATTAGATTAGAGACATCTGGGAGAAACGTATGGCCAAGCCAGCAGTCAGTTAAATTTAAGGAGTTTCCAATAACTTGGGAGAGACACATGGGGAATGTTCCTTTTTATAAAAAGGTTGAGGGCAAAGGAATGGAAAGAAAAATGATCACTAATGTTCCCTCTATGTCATACCTATCAGCATCTAAGACATTCCTCTTCAGATGCCCTAAGACCACAAAAATCAATGTGTTCCCTCAGAGTAGCTATAACTCCACTGTTTTTCCAATAATTCCCTATTCATGCCAAGAACTTTTGAACAGAAAGTATCAAGTGAAAAAGAGGCAACAACACTTTTGTAAAACAACTCAAATTAAATTTGAGTCCCCTCTTTCCCCTTTGGCTGAGCTGCCACCTGCAGGGTTCCCCAGCCATGCTGGCCTAGGGTTTCTATTGAGGAAAAAAGGACACATCCTGCCTATAAATTATATGGATGCTCTGAATCTTTTTAGATTATTTTCTTCCAACCCAACCTCACTTGGATAATACCCATCATTTCTAATTATAAACATTTCCATCAGAAATTCTTTCATCCCTGTAGACGAAGTTGTTTTTTTTTCTACTTTCTTCCACAAACTATTTTCCATAATATGTACAATAGCCTTCTTAGATCTCCAAATTCTCTGCTCTAGTCTCTACTGGTTTAGATGACATTTTATTCAATAGTCTATCTGCAGCATTTAACACAGGACCCAACATATAAATGGTCCTAATAAAAACTATATATATATATATATATATATATATATATATATGAATATATATATAATCAATGAATAAAATGAAGAAATAAAATATTTACAGGATAATTTCAAATTTTTTATTAAAATTCTTACAGGGGACAAGCTATGTCTCAGCAGTCTGACAGCTAAATTCAGAAAAAGTGCATAAAATTTTATAGGCATTGGTATACTTGTCAAACTGTTCTTTATAATAATAAAAAATTGTAACTAAATGTTTATCAGTGTGAAAATTATTGAATAATAGGAGTCATTCATGTCTAGAATGCTGTGCAATATGACAAAGTAAAAATATATACATTGAGATAACATATGGAACACATATATTTAAAAGATAAAATTATATGTAGAACATGATACCATTACTATTTTGTAGAAATAAAATGTCTATATGCAGATATGTAAAGAGATGACAGAAAAAAAGCAGGGAGATAAGATAGAGATTAGCAAAATCGAAGGAAAAGGCAGAATTCTGTTTCTATTCTAGAAAGGAGTTTACTTTACTTCTGAAGAAGAACTGGTAGGAAAGTTTTTTTTTTATTTCTTTATATCTTACCTCCTGCCCCCATAAAAAAGAAAAAGCTTTGGAACCAGGTTAATATATTTTATTTATTTTTTCTTATTTTTAAAATAATATAAGTAAAAAAAAATTAGAAGGAAACTGAATAGAACATTAACTACTATTTTTGTGAAGTTGAGTTAAAGATATTCATTTTATTACTTATATTCCTTTTCTTTTTCACTTTTCCATCAATAAATTTACTTATTAAATAAAAGTTATCTAAGAAGATTTCTTTGCAAAACCTGAGAATGCAATGAGGATGATTACTAGCTCCGACTATGATGTTTTTGTTTTCACCTATGTATCTTCAAGTAAATTATGATGGAAGTTGTAATTTTGTGTTTGACTGTAACCTGTATACGTTTATGGCAGGAGGATCAAAATAGAAATAATGAAACTAATGTGTATACTCTCCAAATAAATCTTTAAAAAGTATTTATCTGGGTTTCTTTGCCATCAAAAGTAGATGTGACATCTATATTTAAGTATCCATTAAAATAGTGTAAATACTCATCCTGCTTATTCATAAAGTGCCTGGGCTTGTGTTAGGCACAAGAGGTTTAACAATTTTTATTGAGCAAAATCATTGAATAACTATAAAACTAACCAAAAAAATCAATTAAAAAAATTAATTTCCCTAGGGAGTTTTTTTCAGAAACAAAATTTTACAGCCCAAGGGAAATACCCACTTTGGAGTTGAACTCTTTATGGCTGAAGCTGCATGGGGTGTGGTGATAAATATGTTTCCTTAAGGTTGCCTTTGTCTAACTGTTAGCAACTCACCAGGTGGCTGCAACTGTGGAAAAATATTTAGTTCTTAAGCATTTCACTCAGTGCAGTCGTTCTTTAAACGGTGACAAACAGCAAACATTTCTCCATAGTTTATAGCCTTTCTCTTAATAGGTTTTCCAGTGGGAATGAGATCTCCTATTTAGTCAACATTCAGTTAATGTTATTTTTCTAATTATCCAATAGGAGTAATTTAAAATGTCTTAATTTTTAATCAAATTATCTTTTTGCCACAGCATGACTACTTTTTCAAATGCATAGTTTCATATTTCTTAGCTACTCAACTGTTAAAAAACTTTCTTTTAAATTATGAATTTAGCCAATATTATTAATTGTGGTCTTAATCTAAACTAAAACAACCCTACCTTTCAAAGCTACCTACTTTATAAAATTAATCCACACAAAGTATTAGGATATTTGTGTTTGCTAGCCATTTTTGACTTTTGCTTTTCTTATGATTTAAATGTAGTGTTCCCGCCAAAAAAACCTTAACCTGATCAGTAAATTGAACCTTGATGAGATTAATAACTAGAGGCAGGTGGGGTACGGCTGGAGGAAGTGGTTCATTTGGGGCGTGGCTATGGGTATATATTTTGTATCTGGAGACTGGCATCTCTCCCTCTGCTTTCTGATCATCATGTGACCTGGTTCCCTCTGCCACACTCTTCTGCCATGATGTCTTGCCTCATCTTAAGCCCTGAGGAATGAAGTCAGTCACTTATGCACTGAAACCCTGAGTCCCTAAATAAACCTTTTGTCCTCTACAGCTGTTCTGATTGGGTCCTTCAGTTGCAATGAAAAAGCTGACTAAAACAGCGTTCATTTCTCTCCATTCTAAGCAATATCTTAATATCAGTTTCTTAAAATCTATCCTATAAAGTTCAGTCAAATGCCACTTCTTGAAATTTAATTGATTCTTCTTATTCAAAAGTGATTTCATTCTTTTGAAAATTCATAACAGTTTTTATTTACATTTTAATGTAATTTATACTTTGAAATCTGTTTTCACCTTCTTATTTCTTTCAATACTGCCATTATTTATTTGATACTCATTAAAATATTTATCAAGCATTAACTAAGTGGATTCTACATGATACTGACCATTTCTAGGCTCTGAGGAAATCATAAGAGTGTTTGTCTTTATGGAGCTTACCTTTTGAGGTTTGCATGCAGTTCATTACAAATTTATCTAAAGTTATTCTGTTCTGGATGAAAACAACTCTGAGGAAAGAGACATTGTCATATTTATTCTTGGACACCCCTTTGCTTGGCCCATGATAAGCATCACAATATTATTTATCAAATAGATAATTTATATTTATATAATGTCTTATCATTTGCCAAATGCATTGTACTACATGCTGTCTTTTAATCTTTATTGCAACTAAGATATACACTATAAATTCAATTTTTAAAATAGCACTCAAATTTCAATGCTCATTTATTTATATCAAAAAATATAAAGAAAATTTCCAAAGATTTCTTTCACAGCAAAGCTATAAATATCTACAATTATATGGTCAAGACATCAGAAGTTGTATAGATCAAATACCATAATCATTTTCTATCAGAATAGCCCATGTAATCATGCCAAAATAATCACAATTATTTGAAAATAGGCATCAATGTCATATAACTATGTATGTTCAAATCATTTCTCACAAAAATGGTGATGAAAAAGCAGAGAAATAAAAACTTCTGAAATAGATGTCCAATGTGATAAGACAGTAATAATAACTATTATTATTATAATAAATATTTGACCTTATAATAACTGCAGAACATATATTAATATTCTAACTTTAAAAACTATATACTAAAGCTTCAAATAAGAATTCAGTCATTAAAATAATTCACAGATACATGTCTAATACTAGCCTTTCAGGTGCAGAGAATGGTGTTCATTCATCCCTAGACACTATACTCTCTTGATGCCTCTCCATCTTCAACCCCTGAGTGAATCCTTACACCTTGCATGTAACCATTACCAGTTTAAGTTCTTCAGGACTCTGCAGTAGACCTCTGATCTTCTGATTTGATTTTCTACAAAAGTAGATATATATGTCCCATAACTTTAATTACAAGGCTATACTTCAGCCCTTGCCAAATGTCTAGTTCTAACACTGATTCACTTTCTGAGCTCTAATCTGTACTCTAGAATTATTTAGGAACTAAATAAAAAAAAAAGTTCTGAGTATTACATTCCAAAGAACTGTCTGTGGCTCATTCTGGTAGATGTTCTAGTTACATCAAGTCATGGAGTATCATGTAGGCTGTTGCAAGATTTTGTTTTTCCTTCCAGTGAAATAGTGAGAGCAGAAGATTGGGTGATATCGTGAACCACTCTTTTTGGCTATTTTGGTAGGAAAGACTATATGTATTGTGGGCAGGGGATCTCAAAAAATGTAGGCAGAGGCCAGTTAGGACAGAAGGCTGAACTGACATGCTTTGCTGATATATTAGAAAAAAAGAGAATAATCAAGGATGAATCTAATATTTTTAGTCTGTGTGTCTAGAAATTAGGAGTTGCCATTTTCTGTAGAAAACTACAGAAAAAAGAAACTTGAAGAACAAAATTGAGATTTCCCTTTGGAAGTTAGTTTTAAATGTCTAGTATCCTATGTCTTGATCTTGTAATACTGTCTTGATCATCTGTTTCTCTCAGTAGATAGTGGATCAATAGCCTCTGTCTGTTCACATGTATGTAATATGACATGTGCCTCACCCTGCTTGCAGTGTCACAAAACGATTGGGCCCAGGACCCTGTTTTGGGATAGAGACAGAAGAAGGAAGAAGAAGTGAAAGGGAGATGATGGAGGAGAACAACAATTCTATAAAGAAAGGAAGATAGCTGAGAAAGAAGGCACCTGGGAAGCTGATGTGAAGAAACTGAGGCACAATGTCTAGCTGATGGACTGTAGAATTTTTTCCCTCTTGATCCATGGAGTCCTTATTTGGTAAGGAGAATTGTAAGAATTAGGGAATATTTCCTTGACAATGTTCATTTACCATTTCTTAACTTACATGAAAGAAAACTAAAAGACAGGTCACATGTGAGAAGACTTAGTGTGGACATGGCAATGAGAAGGTTCTAGACGTGAGATGAGTGAGATGAAAGAAAGACCAGGCTGTCAAGTATAACCACATCAGTGATTCTGCAGACAACTTGTCTAGCTCTGCCTCTTGTACTATGGTGCAGTGGCTGGTTGGAACTGGCAGCTTTTCATCATTATAGTTCTTGGTTTCTGCTTCAAAAATGTAAATGTAAGCCTATTTTTATCTTCTTAGCTGTATCTATTGATAATGAATAGATACAAAGCTCACCTTTCAGGATAACTAAAGATAACACACCTGTCAGGATTATTGGTTTTCTTTTTAGTCTAATCTTCACTGAACAGAAATAATCACAATGATTGTATATTATTTTAATGATGGTGTAAACCTATTGGTATTTTCCCCCTCAGGTGGGTGAACCCAAAGTGAAGCTTTCAGACTTCTGGAGAGAAACACTGTGGTTTCTTCATAGACCAGCCTATTACACCCCACTGCTACCTGCTCATTATTCATTCTCTCTGTCAAGAGATAAAATAATGAGCTTTTTTACTCTATTGCTGTGCCTGTTGATACTCCTAAGGTGGCCTATTGAGAGAACCTACCCTTTCATAAAGTAGATATCAGAGTTTCAGGGGAAGATCTTAGGCCTTCATATGTTCACCTTCTTTAATGAGGGAGGTAAGGGGTAGGAAGAAAAGGCCACCAGCATCCGCCTGGGAATAACTTGTTTCCTTACAAAGAAATAATGGCTTGCACCTGGATCCCTATCTTCTTTTGATACTATGACATAGGTGTCTGAGAAATACAACATATGTCATTCTACATGGTGAGAATTATTTCTACATATTTCTGTACAAAAATCTACTCTAGGGATCTATGATAACAACCTAGGAGGAAACATGAAAATCCTTTTCCTCGAGTGGTTTGAGAGATGACCTAACTAGTTAGTAAAACAAAAGGTACTATTAAATTACCTTAATCCTATAGAATAAGTAGGTTAACCACATTAAACGTGGGGTTGATGGGTGTATTAATCTTATAATACATGGGCATTTGCTAAGCTCCTGCTTGTGCCCAGGGTAGTTTTGCCATTCTATTGCTTCATTAATTTTTTTTCTCCATTGAACTTCAACTTAAACATTATTTCCTTACAGACCTCTTTCTTAAACCTCTAAATCAAAAGTAGAAACTTTTCTTCTGCATCCCCCTACTATCTTATTCTTCCTTAGTTCTACTTGGCCCTTGGTATATAGATTCACTGACTACTGATATGTATCTTCCATTATATGACAAACCCTTTGGAAGCAAGTTCAATGTCACATTAACCTTTATTTTATGAGTACTTAACCTAATACCAGACCCACAGAGAGAATATTTTTTTAAAAAGCGTCAAATACTGAATTAGTCCTTTCCCCTTTCTAGGGGCACTTGAGAAAAGATATCAGTTCAATCAGTTATAAGAGTAGACGTAGCCTAACCTAAAACTGAACGCACTTTACAATGTTAAAACAATGCTGAAATAATTTGTATACTTCTTTACTGTTTTACCTGTTTTCCCATATTTTAGGGTCTTCTTGCCTTTTGTCATATTATCTTCTGAAAGCAATCCTTAATGCAGTCTAGTGATCCCTCTGAAGAACATGAGTCACAGTAAGCGGGGAGACAACATAGGGAGTGAGGATGAGCCCATGTTATTGCTTCAAAGAACATTCTTCCACTTCTATCATGCATCTTAAACTACATAATCTCTTCCCAATTTAAGTGCATTTCTCCCTTTAATGTACTTAGACTGTTTTATAAATGTGGAGCACTTACTTACTTATTACAGAATTAAAATTAATTGTTACCTCTTTTGTTTTCAAATTTTGTATTGTTTTCTGAACTGGAACTTTCCACTTTGATGAGATGATGGGAAGAGCAATGTCTGTATCCTGGCTTATTCTGATTAGCAATTGATTTTATACACAGAAATAAGCCAATAAGGTTGGTTAAACATTTTATTGACTGCCTAATTCTTTGGGAAATGTAAGTTTTCCTCGGTGTACTTTTTGCAGAAGGGGAGGACAATACAAAGAGTAGGGAAAAGGCCAGTCATAATTCTGCATATTAGTCAGTTATAAAAGATAACACACTCAAATTGAATAATGTTACAAGAGCTTAATAAAGGTACTATTAACAAAAGTTCATCTATAATCACAACATCAGGCTAATGCCTTGCTCTGGGGTTAGTAACAGTGGGGAATGAAGAGACAAAGATAACTAGAACCTGCACACAGAGACTTGCACATAGGTCTGAGTGGCCTTCAATAAAAGATTGAGTACATTCATAACATATCCATAGGAAATGGGTTTTCTTCCTTATCTCTCTTCCCCTAGTGTCTAGTCAGTACTCCAGAGCAGCTAAACAGCGCTAAAGTTAAGAGACAGAACAAAGTTTATCAGGGTAATTCTCACAGATCCACTTCCTGGAGCACAAATCAAGTCAGAGAACATTGGAGAGTAGATCTGGAAGGACAGGCAAGAGTTTTCCAGTATAATGTAGTTCCAGTAGAATTTCCAGCTTCCTACTGTCAAGTAACTTTCAAGTTCATTGGAAATAATTCTAATTGCCTTAGTCTAAGCTGTCATACACCTAGTTCCAGGCCCTTTTGCTGAAGTCAATGACTGTACCATCCCTAAAGAAAAGGTGGACAATAAACATCAAGTCCCTGAATGCCTCCTTTGTGTTCCCAAAACCTAGCCAGATTAAGGGAACAATGAGAGCAAACCTGGGCTGAGAAGTCCAGAAACATGCTATCTTGTAGTACAATGTTTTCTCTTTTGCACACTAGGAACTAGGGAAAGTTAGTGTTATCTGTAGAAAGCTATTTCTTGCATGTACATTGGAATAGTTCCTCCTTGGGATGCTGGTTATACAATCAAATGAAGCAAGCTAATGCTAATGATGTCACTGCTTCTGTAGCCTAAGATATACAATCCCTCTCTGAGTGGGGACTGTGAACAGGAGAAGTGTCACATGTCTAGTTAGCCACTGTGAGACAGAACACATTAAGGGGAGAGGAAGCACTGCTTGGGAACACACTGTGAGGGATGGAGGTGCTCTCAGCATATTTCTCCTGAACTCCTCTCGAAGCAGTCACTGACCCCTTATAAGCATTCCCCAATAAACCATATGTCCCCCATGATGCCTCCAGACAGTTTTCTTGGCCTGTCTGTAACCTACCCCCATGCCCTAGCACAACTGGGCTGTGGATAAGACAATGACTCTGCCTCTATGTTAGAAGCACTCACTGTACAAGTTCTTGGTTAACAGCTGTCATGTGTATCTTCAAAGGCCTCTTATTTCTACTACACCATTATTATCTACTTATTACACAGATTTCTATAGTTGGAGAAGATATGTTCTTATTGCCTTTTCCTGTCTTCTAGAAAGTTTATGTCATTGATCTCATAACCCATTGTCCCTTCAATATGTGGTTTCTCTGGGGCAAGAGATTACCTAACCTCTTGTTACTAGATTCAAATTTCTATAAACAAATGATTTATGTTAGGATATATACTTTTGCACGTTTAAACTTCTACCTCAGTAGGAGGTCTTTTTTAATAAACTGAATGATAATTGTTTTCACTCTTTTTTTCCTCCATTTTGACAATTAGAAAAACTTATCCTAATGTACTCTCTTTAAACTTTTTAAAAGGAAACTGAATCATTTTCACCTCTTTATCAAAGCCTCTGTCTTAATATATTTTTCTTATGAAATATAGGCCAAAACAAGGAACTCATGTAGAGCTTGAGACTTTGTGGGAAATGTATTATCAAACAGCAAAAGTGAGGAAAGGAAGTGCATAAAATACAATGTACATTTCCAAGCTTATCCCAAACTCCACAACAAAGCATAGCCATAACTCAGTCACATGAGACATTTGGACATGATGTTCAGAGCCAGGTAGTCTTGCAGCAGCTACCTGAGGAAGAAAAGGAAAATCATTATATGCATGCTTCTTGATTTTGTCTTCTCTTTCTCACCAGCCAACAAATGGACACAGCATTTACTCCCTTAGACTTCTAGGCTTTATCCACCAGACACAGGAATTAGCTATTCTAGAAGTCATATCTAATGTCCTAAAGGGTGAGGCTTTATCTGAATTCCAGATATCAGAAGAAGCCCAAGCCTCTTTAGAGATTTATGTCTGGCCTGGACAACTAAACTGTTAAAGTTTTCATTATGTAGGGGCCCAGGGTAAAGTCAGAGTCAGACTTTGACTTCAATCTTAAGCATAGCAAAGACAGGTGTCAGTATTATACAGGGTAACATAATAAATGTCTTAAGGTAAGGGAGATTATCTGTCTATCAACTGTGGAACAAAATGAATGTTGGGAACAAAATTTGAGTCACTCAGATTCACATATTTCAGGTCTGGTTTGGTGATATCATAAAAAACTAATTACCATGTGTCATCAGTTCTCTCTTGAAAAGAGAGAAAGTTCAGTATTTCAAGGTGCTGGAGGAGTATACCAATACCTTAAAGCCATCTGGAGTTACAAATTTATACCATTCTCCACTTCATGAAGCCCTTCTAGAGATGTTCGTCTAAAATCTACATGCATTTTTTGGTCTATTTAGAACTGAAACAGGAGTAACCAATAAAATCAGTATCGTTTTCAATAGTAAGCTCTGAAGACTTACACTTGTTTTAAAGTATATATTCTTGTCCTGCTTAGAGTAAAATAATAAATAAAACACATTTCTGATAAACTATTCCAATTCAAAATATTCTCAACAGGATAAACATTGACTGAAGTAGGTCTTTTTAATTTTCCTTACAGAATTATTTTATAATTACAGAAAAAACCCACACATAGGCTGATCACAATTATACTAACATCTTATATTTATGAAACACTTAACTTTTTGAATAATAGCATCATTAAGGAAACACAAAGTAGTTTTGACAGTTGCTATTTCCCAAGAAATAGGAAGATTCTTGATTGCATACATAGTTTTTAAAGAATTCCTTGTGTATAAACTCATCCAAAGGTTTTATTTTTAAATTTCTCATTTTTATCTTTTGTATTGATATAGTAGTTCTATTTTTTTTCAGCATATGTAATTTGCTATAACAAATCACTAGAAATAGAAGTACCCCATTCTTTCTCTCTTTGAATTATATTCTTTCTTGAAACAAACCAAATTCAAGCCAAATGGATCTGACTACATCAAAACTATTGTTGCTGCAATTCCCAGGTCTTCCCCAATATTCTATGAAAGGTCTGGCATCTTACCTGGAAATTCAGACAAAAGTGATTGAATTGCTCATTCTTCCCTTATTAAAATATTTTCTTCACTTGACTTCTAAGATACAACAAACTTGGCAACAGTTTTTACTTCAAGAGCCACTGAAATCACAACCTTCTAAAAAGTGTTTCAGTTTTCTAAGTTCTTCTTTACACTATTTATATTTGTATACCTAGGAAAAAGCATTTCATTCCACTTGTAAAATATTGTTCATAGTCTAAAGATTCTTAAATGTCATTGGCCAGTCTAGATCTTTATCCTGAATTGCATACTTATAAATACCCAATCACCTTTAAACCTATTTCATATTCTAAAAGACATCTGACAGTTTATCTATCTAGCCGGAATAAAATTCTTTTCCTCCATGTAAATATTTTCACCCTCAGCTTTCCTGGATAAGTTGACTATTCTTTCAAGTAGTTTGGCAAAAAACCTCTAAGGTTGTTCCTTGATTCCTCCTTTCCTTCTAGATTTGTGTGTGTGTGTGTGTGTATACAGGAATTGAACCCAGAGGTGTTTAACCACTGAGCCACATCCCTTTTAATTTTTTATTTAGAGACAGGATCTCACTGAGTTGCTTTAGGACCTTGCTAAATTGTTGAGGCTGGCTTTGAACTCCTGAATTCCCCTGTCTCAGCCTTCCTCCAACTCTAGCCCCAGCCAAATGCACCACCGTGTCCAGCATCAAACTTCTTAATCTGTAAGCAAATATTAATATATTAGCCTTCAAAAATATATAATGAATCATCATTTTTGATATTACTATTTTATTGGTCCATGGCACTGTTCTATCTTCAGTGAACTACTACCCCAAGCTCCTATTTTTAACCCACATGTAAAAAGCAGTCAAATTTCCTTTTTTCATTCCACCTTTTTCCTCATGCATATCATTCCTTATCAGAACAGAACAGAGGAATAAGAATCATGCCACCTGCATCTCTCCTAAGACTTGGCAAATGAGAAAATGCTGAATTTTTTTCATACTGCTCATGTCCTCCTAAAATTCCTAGGTTATCCCTCCTTTTCTATAGTTTTTAATTAACATGGAAGGAATTTAATTGACTAAGTTTTTAATTTTAAAAGCATTACATGACTATAGGATCAATTCTAAAACAGCTTCCAAAGAGAAATTTTCTTAAAGGTATCCAACTGTTTTCTTACTGAACATTTTAAGCATATAACTAAACACATTTTGAACCTAGTGTTTTGGTCACACTTTATTCACACTCTGTAAGAGTTCCAGAAAATTTGCATTTTAGTCAAATATGTGTAAATCAATTCAAATCAATGCAGTAGAGAGATTCATTTGAAGAAATTGTGTAGTGAATCCTTTTTAAAGTCATCTATTAAGTGAATCATCACTCCCTAAAACATCTTGTTTTACATTACAAATTTTCATTTATCAGGTTTATTTATCATGGATTTCCCACTCCCTCACCCCACCTGCTGTATCTCCAAATTTCTCTAGCTTAAAATATATTTACTTGATTCTTCTCTTGGGAATAAAGAGTTTGATTATTATATCATCTTATATTGATTTTATAATCAACACATTTCCATGGCTAAATCCTTCTAAGGAGTAATCCAACTGGTCATATTCAAACATCTTCAAAATCATCATTACTTGACATAATTAAACTCAAAATTTGCCTCTTTTTATTTTTATTTAGTTTTACACTTTATTATGGAATGATTTGGCATATAAAAAACAAAATAGTTTTTATACAAACCCATTGTTTTTAAGTTATAGAGTAAATAATTCTTTGTATGAGGGTGTGTGTGTGTTTGTGCTTGCATGCACGTGTGTTTGTCCTGTGCATTTTATGATACTTAGCAATAGCTTTAGCCTCTACTCTGAAATGCTAAAAGAACATGGCTCCCTATTGGAACAAGATCATGCCATCTTACCATTTGCAAAATCAACATTATTTAAGAACTTCTATAAATCTCTCTTCCCAAGTATAATATTATTTAACCCATAAATTCTCCATTCCATTTATCATCGGTCTATTTATATTTGTATCAATTTATAATTGTAGCACCATAAATGCATCTACAAGTAGGGAACAATAATTACTTAATATCATTAAATGTCCAGCACCTCTCCAATTGTTCATAAATGCTATATTTCTCTGTGTTCATCTTTCTTTAAATGCTCTTTTTGTCTCCTCACTGACTCATTTTCAGTCTCTATACAGATGTAAATGAGATGATAGAGAAATAGAAGAGAGACACAGAGATATCTATACACATACTTATTTCTGGAGGGTTAGGTACACACACAGAGAAAGAATAAACACATATGTATGTGTGAGTGTGGGTATAGGGGAGTATGTGCAGATAGTTTAAATTAAATTACAGATAAGGTAAAATATTATAAATAATTAGCTTTACGACTTTTTAAATCTATTTGAATTTAACCTTAATTATTCTCTTGTTTTTCCTAGTAATAATAGGAATAAATTACCTCATTTTTTTCCACAGAAGTTTTTACAAAGTCTGGATTTGTTCCTTGTTCCTCCATAATGTAGGTGATCCTGTTGTCCTCTGTATTTCCTCATAGTTTAATCTAAAATTTGAGGGTCTTTTTGCCTCCACTTGAGGGACTTAACCCTGCATTCCCATGCAAGACAATGCTGAATCTCTTCAGAGGAAATTCTACCACACCTCTTTGCTTCTTGACCTATAACTAAGCTCAAGTTCCAGCAGCATCCTAAAGATGAGGTATGAAGTGAGGTTGTTGAGAAGATATGCACACTCAAGAAGAACTACTTGAGTTTTCTAATTTATAAAGACAGAAATTCAGGGAACATGTGTACAAAGATTATTAAATAATAGTTGGAGGAATATAAAGTTGGATCAGATCAAATTAATCTATATGGGCTCATTTAGGAGTGAGTCTGCACTCAAGGATACATCTCAGGGAGTTAGACACTGTTTTAATAGTTTGGATTTTTGACTAAAACAAGGAACAAACAATGATTCCCTATGAGCAAAGTGGAAATGCCTGAGCTCCCTTAGTTTAATGTTTTTTAAAAAATGTTCAAAGTTTCAGAATATTGGATTTTAGAATCATTTGAAAAGTATTTACAAACACTAGAAAGGTCCAGAAGACATATTTTTCATTAATACAGTTATCTCTTGATATACATGGGAGACTGGTTCCAAGACTCTGTGTAAATACAAAATCTGTGGAAGTTTTAGTCCCTTATATAAAATGGTGCAGTATTTACATATAAACTAATTTCTAGATTACTTATAATACCTAGTATAACGTGAATACTATGTAAATAATTTTATTGTATTTTTAAGGAATAATAACAAAAGAACCTGTACTTGCTCAGTACAGACAAAATTTGTTTTTTTGAATATTTTTTGATTTGGGGTTGTTTGAAACCTATAGATATGGAAGGTCAACTGTATTTCAGAAATGAACTTGGGAGAGGAGGCCCAGCATCCTTGAACTCTTCTTTTATCACTTTTCTCTGTAGGCCAAACATTATTGTGGCTAAGGCAGGCACTCCATTGGGAACCCTGAATGCGATGGAATTATTATATCCCCAGAAGACAGCAGATCAATGGAAGCACAGAACTGCCAAAAGCAAGATGGAAGTGGTTACCATAATTGGCGATAAGGTCAAAGAAGAAATCAGAATACTTTTGCTCACAGACTAACTGATCATAGTGTTACTAGAAGTGCCATAGATAGGAAGCCTACTGAATTCTGACTTGACATATGTAAGCAAAAAAAAAAAAAATCTATATCAAGTAAGCAAAGTTTAACTCAAATCATAAAACGAGAGTCACATTCCCTAATCAAATCCCCAGACTTAGACCTAGAAGCATTTGAATAAATAGGGCAAGTCCCCTCCTTGAGGAAAGACCTAGTACACTATCAAATATTAATACTGTTAATATTTCTCCCAGCCTCTGTCAAAAGGACCTATAGCACTTTATCATGGTAGTTGTACATTGGGAAAAAGAACTAATCAGACCCTTTAGGGACTACTGGAGATGCCTCTGAACTGATCCTAGAGACCAAAATGACATTTTGGCCCTCCAGTGAAAATAGAACCTAATGGAGCTCAGATAATCAATGGAATTTTACTTCATGCTTATCTCACAGTGTGCCCTACAGATTTCTGAGTTCATCTTGTGATCACCTCCTCAGTTTCAGAGTGCATAGTTAGAAAAGGTATAGTCAGCAAATGATGGAATCTCTCCATTGGTTCCCTGACCTATGGAATGAAAGTGGTTGTGATGGGAAAATCAAGACATGTCATTAGAATATCTCTACCTGGGAAAACAGTAAATCAATGCAATATTTTAAACCTGGATACATCACTTACATTAGTGCCACATCAATGACTTAAACAATATAGGGGTGGTGATTCCCACAACATCTCCCTTCAGCTATTCTATTTGGCCTGTGAAGAAGATAGATGGGGCTTGGAAAATTACAGTGGTTCATTGTAAGCTTAACAGATGTTGCTTCCAATTGCACCACCTGGTGTCATTGCTTGAGAAAATTAACATATTGCCTGGTATCCAGTGTTATGGCTTGGGTCTAGAAATGTCCCCCCAAAGCTTATGTTTTGAAAGCATAATCCCTAAGGCAACAGGGTTCAGAAGTAGAGCTTTTAGTATACAAAGAGAGTTGTAATCTCCTCAGTGGAGTAAATCATTTGACAGATTAATAATTTAGATGGATTACTTAGTAACTGTAGGCAGCTGGAGTATGTTTTGGAGAAAGTAGGTCACTGGGAGCACACCCATGGGGACTATATTCTGTCCCTGGCTCCTTGTTCACTCTCTGTACTTCCCACCCTCCATGAGATAAACAAATTTCCTTCACCATACACTTCTGCTATGATGTTCTCTCTCATATTAGGCCCAGAGAAATTGAGTCAGTCAACTATGAACTGAACCCTCTTAAACCATGAACTCAAATAAATCTTTACTCCTCTAAATTTTCCTTCTCATATATTTTCATCACAATGGTTAAAAACTAACTAATACACACCTGGTATACAACTATTATTCTGGCAATTCTCTCTTTGAACAAGAGAAGCAGTTTGTTTTAAGCTGCATGTCCAGAAATAATACATTGTTCTATCACAGGGAAAAAATTACCTCTCTAGCCTCATGCCATAATTTGGTCCATAGGGCTCATCTTTCCTTTTCACACGATATCATACACTGGGCTGGGGATATGGCTCAAGCGGTAGTGCGCTCGCCTGGCATGCATGTGGCCCGGGTTCAATCCTCAGCACCACATACAAACAAAGATGTTGTGTCCGCCGAGAACTGAAAAATAAATATTGAAGATATTCTCTCTCTCTCTCTCTCTCTCTCTCAAAAAAAAAAAAAAAAAAA
>NW_026000068.1:21273649-21290884 GCF_001458135.2 Marmota marmota marmota
TAAAAAAAAAAAAAAAAAAAAAGAAAAGATATCATACACTTATTCATAAAATCGTATGACTTTATGATGATTTAATCTAGTAAGCAAGAAGAAACCACTACAGACATTGGTAAGAAATTTTCATGTCAGAATAGGACATAAATCCAAATAAAATTTAGATATTGTCTACCTTGCCGACGTTTCTATTGGTTCATTAATACAAGGCATGTTGAGATATCCATTCTAAGGTAAAGAATAAGTTGTTACAACTGGTTTCTCCTATAACTTCAAAAGGGACACAGCACTCAGTAGGCTTTTCTAGAAACAACATATTGCCCATTTAGGAATGTCAAACTGATTCATTTCCTAAGTAGCCCAGAGAGCTGCTAGTTTTCCATTTGACCTAGGTGGGGAAAGGCTCTGAAACAGGTCTGAATTTCTGTGAAAGTGGTTCTTACACTTGAACCATAAAACCTAGGAGATTCATGAGGGCATGAAGAGTTAATGAAAGATAGTGATGCTGTTTAGAATCCTTTGCAGATTCCTTTTGGTGAATTGCAATGCATGTCTTTAATTTTAGAGCAAGGAATAATAATCATCTGTAGATAACAACTTTCCCTTTGAGAAACAGCTCTCAACTCACTTCTGAGCTGTAGTAGAAATTGAATGTTTGGCCATGGGCTGCCAAGTTACAGTTCCTCTGGTATAACCATTTTGAACTTGATGACTTCTGAATAACAAAGACATAAATTTGGGTATACATAACAACACTCATTCATAAATAGAGGTGGTATTCATGTTATTAGTCCCAAGAAGTCTTTTTAGGCACAGGTAATTTACATGAGGCAGCCCCAGTGTCCATTGTCTGTACTATTGCTAAACTGCCTTCTCTTTCCTATTCTAAACTGATGTCCTCATGGGGGAGTTTCTTATAATCAATTGACAGAGGAAGAAAAGACTGAACCTTGGATTAAAAATAGTTCTGCATATTATGCGGCCACCACCAGAAAATGGTCAGCTGGAGTACCATAGTCAAACTCTGGAATATCTCTGAAAGACAGTGATAAACAGAAACTCTCCCAGTGGGCAGAATTTTAAGTACAACTACCTGGGCACTCTGCTTAAAAAGAGAGAAATGGTCAGATATATGATTATAATCCAATTCATGGACTTTAGACAATGATTTAGCAGGACAGACAGGGACTTGGAAGAAACATGATTGGAAAACTAATGACAAACTTAGAAAAGAAATATATGGATATCCTTGAATGAGCAAAGACCATAATAATATTGGCATCCCTTGTGAGTGTTCCCCATAGAATGATGTCAAAAGAAGAGGATTTTAATAATCAAGTGGATGGGATGACCCATTCAGTGAATACCAGTCAATCATTTTCTCCAGCCACTCCTTCCATTGCCCAGTGAGCTCATAAACAATGTGAACATGGTGAAAAGGATGGTGATTATGCACACATGACTTCTATTCTCCAAAGCAGCCTTGGCTACAGTCCCCTTTGAATGCTGAATTGGCTAGCAGCAGAGACTATCACTTATGCAACACCAATCCCCAGGGCAATAAGTGACCTGCAGGCATGTTGAAGATACTAACAACTTGGATTATGTAAGTGACAGGCCACATTTTGTGGAATGGGTACATCCTCTGTATAGATTTACCTTTCCTATACTCAATGTTTCTGACAAAATTGTCATCTGTAAACTTGTAGAATGCCTAATTTACTTTAGTTTTCACAACATTACTTTGATTGAGGAACTCATTTCACAGGCAAACAAGTATTGTGATAGGCCCTTGTTCATGGAATTCACTGTTCCTACTATGTTTTCTGTGATGCTAAGCAATTTGCTTGATACAATGGTGAAATGACCTTTTGAAGACTCAATTACAGCACTAGCTACATGGAAATACCATTGTAAAGCAGAAGCAATGTTCTCCACAAGGATGTATTATGCTCTGAATCAGCATCCACTATATGGTGCTATTTCTCTGATAACCAGAATTCATTGGCTCAAGAATCAAATACACCACTCACTATTACCTCCATGAACTACTAGCAAAAGTTTTGTTTTCTGTTTTCATGACTATATAATCTGCTGGCCTCAAGGCCATTTTTTCCAAAGGGACAAATATTCCACCAGAACATAAAGTAATGCTATTAAACTTTAAGACTTCCACACAGCTACTTTGAGTCCTTCATGTCTCTGATTCAACAGGTAAAGAAGGGAGTTACAATGTTGTCTGGAATAACTGATCTGAGAAATCAGAAAGGAATTGGGCACATTGTTTACAATGGACACAATAAAGAAACTGTCTGCAATATAGGAAATCACTTAAGGTGTCTTTTAATATGGCCCTGAATAAGGGCCATAAAAAACCTACAACTCATTCCAGTAAGGACTACTGATTGATCAGACCCTTTATCAATGAATCCTCATATCACCCTACCTGATAAAGAACCACAGTCAGATGAGGTGCTTGCTGAAACAAAAGGAATACAGAATTGGTAGTAGAAGAAGGTAGTTACAAATAGAACGTACCAGCACATCAGGAGTTACAGATATGAGACCTACAATTGTCATTAATATTTTCTCTTTATATTTTCATAAAAGTGTTTGTGTGTATATATACATATGTTAAGAAAATACCTTTGTTTTTTTTCCTTTGTTCTTCCTTCATCATGTAAATGTGCACTAAGTTTATGTATTTAAGTAGTGTTGATTTGCATTGCAGTATTTAAATTACAGTATATCAAGAGAAGAGTAAACATTACTCAAGGACTTTACCTCCTCTTGCAAAGAATGGATTATTAGATTTTGGTTATATGCAGGATATTTATGCCCTGTTAGGCAGAATTACGACTGTGTCTTTATTTAGAGATGAAATATGGTTTAAGGAGATCGATTTGGGTATGAAATGACAAATGATAGATTTTTGATGATAAATTTTATTTGTCAACTTGACTAGGCTAAGCACTGCCCAGATACCTGGTAAAATATTATTTCTGGAAGGGTCTGTGGTGTTTTTGAAAGAGATCAGCATTTGAATCCCCAGACCAAATAAAGAAGATCATCCTCACCAATGTGTACAGGCATCATCCAATCCACTGGAGACTTCAATGGAACAAAAAGGTGAAGGAAGAAAGATTTGCCTCTGTTTGAGCTAGGGTATACAATGTCTGCTGCTCTTGTACATCAATGCTATGGGTTCTCAAAACTTTAGGCTTGGACTGAATTTGACTACTGGTTTTCTTGGTTTTCTAGCCTGCAGAGCACATAGCAGAGAGTGACTTAATAATCATGTGATTCCAGCTCCTATAATATATGTACACACTCTCTCTGTGTGTGACTCTCTTTCTATCTGTGTGTCTCTCTCTTGGTTCTTTTCTTTTAGAGAACCTGAAAGATACAGAATAATGCAGATGAACCCACAAGTTTATTTTTTCCTTCAATACAAGATACATGAAGGTGATTGTCTCTATGGAGTGCTAGGAGTTGTTGATGTTTGATGTCTAGATCCCATAGTCAACTAGGGCTTAAAAAATTATGATATTCTAATTATTGCTATTCATCATTAATATATTTATTTAGTTTTCTCCATCTATAACAATGCATATGATTTATTTTCATATGTATCTATGGCATAAGTATTTATGTAATTTTAATTGAAAATAATCTAAAAGATACAATGATGAAACATAATGAGAAAATCATCACTGGAATATATAATTAAAAAGCATGTATTATATTAAAAAAGCATATATACTATGGATTTGGATTCAGCTCTTCCATTAACTAGTTCTGTGACCTTGAAAGACATTAAATCCCTGAGCCGGTTATCTCATTTTTAAAATAGGAACATAATATTTATTTTTCTTTTTAGATTTACTGCTAGCTAAACTTATCAGTATATTGTACTATTCCATGTATACTTTCTTGTGCCTGAATAAGATAGTTTTAGCTGTATTATTGTTATTGCTATTTTTTCTAATTGACCCCCTTCTTTTAGAAAACTTCATTTCTTATCAGAACCTTATAAGTCATAGCTCTTTTATGGTGGACAGCATATTATCTGTCCATACAATGGTGATAAGTTTTTCTGAGCTACAGAAACCACAAATCTTTAAGATGACTGTGGAAAGAATAGAAAAACTGAAATATAAAGAAATGATAGTTGATCATTCCCTCCTCTCTTGCTACTAACTTCACCTATTATCTTCTTTACCTTCCTTGCCTACTGCTGTGCACTGAACTGAGAGTTTCATTGTTTCCTTCATAATAACTTCCAGAAGCTTCTTATTGTCGATGTACTGAATAATTCTTTCATTTAGCACCTACTCCCTTGGCTTAAATTCCATCTCCTGGCGAAATGAAGATTCGTGTTGAACTCTAGCAGCCATCTGGATTATAAACCAGATGACTTGTCACAAGAGTCTTTGGGGAGGAAGGGAGTGCTTGTGAATTTTGAGGCTGAGACTATCATGCCAATTTAAATGGGTGAGATGACTTGCCCTGTATTCTTACTTATTCCATCAACAAGAGCACTTTAAATTTTCTTGCAGGACTGAAAAACACTCTCTGGTTGAGTGACACCTTTAGGAAAACCAATATCTCAGTTCAGAGATTTCATTGCCAAGAAAGAAAGAAAGAAAGAAAGAAAGAAAGAAAGAAAAAGCTTTAAAACAAAACAAAACAAAACAAACCTAATGCCTGGCTTTATGAGGACTCAGCACATGCCTTGTTCTCAGTCCTGCAAAAGCTAAACAGATTTAATTGTCTTTTCATATGTCAAAACCAGCCTGTCCAGAGGGACACCAGAAGAGAAGCTTGTACAGGAACATTTTACGCTGTATCTGTTCCTGGAGCAATGGTGCTTGTGTTTCCAGGGCTGTCAATTAAGCATATTTTTCCCCAACACATATTCATTAAGACACAGTTGCCAACTTCATTGCCACTGCATTTTTTATTATATACATTAGTTCTGGTTGAAGGACAATTTAGGAATGTTTTTATGGGGAATAAAGAGGACCTCTGGCTGGATGATTTTTCTATCATTTATTATATTATACTAGCAGAGCAAAATGGCTTTGTGCCCCTAATGATACACTCTTATCTGCATTTAACTTAGTCTGATCCTTTGAATTTTTTTTTGAGTAATGACCTATCACACAGAACTTCTTCAAACACACATCAAATATATATTTATAGACAATGCATTGAAGATATATTACTAAATATTAGTGGAGATGGAAATATGCAGCAAATGACAAAAGAGATTTTATAATAAAATATGAGATAGATATACTAAGAATCAACCAAACTGCTATGGTTATGGAACAAAGGGAGGACCTAAGAAATAAAACTATAACAAAGGAAGTGGGGGAGCAAGTGATGTCTAAGACCAGAAGAGAGATTTTTGAGATTGTTTTCCAGTACCGTCTCTTTGGACTATGTCCTAGTCCTAAGAAAGTTGCGAGAAAAACACTGTTCTTGGATAGACTGTGACCTAATTTGAGGTGCAAACAGCTTCTAATCCTATGATCGGTGAGTAAGTATTCTCTAACAGTACTGAATATGTACCAGAAATTACATAAGATGTTGAAATTCAAAGAAATTCAGTTTTCTAAGAGGTGAATCATATGATGTATTCAAAATGTGTTACTTACTTACTTTGTGATAGTGACTAGGAACTCCCATAGAACTATCATTGGAAAGGAAAGGACAGGACATCTTGGTTTTTGATGTTATGTGGAACATTTCTGTAAACCCTAGGATATAGACACACAAAAAAATATGGGAAGCTCATTAATGAGTGCTCATGGTATTATTATCTATGAAAGGGAAGGAAAGATACAGGAATGGGGAGAAGGGGAGTTAAGGTGTGATACAATATTAGTAGAGCCTCCATTTTCCCTATGGAAGGTTTTGAATATAGGGTGATGATTTTGAGTTACAGAGTAGGCTTGAGAGGTGAACTTTGAACTCCAAACTAATCACTTGCTGTGAATAGTGATGGCCTTGGGTGGCAGTGCTCTGAGGCGGCTGGCTGCTGTAGGATTAATTGCTGGAGAGCTGTCCCAGAAGATGTGGAGAGTCTGGGTGCTGTATCACTTCTTCTACAACAATGGATATGAGTTTTCCCAAACCACTGCTGTAATAGTTAAATATAATGAAGTTTGTTCTAAGCATACAGACAGAGTTCTGTAAATGGTAGTCAAAATTTTCCTTCTTCTAAAATTTAAGTAGGGGTTTTGAAAACTTGAAATTTACAAAGTTTTGTGTGGATGATATTTTGGCTATCTTTATGTCTTTCAGGGTTAGGGGAAATATTTAAGAAGAGCAATTATATTTACAATAACTTTATAATGAAGACATTATATGAGTTTCATTTTCATAGGCAAGGAAACTAAGAGTCAGGTTAATTTAGAAATATTGGCACAGTTACAATGATCAATTTTAAATAACCGAAGAATTTATATGACAACTTCTGTTTTTCTATTCTAGAATGAAAGTAAGACTTCTAATCAGAAGATCTAATCTGATCATGAATCTTTCCCTTATGAGTTTTATGACTCCAATGCACATGACACCTGTGGATCCCTGCACCTATATTGATGCAAGCAACTTGCATCTCCAGGTTCTCTGAACCATGTTTGCCAGGGATACTTCCTACTATGCCTGACATGCATAGAGGCTTTTTAACGGCAAAGTAAGAAACATAAGAAGTGTGCTTCAGAGATGAAAAAATGACATATTTGGGTATCTGGAAACAGTTTTCTATGCCTAGAGCACATGAAGTGAAATGTGAGTTTCTAGCGAGAAGCAGAAATGAGTAGGAAAGAAAAATATATTTCATAAAATGAAAAGGAACTTGGACTAGGGTTATAAGCAATGTGTTTAATTTTTTTTATGGAATCAATTTTTGTAATATTTGGATATATTCATTGATTTCATGTAGATTTATATTTCTTTTTTGCCTTTGTATTTAATGTTAGTGTTTACTTTCATTATCTTTAATTTTATTTATGACCATATAATACTTAGATATGTTTCAAAAAAATCAATGTCCACTTCTGTATCAACCCCCTTTTCCTATGACATCAGCTTAAACAATAACCTAGATTCTGTGCACCTCACAACACATAAATTAAAAAAAAAAAGCCAAGTTGCTCACTCAGAGAAATAATTCTTTTGAAATCCTACTTTAACTAAAATTTGTGATATCTGTATTTTAAAGACATTAAAAGGATAATAAAGGTATATTATGAATATCTTTGTGTACATAAATTTTATAACTGAAGTGAAATATACCAATTCCTTCAAAGACACACACCACAAATGACACTACAACAAGTCCTACTAGGAGGAATAGTCTGGATGAGTGTATGTGTGTGTGAGCATGTGTATATATCAATTAAGGTTTGTATCAATGACTAATAAATTTATAAAGCAGAAACTACCAGGTTTATATGGATTCTAATTCTGGTAAAGTATAGAAAACATTTATGGAAAAAATGAATATTCTCAATATTATGTTTTCTGGAAAATATAAGCCAGAGAATCCTTCCTAATTTAGCGTATATGACTAATATTATCCAAATACTCAAATGAGACAAAGACATTACAAGAAGAAAATTGCAGACTTGTGTGTTCTTTGAATATAAATACAATTGTCAACAAAATATTAGCAAATAAAATTCAATGATTTATAAGAGGAATTACATACCACAACCAAGTGGAATTTCATTCCGGGTATACAAGGCTGGTTGAACATTAAGAAATTAATGACTGTTCTCCATCATGTTAGCAGAAAAAAAGAAAAGTTATACAGTTTTATAAATATATGAGACAAACATTTGATAAAGTCAACATTCATCATGATATAAACTCTCAGTAAAATAGAAGTTGGGGGAAATTTCTTCAATTTGATTAAAACAAAAGAATATCTACTAAAAACCTTACATCTAACATTGTACTTAATGGTGAGTAAGTAGATATTTTCTCATTATGATCGAAAAGAAGGTAAAGGTATCTGCTATCACTACCCTTATTCAACTGATGCAATTAGATAAAGAAACAAAGCCAATGCAGATTAGAGAAGTAAGAAAGAAAACTATCTTCCCAAATTTAAATTTTATATATTATTATGCATAATATAGGATGCATGACATACTATATGCTACATGAAGTGCATATGTACTGATAAACAGATAATTATATAATAACAAAAGAGAAATCTAGGTGACTTTGGGTTTGTTGACTATTTTAGAAAGTATACCACAAATCCAATCCATTAAAAAAATGAGTGGTTTTGATTTGCATTTCTCTAATTGCTAGTGATGATGAACTTTTTTTTCATGTATTTATTGATTGATTGTACATCATCTTCTGAGAAGTGTCTTTTCAGGTCCTTGGCCCATTTATTGATTAGGTTATTTGGTTTTTTTGGTGTTTAACTTTTTGAGTTCTTTCCACACCCTAGAGATTAGTGCTCTATCTGATATATAAGGGGTAAAAATTTGCTCTCAAGATGTAGGCTCTCTCTTCACCTCACAGATTGTTTCTTTTGCTGAAAAGGAGCTTTTTAGTTTGAATCCAACCCATTTATTGATTCTTGATTTTAATTCTTGCGCCACAGGAGTCTTAATGGCAGCTCTTAGGCATACAAACAACAATAAGTATTGGTGAGGATGTGGGGGGAAAGCACACTCATACACTGCTGGTGGGACTGCGAATTGGTACAACCAATATGGAAAGCAGTATGGAGACTTCTTGGAAAATTGGGAATGGAACCACCATTTGACCCAGCTATCCCTCTCCTTGGTCTATACCCAAAGGACTTAAAAACAACATACTACAGGGACACAGCCACATCAATGTTTATAGCAGCACAATTCACAACAGCTAAACTGTGGAAGAAACCTAGATACCATTCAGTAGTTGAATGGATAAAAAAATGTGGTATAAATACATAATGAAATATTACTCAGCAATAAAAGAGAATAAAATCATGGCATTTGCATATAAATGGATGGAGTTAGAGAAGATAATGCTAAGTGAAGTTAGCCAATCCCCAAAATCCAAATGCCGAATGTTTTCTTTGCTATAAGGAGGCTGATTCATAGTGGGATAGGGAGACAGAGCATGAATTCTAGATAGGGCAGAGGAACTGGAGGGGAAGGGAGGGAGCATGGGGTTATTAATGATGGTATAATGTGATGGTCATTATTATTATTCAAAGTACAGGTATGAAGACACAAATTGGTATGAATATACCATGTATACAACCAGAGATATGAAAAGTTGTAGTCTATATGTGTAATAAGAATTTTAATGCATTCCACTGTCATATATATATATATATATATATATATATATATATGAAATGTTAGACATCATTAAAACTGAAATTCCTTTTCTGTGAAAGGTACTATTAAGAGAGTGAAAATGCAAATTTGTAAAATACACACCTGCTTTTAAAAATCTGATATTTGAAATATACAAAGATCTATTAATGCTCAACTGTAAGAAACTTAATAGCCGAATTAAAATATTGGCAAAAAATCTGAAAATGCCTCCTTGATAAAGGGGAAAATCACAAAAAAAACATATTTAATATCATATGGCATTATCTCTAATACCAAATTTAAACAACAATAAGATATCATTATACAACTATTAGGCTGGTCAAAATCCCAAACACTGACAAAACCAACTACTATTTAAGATGTGGAGCCATGAGAACTCTTATTCATTGCTGGCAGAAATGCAGAATGTGGGCTCACTTTGAAAAATCATTTGACTGTGTAACTGAATATCCACTTATAATATGATCCAGAAATCACACTCTTTGATATTTACCCAAATAAATTATAAAATAGATTTTCACTGGAAAGCCTGTACATAAATGTTCATAAAAATTTTATTTATACTTATCAAAATTTAGAAACAATTCATCCTTCCTTCAGTAGGTGAATGATAAACAAACTAATGTATTCTTATAATATTATTCAGCAATACAATGAAATAGGCACTAAGCCACTTAAAGACATGGAAAAATCTTTAAAAACTCATTCTAAGTGAAAGAAGTCCAGTTAAAAATGCGATGTGATATATGAATTCAACTAGAAGACATCCTGACAACGACAAACCTATGGAGCCAATAAAATTCAGTTATGGTCAGGGGTCCATGGCTGGGAAGCAGTTGAGAGTAGGGAGAGTAGTGTAGTTGGAAAACAGATTTTTTTGCAAGAGATACTATTTTGTGTGACAGTGTAATTGTGGCTACTTACCATACATTTTCAAAATTAAAAGAATGAACACTAATGAGTGAAACCTAATGTTAACCCTAGGGACTTAGCTAATAATGTACTAATATTGGCTTATTAATTGTAACAAATGTACCACACTCGTGAGAGATGTTAATAATAGGGAGGTGTGTGGTGAGGGACTCCTTGAGAACTTTCTGTATATTCTGCTCAATTTTTATATAAACCTAAAACCACCTAAGACAATAACATTTATTATTTGAGACTATTATGTTAATCAAAATAAACCAGACTCGGAAGGTCAAGGGTCATAGATTTTCCCTCATATCTTGAAACTAGAGAGGAAAAAGGAACAAAAAAAAGTTGAGGTAGGAGCAGGCCAGGGTCTCATGAAAATCAAAGAGAGAGCAGTAGAGTAAAGGGACCAAGGGGTGGAAAAGTGGAGGGTGGGGTGAGATGCTGGGGAGTGATATTGCCCAAATTATATTGTTGTCTTGTGGGCATGTATGAATATGTAACAATAAATTCCATTATTATGTACAGCTCTAATATGCTGATAAAAATATAGAAAGAGAAAAAAATAACATCTATTCACAAGAAAGAATTTTGTCTATTTTTCAGTATCTTGGGTTTATGAGTTTCTGTGATGGGTTTTCTGAGTTATAAAATGCTAGTTACCTTTAGTAGAACTGAATAAAGTTAGCACTATTTTGCACAGGTTGATAAATTTTTTTCTTGTTATTTAATTCTGAGGTCAGTGTTGGAGACAAACCTTTATTTTGTACATGCAAGAGTTTATATTGTCTAATTGTTCTGGCTAGAGTTTCAAGGATGATGTTGAATAGAAGTGGTGAAACAAGACATCCTTGACTTGTTCCAGTTTTAGTGGGAATGCTTTCAATTTTTCTTCACTTAGCATATATAGCTTTTACAATGTTGAGGTTATGTTTCTACTAGCCTTAGTTTTTATTTTGAACATTAAGGTGTGCTATATTTTGTCAAATGCTTTTTCTGCATCTATTGAGATAATCATATAATTCTTGTTTTTAAGTATATTAATATGATGAATAATGTTCACTGATTTCCATATGTTGAACCAACCCTGCATTCCTGGGATGAAACCTAATTGATAGTGGTGCACTGACTTTTTAATATGTTTTTGTATGTGATTTGCCAAATTTTATTGAGAATTTTTGCATCTATATTCATCAGGCATAATGGTCTAAAGTTTTCTTTCCTTGATGTGTCTTTGCCTAGTTTTGGTGTCAGGGTGATATTAGCCTTATAGAATGAGTTTGGAAGATTTCCCTCCTTTTCTTCATGGAATACTTTGAGGAGTATTGGTATTAATTCTCCTTTGAAAGTCTTGTAGAACTCAGCTGAAAATCTATCTGGTCCTGAGCTTTTCTTGGTTGGTAGGCTTTTGATGGTGTTTTCTATTTCATTACTTGGAATTGATCTGTTTAAATCATATATGACCTCCTCATTCAGTTTGGGCAGGTCATATTTCTTTAGAAATTTGTCAATGACTTCAATATTTTCTATTTTATTAGAGCATAAATTTTCAAAATAGTTTCTAATTATCTTCTGTATTTCAGACGTGTCCGTTGTGATATTTCCTTCTTCATCTTCTATTTTAGTAATTTGAATTTTCTCTCTTTTTCTCTTCATTTGTATGGCCAGGAGTTTATCTATTTTATTTATTTTTTTCAAAGAACCAACTTTTTGTTTTGTTAATTTTTTCAATTGTTTCTTTTGTTTCAATTTCATTAATTTCAGCTCTGATTTTAATTATTTCCTGTCTTCTACTGCCTTTGGTGTTGATTTGTTCTTCTTTGTCTAGGGCTTTAAGATGTAGGGTTAGGCCATTTATGTGTTGACTTTTTATTCTTTTAATAAATGCACTCAATGCAATAAACTTTCCTCTTAGTACTGCCTTCAATACTAAATGTCCCAGAGATTTTGATATGTTGTATCAATGTTCTCATTTACCTCTAAGAGTTTTTTATTTCATCCTTGATTTCTTCTACTGTCCATTCATCATTCGATTGTGTATTATTTAGTCTCCATTTGTTACAGTATCTTCTATTTTTTTATTTTATTGTTGATTTATAATTTCATTCCATTGTGGTCTGATAGAAAGCAGCATATCATCTCTGTTTTTTTTTTTTTTATTTACTAAGAGTTGCTTTATGGCATAAGATTTGGTCTATTTTAGAGAAGGAGCCATGTGCAGCTGAGAAGAAAGCATATTTGCTCGTTGATGGATGAAATATTCTATATATGTCTGTTAAGTCTAAATTATTGATTGTATTATTTAGTTCTATAGTTTCCTTATTTAGTTTTTGTTTGGAAGATCTGTCCAGTAGTGAGAGAAGTATGTTAAAGTAACTCAGTATTGTTGTATTGTGGTCTATCTGACTCTTGAAAATGAGAAGGATTTGTTTGATGTACATAGATGCTCCATTGTTTGGGGCATAAATATTTATAATTGTTATATCCTGCTTATATATATGCTTACCTTAATAAGTATTAAATGTCCTTTTTTGTCTGTTCTGATTAACTTTGGTTTGAAGTCTACTTTATCTGAAATGAGAATGGAAACTCCTGCTTGTTTTTGCAATCCATATGAGTGATAAGTTTTTTCTCATCCTTTCACCTTCAGCCTGTGAATGTTTTCCTCTGAGGTGAGGCTCTTGAAGGCAGCATATTGTTGGCTCTTGCTTTTTAATTCAATCTGCCAGTCTGTCTTTTGATTGATGAGTTTAGGCTGTTAACATTCAAGGTTATTATTTAGATATGGTTTGAATTCCCTGTCATTTTGATTTATTTCTAGTTTTTTATTTGTCTTAGTTTCTCATTTGGTTGAATGTCCCTTTAGTGTAGATCCTCACTTTGTTGGTTTTCACTTTTTTTTTTCATCCTCATGGAATACTTTGTTGACCATGCTGTGTAGTGTAGGCTTTCTAGTTGTGAATTCTTTTAATTTTTGTTTATCATGGTATGTTTTAATTACATCTTCAAATCTAAAACTTAATTTTGGCATCTGTTTTTTTCAGAGCTTGAAATATATTATTCCAGGACCTCCTAGCTTTTAGGGTCTGGGCTGAGACTTACACCTGGGGTGAGAAATCAGTTGAGATCCAAATAGGTTTCCTTCTATACATAATTTGATTTTTTTTCTCTCACAGCCTTTAAGATTTTATGTTTATTCTGTGTGTTAATCATTCTCATTATAATGTGTCTTAGTGTGAGTCTGCTGTAATTTTGTACATTTGGGATCCTGTATGCATCTTGTGTTTGATTTCCCATGCCATTCTTTAGGTTTGGGAAATTTCCTGCTATTATATCATTGAAAAGATTGTGCATTCCTTTGGTTTGTATCTCTGCTCCTTCATCTATTTCAATAAATCTTAAATTTGGTCTTTTCATGTTATCCCATAATTCTTGGATGTTCTACTCATGGTTGCTTACCATCTTCTCCACATGTTCAACTCTACTTTCAAGATTCTATATTTTGTTTTCATTGTCTGAGGTTCTGTCTCCCAAGAGGTCTAGTTCATTGGTGATGATTTCTATTGAATTTATAATTTGGTTTACTGATTCCATCATTTTGAGGATTTCTGCTTATATTTTTGTTTGTTTGTTTGTTTGTTTGTTTTTACAATCTCTAACTCTTTTTTAAAGTGGTTTTTTACTTCCTGTATTTTTTTCTTTGATTTCACTCCTTATCCTATCCTTTACTTCACATACCAATTTAACTATACACTATCTGAACTCCTTCTTGGACATTTCTTCTACTGTGTTATCAGTGGTTTCTGTTGTTGAAGCATCTTGGTTTGTTTGGGATTCTTTATTTCCTTGTTTCTTCATGTTGTTGGTGTGTTTTCCCATCTGAAAGTATGAGTATAAATCCCCCCAAAAAATTATTCTTTAGACCTATTTTGTCCCTGAAATTTTCCAGTAATTCATCTTTACTGATGAGACCAATATCAACAGCACCCAGTGTACACAATATATAGTTTAAAATAGCTCCCAATAAGGCATCAACTGCTTTCTGGCTTTAAATTTTTTTGATGAATTCAATAACTATCTATAGTACAAACAGAATATTTGTTAAAGTGATTTGCAATTTCAAATGATGGATGAAAGAACAGAAGTACTGTAGTAGACAATATTTTCAAGGGAGAAAGAGAGAAACTAGAAGTAAAAGTTCACAGGAAGAGTGGAAGAGGAGCTGACAGAGATTGGCTGTTGGTTGGAGAAAAGTTGGAAAGAAAATAGACAAGGGAGAGAAAGAATAAGAACAAAGGGAAAAAATAAAAGACATAAGAATACAACAAAAATGTGAAACACCATTTATATCATTGTCTTCCACACACTGATACATAAAAAACAACCTGTTCCAAATATGGTAGAGAGATTAGTGAATCAAAAAAATAAATGTAGAATAAAGGGATGCAAATAGGTAAAGAAGAATTCAAATTATCATAATTTACTGATGATAGGATTCTATATCTAGAAGATCCAAAAAATTCTAACAGAAAACTTCTAGAACTAATAAATGAATTCAGCAAAGTAGCAGCATATAAAATCCACATCCACAAATTAAATGAATTTCTATATATCAGTGATGAATTCACCGAAAGAGAAATTAGGAAAACTACTCCATTCACAATAATCTAAAAATAAAAAAAAAAATAAAAACTGGGAATCAATCTAACAAAAGAGATGAAAGACCTACAATGAAAACTATAGAACACTAAAGAAAGAAATTGAAGAAAACCTCAGAAGATGGAAAGATCTCCCATGCTCCTGGATAGGCAGAATTAATATTGTCAAAATGGCCATAATACCAAAAGCATTATACAGATTTAATGCAATTCCTATTAAAATACCAATGACCTTTTTCATAGGATAATGATAAAAAGAATCATGAAATTTACTTGGAAAATAAGAGACACAGAATAGGTAAAGTAATCCTTAGCAAGAAAAGTAAAGCAGGAGCCATCACAATACCAGACCTTAAACCATACTACAGAGCTATAATAACAAAAATGGCATGGTATTGGTACCAAAATAGACTTGTAGACCAATGGTACAGAATAGAGGACACAGAGACAAACCCACATAAATATGGTTATCTCATACTAGACAAGGGTGCCAAAAGCATTTACTGGAGAAAAGATAGCCTATTCAACAAATGGTTCTGGCAAAACTGGAAATCTATATGTAGCAAAATGAAATTAGACCTCTGTCTCTCACCCTGCACAAACATCAACTCAAAGTGGATCAAAGATTTAGGCACTATAACAGAGACCCTGCTCCTAATAGAAGAAGAAATAGGCCCAAATCTTAACCATGTTGGCCTAGGATCCTGGGAGACAGCCTACAGATTGGGAGAAAATTTATACTACCTGCACCTCCAATAAAGCATTAATCTCTAGGGTACCCAAAGAACTCAAAAAACTTAACACCAAAAAAACAAATAACCCAATCAATAAATGGGCTAAGGAACTGAATAGACACTTCACAGAAGAAGAAATATGATTGATCAACAAATATATGAAAATGTGTTCAACATCTTTAGAAATTAGAAAAATGCAAATCAAAACTACTCTAAGATTTCATCTCACTCCTGTCAGAATGGCAATAATCAAGAATACAGGAAACAATAAATGTTGGTGAGGATGTGGTTAAAAGGTTACACTCTTATATTGCTGATGGGACTGCAAATTGGTGTAACCACTATGGAAAGTGGTATGGAGATTCCTCAGAAAATTGGGAATGGAATCACCATTTGATCCAGCTATTCCACTCCTTGATTTATACCCAAAGGACTTAAAATCAGCATACTATAGTGACGCAAACACATCAATTTTTATAGCAGCTCAAATCACAATAGCTAGACTATGGAAGCAACCTAGGTGTTCCTCAATAGATGAAGGGATAAAGAAAAGGAATAAACTCAATGGAATATTATTCAGCTTTAAAGATGAGTAAACCATTTTCCAGTAAATGGTTGGAGAATATCATGTTAAGCAAAATAAGCTAATCCCACAAAACCAAATGCTAAATGTTTTCTCTAATATGCATATGCTAATTCACAATAAGGCAGGGGGCACTAGGGAAGAATAGTGTCACCTGAGATTAGATAGAGGGAAGTGATGGGAGGAGAGAGAAGGGGTATGGGGAGGGGAGGGGATATGGGGATAGGAAAGATAGTAGAATGAAACAGACATTATTAATGTATGTATATATGTGACTGCATGACCAATATGATTCTGCAACATGTACACTCAGAATAATGAGAAATTATATCCCATCTATGTATGATATATCAAAATGCATAAATGCATTCTACTGTCAAGTATAACTAATTAAAACAAATTTAAAAAGGAGTTTATACTGGTGAATTAGATACTCTGACTTTTTTTTTTAAATTAGTCCATGAAAAAGAGGATTACTATTACTTCCAGGACCTGGTAATATGGCCTATGGATGGTCTGTCCATGTATATCCCCTGTTCTGAAAAGATAATCTCATGAGATGGCTACTGCAGTTGCGTGAATGAGAACAAATGTAGAGTACAAATGTGAATGGCAATTTCTTTTTTTTTTAATTTTTATTGTTGGTTGTTCAAAACATTACATAGTTCTTGATATATCATATTTCACACTTTGATTCAAGTGGGTTATGAACTCCCATTTTTACCCCGTATACAAATTGCAGAATCACATCAGTTGCACATCCATTGATTTACATATTGCCATACTAGTGTCTCTTGTATTCTGCTGCCTTTCCTATCCTCTACTATCCCCCCTCCCCTCCCCTCCCCTCCCCTCTTCTCTCTCTACCCCCTCTACTGTCATTCATTTCTCCCCCTTGTATTATTTTTCCCTTTCCCCTCACTTCCTCTTGTATGAAATTTTGTATAACCCTGAGGGTCTCCTTCCATTTCCATGCAATTTCCCTT
>NW_026000068.1:21292880-21305744 GCF_001458135.2 Marmota marmota marmota
CCCTAGCCCCCCCCCCCCCCCAAGAAAAAAAAAAGAAAGAAAGAAAGAACAAGACATTTTTCTATTCCTAGAAAAAAAATGTATCAAAATTTTCTGATCCATTGCCTTACATACTTGTATGCCAGTCCATGGGCTATTTAAAAGATGACTGTTCTAAGATGTTCTCCCCTCTCAGATTTTATGCATTGCTTTCCCATTTTCTTGTATGTTTACTTAAAACAACAACAAAAAAAACAAATCATTTCTTTCTTTTAAATAAAACAAAGTTTATTGGATCTATTAGAACAGGTTGTGATCAAAAGTGAGGATAGCTTGTGGAATTTGTAGCCAGGGCTTCTGATTTGTGTCCTTGGTATTCTTTAATCATCAAGAATTATACTCTTATCCTAAGTCTATATTATTCATTCTCTGGAGTCCCAGGTTAAAAAATCAGGAACCTGAACTCTGCTGGTTTGAAAAAGACAAGGAATTTAGTACATTGAATATATTGTTTTAAAATAAATTTGTTTAGTTCTTTTAAAACATTGAACTGTCATTCAAAATGGAAACTTCATTTCACCTTTTCCAGTCTGAGCATATGACACAACCAGTCCTCTAAGAAAGGACAGGCAAGGAAAGGGAGGTGATGTCAGCTGACACTGGACTTCAGGTTATGAAGGATTCACCTGAGACTGGTTTCTGACTGACTAAAAATACAACAAAGACTTCCCGCTCAGATGATGGATTAAGCACACATGGTTATCATCTGTTTCAAGATCCAGTGAAATGATAGCAAAAGGAAAAAAAATGTAATAATAACACAAAGAAAAGAAGGGTGGTACCGATTCAAACAATTGTTAGAAAATAGAACAAAAAGAATTTCTGAGTTAAGAAACAGAGGAAAAACACTGTAGCCAAGGATATATAGGAAAGGAGCCGCTGCCAAGAAAGAAATCTATTTGCCCTCTAGCACCCTAAAGAGACTCAGAAACAAGCATTTCAAGTATTTCAGAGAAAAGGAAGGAGAACAGGGCTCTGAGGATTGATCCAAGTAGAAGGAAGAGTTTTCCTTTCCAAATCCTGTCAACTTCTGACTACCTAATCCAGCCAGAGGCATTTATCCCTCAGCAAATGAAAAGGAAATTTCTTCTGTAAAGAAAACTTTGTCTGGAGATTGTGAAAAGCAAGTCTTAGCACACCAGAGCAAAGCCTGGCAGATGCTGTTTCCTCAAGGCCACAGGATAAAGTGGACAGGGTCCTGCCTACCCATGAGGTCAAGCCTTCAATTTCATAACTATTTACAGACATGTGTAAAAATAGAGGTCTTTGAATGATTCATTTTGAAGTATGGAAGTTGATCCAGGTATGTTAATAAATCCTGAAACATAAATTTCTTCATTCAAAAGTAATAGTTAAATCCTAATAATATGCCTTACAGTATCCTAGGCACTGGAGGAAATGCAGTGAACAGAAATAGTCAACAAACTCTGCTCTCATGAAGCCTGGTGGGAGACAAATACGGAAATTTTGGAAAGTGACAGAATGTTACAATCAGAGTAAAATAAAGAAGAAACGCAGGGGAAGTGAAAAACGAGAGACCTGGCAATTTTTTAAAGGTGTTGCCACAGGAGTCCTCACTGGAAAACAATATCTGTGCAAAGACCTGAATATGTGACAGCTGTCCTAATGGATACTTTAAAAACTAAAAAGTGAGAGTTACTTAAATTTCCAATCCATACCTGTAGGTATACCTCAAATGCTTTCATGTGATGGGATAGAAATTTTTTATATTCCAATATTAGGGGAAAAGCCTTGAGGTCAAGATAATGCTTGAACATTCAAAACAAGTGTTCAAGTGTAGAGGTATATATGTTTGGATTGTAATGAAGATATTAAGAAATGAGGTTTAAGGAATTAATGTGAGGCTAGATTGTATAAGGACACATAAGTCTTTACAAATAACTTTGGCATTTTTATATTCAATAAAGTACACAAATCTTAAGTTTGCTGCTCAATGAATATTGACAAGCAAAAGGTCCATTGTAACCATAGGCTGGATCAAGATAAAGAACTTGCCCATCGCTCCATAAAGATTTTTGTGCTTCCTTTTTCCACTTAATTCCCTCAACCAATCAAGAATTCAATTTCCCTCATCATGGAGTAGTCATATATATTCTTGAACATAATGTAGATGTTTATAATCCAACATGTGTGTCCTGCTGTCTGGTTTCTTTAACCAACAAAATGTGAGGTATATATATGATTACATCAGTAGCTCATTTCCTTTTTGTTATGTATAATTGTAATTTTATGGACAATTAAGATCTAGGAATTTTCAATGTAAATTATAACTTCATTAAAATGTAAATATTTATGTGACAAATGCTATTAAATAACTTTCAATGAAAGAACCAAGGGAAGATTAAAAAAAGAGGTCAATGTACAAGTGTTACTTGGAAATCCATGAACAGAGGAAGAAAGAAAAGAAACTCAAGCAGAGATAATTACATGTTCAAATATACCCACAAGGAAACAAGAAATTCCACAAAGCTCAGTATACATGATGAATCTGATAGATTGTTAGGAGAGAAACAGGAGAAAGAAGCAGAGTCAACATGAAGCTACATCTTATATACTGACATGAACATTTGGCTTTACACTGTAGGCTTCAGAAAAGCACTGAAGAGCTCCTAGCAGGTTATGAGGTGAAAAAGGTAAACATACTCTAGAGGGTTTTGGTCCTTTATGGAGCAAAATTAAAGAGACTATTTAACTCAATGTCACTTAATCAATTCTCCAGCTCAAGTAGGGTTCATCCCAGGGATGCAAGTTTGGTTTAACACACAGAAATCAATAAATGTAATTCATTACATAAATCAAACTAAAGGCAAGAATCATATGATCATCTCAACAGATGCATAAAAAGCATTTGACAAAATACAGCACCTCTTCATATTTAAAAGTAGGGATAATAGGAAAATACTTTGATATTGTAAAAGCTATCTAGGCTAAGTCCAAGGCTAACATCATTCTAAATGGAGAAAAATTGAAAGCATTCCCTCTAAAAACTTCAACAAGACAGGGATGCCCTGTTTCACAACTTCTATTCAACATTGTTCTTGAGGCTCTAGCCAGAGCAATTAGACAGGAGAGAAAAATTAAAGGGATATAAGTAGGAAAAAAAAACTCAAACTATCACTATTCACTGATGACATGATTTTATATTTTCATAACCCACTTGAATCTAATGTATGAAATATGATATGTCAAGAGCTTTGTAATGTTTTGAACAACCAATAAAAATAAATAAATAAATAAAAAAGAAGAAGAACAAAAAAATTCCGCCAGAAAACTTCTAGAACTCATAAATGAATTCAGCAAAGTAGCAGGATATAAAATCAACACCCATAAATCAAACATATTCCTATACATTACTGATGAATTTACTGAAAATTAAATTAGGATAACTACCCCATTCACAATAGCCTCAAAAAATAAATCAACAAAATACTTGGAAATCAATCTAAGAAAAAAGGTGATGAAAACTACAGAATACTAAAGAAAGAAATTGAAGAAGACCTTAGAAGATGGAAAGAACTCCAATGCTTCTGGATAGACAGAATTAACATTGTTATATGGCCATACTATCAAAAGTGTTATACAGATTTAATGCAATTCCTATTAAAATACCAATGATATTCTTCATAAAACTAGGAAAATAAATAATGAAATTTATTTGGAAAAATGAAGACCCTGTACCTAATAGAAGAAAAAGTAGGGCCAAATCTCCATCATAAAGGATTAGGCCCCTACTTCCTTAATAAGATTCCTATAGTACAAGAATTAAAATCAAGAATTAATAAATGGGATGGATTTAAACTAAAAAGCTTCTTCTCAGCAGAAGAAACAATCAGTGAGGTGAATAGAGAGCCTACAGCTTGGGAGCAAAGTTTTACCACTTGGACATCAGATAGAGCACTAATCAATAGGGTAGATAAAGAACTCAAAAAGCTAAACTCAAGAAACACAAATAACCCAATCAATAAATGAGCCAAGGAACTGAACAGACATTTCTCAGAAGGTGATATACAATTAATCAATAAATATATGAAAAAATGTTTAACATCAAAACTACTCTAAGATTTCATCTCACTCCAGTCAGAATGGCAACTGTTGAGAATACAAACAATAAGTGTTGGTGAGGATGTGGGGGAAAGGCACACTCACACATTGCTGGTAGCCATCCTGACAGGAATGAAATAAAATCTCATTGTGGTCTTAATGTCGATTTCTCTAATTGCTAGAGATATTGAACTTTTTTTCATATATTTATCGACTGATTGCATTTCTTCTCCTGTGAAGTGTCCATTCACTTCTTTTGACCATTTATTCATTGGGCTATTTTTTTTTTTTTTGGTATTAAGTTTTGTGAGTTCTTTGTATATCTTGAAGTTTAATGCTGTATCTCAAGATGCATATAGTAAAGATTTTCTCCTATTCTGTAGGCTCCCACTTCACATTCTTGTTTATTTTGTTCTGAAGAAGATTTTTAGTTTGATGTCATCCCATTTATTAATTCTTGATTTTACTTCTTATGCTTTAGGTTATTGTTGAGGAATTTGTTTCCTAAGATGACATGATGTGAAGTTAAACCTGCTATTTCTTCTAGTATGCACAGAGTCTCTGGTCTAATGCCTAGGTCCTTGATCCACTTTGATTTGAATTTTGTACAACATGAGAACTAGGAGTTTAATTTCATTTTGCTACATGTTGATTTCCAGTTTTCCCAGCACCATTTGTTGAAGAGGCTATCTTTTTGTTTTTCAATAAGTCTATGGCATCTTTGTCTAGTATGAGATAACTGTATTTTTGTGGGTCTGTCTCCATATCTTCTATTCTGTACCATTGGTCTTCATTTTTTTTTTTTTGGTGCCAATACCATGCTAGTTTTGTTACTATAGCTCTGTTGTGAAATTTTGAGTCTGGTACTGTGATGCCTCCTGCTTCACTTTTCTCACTAAGGTTTGCTTTGGCTATTCTGGGTCACTTATTTTTCCAGATGCATTTCATGATGACTTTTTCTATTTCTATGAAGAACATCATTGGAATTTTAATAAGAATTGTATTAAATTTATATAGTGATTTTGGTAGTATGGCCATTTTGACGATATTAATTCTGTCTGTCCAATAAGATAAAATATATTTACATCTTCTGAGTTCTTCAATTTCCTTCTTTAGTTTTCTATAGTTTTTATAGTAGAGGTCTTTTCCCTCTTGTTAGATTGATTTCAAAATTACTTTTTGAGGCTATTTGAATGGGATAGTTTGCCTGATTTCTTTTTCTTGTTGTTTGTGTGTCTACCCATCTAACAATATAAAACAAGGCAGTAGAGTTTCTACCCTAGTGTATCTGAAGGTTTCCAGTTTCTTACCATTTAGGAGGAGACAAATAATAACAATAACAAATGTAAACAGTATATAGCATTAAAACAAATAGTTCCTGCTATGGTATCTATAATGTTAATTTTCCCAATAAACAGAAATTATATGAGCAGTTATTGCCTAAAATAAAAACAGTAAGCTTGCAAAATGGTTTGCAATTTTAAATGGTGGACAAGGAGAGAATAGAAGTGATGAGGATGTGATGATTATGAGGGAGGAAGAGAGAAGAAAGAAGTCAAAAATTAAAGAAGAGTGAAAGAGAATAATAGATATTGGCTATTAGAAGAAGAGAAGAGAGAAAGAGAATCAAGGGCAATAGATAAGTGAGAAATATATATATATATATATATATATATATATATATATATATATATATATACACACACATTATAAAAATAAAAAAATAAAAGAATACAAAACAAAGCTAAATATACTAATCAAGCAAAAATGCTAGAAATGAGCAAAAAAACAAATATGAATATGTATAAATGTCCTCAAACCATTAAGGTCACAATTAAACAAAAAAAAATGAAAAAAAAAATATCTTTATAAAAAGTTGAAGAATTGTTTCCATTGGACTTTAAAAGATTCTCAACTTACCTTCTCAGCTATTTTAGTGGGATCTTCTGGAGCATGATGCTTGCTCCACCCTCAGGGTGGGGTTGCTGGTGTGAGAGAGGTAGTAGTTCCCATAGGCAGAACTCCTGGAGGTGGGATTTATGCTGAGGTAGGCTCTAGGCTCTTCACTGATTGCCATTTGATCTGAAGATTTTTAATCAGTACACCTCTAAGGCCCACAGTTGCTGGTCCAAGTGAGAACACAGCACCCCAGAAATTTCCCCTGTAATCCATTCATGTGGTAGAGGAGCCAATTCTTAGTCCACTCTGTCTCCTGCAGTCCCCATGTTTCTTGGTCTTGGTTCAGTCTCCAAATTTAATATCTCCCACCCCAGTCCTTTCAAATTACCAGTTTCTCTGACCTAGTCCTGCAAGCAGCCAGATTGTAGCAGGTAGAGAAGAGGCTGTGGGTTTCCATGACCAGTAGTCCCTTGTGTAACCTCTCTCCACATTTGATTTTCTCCTGGTCACTTAGGCACACTCTATGTCCTTTAGTGTGGTTTTGCTAGGCCTGTATTTCTGACCAAATTCAGGTTTGCTAGGAATCAACTCCTTCAGCTGCCAGCTCCTATGCAGCTGCAAATGGTTCCTTCCTCTGTCCTTCACACCTTCACATGTAGCCAGAAGAGATCAAAACCACCCCATCCCACCCCCCTGCACAAGGATATTGTGCAGCATGCCTTTTAGTTTAGTAGGGCATGTCTTTGTTCTCTAACCTCTCTGAACCCAGACAAGCCTTACACCTTCGAAAATGTGTTTTTTGGTTTTTTTGTTTGTTTGTTTGTTATGTTATGTTTTGTTTTGTTCTTCATTTTCTTACTCTTCCACTGTGCTCTTGGAGGGACCACATTGGCTGGTGCCTCAGGTTATGGCAGGGGCTGTGGTGCTTGGGGTTTCTTCCTTATTTTTTTTTATATATCCAATCCTCTATATCCCAGATCTGCACTGAATGTCCAGTATAAAACTCCATTAAAGTACACCTCCTTTTTTTTTTTTTTTTTGGTTCACTCACTTTGCTGAGAAACTCTCTGTATGCTTTCTTGGTTTCATGTCATAGAGTAACCAAGGAAGTCATGTTCTCTATTCTGCCAGCTTGAAACCACCCCCAGGAATTATCTTAATAGTAAATGTAGGTAGGTAGGATGTAACTGGAGGAGGTGGGTCCTTAGGGTGTGTCTTTTCGTTTTATATTTTGTTCTGGTGAGAAAGACTTATTCTCTCTGCTTTTTAGTATGATACTTAAAACACTTCCCTCTGCCACATTCCTTCACCATGATATTCTGTTTCACCTGAGCCCCAGGAATGGAGCCAGCTGTCTATGGAGTGAAATCTCTGAAACTGTAGCCCCCCAAAAACGTTTCCTCCTCTAAAATTGTTCTTGTCAGTTCTTTTAGTTCCAGCAATTAAAAAATGTAACTTAATCAATGCTTGAAGAATAAATGTGAGTCTAAGTGTTGAAAATAATTTTGGGTGAAGAATACAGTCCATGTTTCTGTGGTCTGCAGCAAGGAAAAAAAAAAAAAAAACTTCCATGGAAGCTTGTTTGGGTTTTAGAATGTATAGTAGGACTGAGAAGTATAATTGCCCAAGAATATTTCCCAGTGCAAGCAAGCATATTTAAAAGAGAAAGAAACATTCCATATCTTGAATCATCAGTACTAAACCAGCGTTGTTTAAACTTTTAAAACTGCAACTCACAGTACAGACTGCATTTTAGATAACAACCTGGTATGTTATGCACATCACACACACACAAACACACACACATACACACCCCTCTTCAATATTTCACAAATCTTCAGTCATTCTTAATTACCTCTTCTATATTACTCTAGCACATGCCATTTTTTATGTTAGTTTCCTTCCTTCTCAGTAAATAGAATTCACAGTCTACAAGAATTTATTGATCTGACTCTATTGTGATTAAAAAAGCAGAGGGCTTAATAAACAATAACCTCCAATGATTTCTGTAATTAAGGCAAACCTGATTTTATGTGAAATTATTAATAATTATTGTGAAATAAAATTAATTAATCAATCCTTTGTTCCTGATATTTTCAAGTATTATAATTAAGTAAAATTTGATATTGTAAATTTTAATAAAATGCAATGTATAATCTTAGGAAACAATAGGAAATGAAGAATTATAAAATCTTTTTTCTGTTATTACATGAACTCTTTTAAAATTTGTAATTATTTCAAAATTTATGAAGAATTATAGCACAATTTAGTGCAAAGTTAAATGACATTCTAATCTGTCAAAAAATATAATGTCTTGACTGATGCAGATCTACATATTTCAAATATTTAAATTAAATCTTCAAAGTTTACTTTGCTTTGTAATACAGAACGATGGTTTTAGAATGGAGTATGCTCTGCCTATTATAAAAGAGTAGCTAGAAATAACTTCCTCAAAAGAGCTGCTAAACATTAAAAATTAAAGTATAATGGGTTGATCATCTTTCATCTGCTTTCAAATGAAAGCATGAGCAAATACTTTTTAGAGAAATGTACTCAGTTCATTAAATTCCAACTATGGCCCTGCAATTAGATTTACAGCCTTTAAAAAAAGAAAAAAAACAAATGTTGTTATGTAATTTATAGTCTAGTGGTGAAGTTAGGTCTTAAAAAGATGAAAACCTAAGTAATTTCATGAAATATATGGTAACTTAAATGAAGATGAATATGTTGGATAAAAATAAAACAGAAAAGTGAGGGAGTTCTCAGGGGTTTATAGAGAAGTTTTTGAAGACCTTACTAAGAAGGTAATTCTTGAATAAATGAATGAATCTGCCTTGTGGAGGAAGGACAGTCCAGGCACAGATGTCTTCTAAGGGTTTGGAAATTGAAATCACCATATTTATATTTACAAGCTATTTGAGAAATGGGAAACCAATTTCAAAGGAACTGACTTTTGGACTTTTTATTCCCTTTAAGAGTAGAACATGCTCAGAACTAAGAAAAGAAATCAGAAGATGAAATTTATCTTTTTGTTAATATGATAACTCGACCTCTGGATAGATAGGCTAATCATATGACTGGGAAGAAGGTATTTATATAAAAAATGTTCTTAAGAGTAAAACCCCCAGTTTTCCTTTGCTTATAATAAGTGAACTTAGAATCATCTATTTTTAAGGTATGCCTCCTTGGACAATGCTACTTAGGTCGTGTTACATAAGACTAAACACTTGCTGCTGTGTGAGGTAAGAACATGAGTTTCTTTCTTGGGGTCATAATTATTCTGAGCCAAAGAGTGAGCTTTCATGGACAAAAGAAAGACCTAGGAGTAGGCCTCAGGCTCCAGGATTATTCCATGCTTCTATTAGCATCTTGATTTATTGTATACTTGAAATTATTATTACAGTGTGATATTAAGTAAGATCACTCACTAGTCATTGTGAATGAGACTTCAGAAGACAATCCTTTGTATTAGTTCAAGAAGGTATTCAATCTGCAATGTATGCTTAAATTTCAGGTTTACTCAATGGTAAGTTACATATTACTGAAGTCTTGATTTTACTTAATAGTAAATCACCATAATGGATATCTATTTGTTAAGTCTGATCAACATTTCTTTCCTTTTCTTGCTGCTTCACTGGAGAACCCTTCCTTGATTTTCACAAGATTCTATTGTGATAGATAAATTTTGTTCAGCTATTCCCCACTGCTCTCTTTTTCATGGACAGGTGAAAATTCAAGATTAACCAATTGAGCCTTTTTTAGTAAGATTAAACATGTAACCTAGGGAGGGAAAATATTAACCCAAAGGGCAGTATGCTGAATGTATCAGTCATTTATTCCTTTTTTTTTATTGCCTTGATTCAAGTAGTGAATAAAATGAAAATAATCTGTACTTTTGTTTGAAAGTGGATGTGAAAATTTTAGATCACAAATACAAGGCAAGAAATGTTTAAAGTCAAATTTAAAAATTCTGTTATCTAAAATATATTATTAATCTGCAAACATCTACATAGAATGTCAATTTATTGCTTCCTAGAGTATACCATGGTATCTTTTTTTTTGAGAGAGAGAGAAAGAGGGGGAGAGAGAGAGAGAGAGAGAGGGAATTTTAATATTTATTTTTTTATTTTTTGGCGGACACAACATTTTTGTTTGTATGTGGTGCTGAGGATGGAACCCCAGCCTCACGCATGCCAGGCGAGCGTGCTACCACTTGAGCCACATTCCCAGCCCTACCATAGTATCTTGATGTAAAAATTTTTAAATAGTTGGGCACGGTGGTCCATGCTTGTAATCCCAGTGATTTGTTATCCTAAACAAATCAGGAGGATCAAGAGTTTTAAGCCAGCCTCAGCAATTTATTTAGAACCTGTCTCAAAATAAAACATAAAAAGAAACTGGTAATATAGCTCAGTGGTAGAGCACCCCTGAGTTCAATTCCCAATACTGATACTGCTGGTTATAGGTGACGAGTCCTGCTTCCCCACATGATGAATTATGAACATTAGAGAAGCATGCCAAGGCAAACATATAAAGCATATAAAGTGGGGAAGAGGGGGCCACAGTTGGTATCCTGATATCCCAAGAAGAGAGGTGTTCTACCCTTTTTATATGTGTAAGGCTTCCTTTGTTCTCCTGCTCTCTTCCCCATATTTTTCTCCTTCCTGCTTACTTGACTAGGCTCAGGAATGCTATTAGGATGGCCAAAAGGTGGGAACCAGGTGGGCTGAAGGGGGAAGGGCAGGATGGTGCAACCTAGAACACATTAACAAACTTATAGCTCCCTGTCCTAAGGAGGGGCAATTCCTAGGACAGGTCACCTTGGCAACAGGTTGGAGCAGGGGCAGGTTCTGGATAAGGGTGGAGGAAGGGCTTGGAAGGAATTAACATTTCAATCCCTCAGGGGACAATCTCCAACTTCCTGGACTCACTCAAAATTGGCCTCCTTGATCCTACCTGACTCAATTTACCTATCTATACTGACTGCCTGTCTAATCTGGCTTCAATACCACATACGCACACACACACAAAAAAAAAAACTGTCAAATTTCAGTAAAATTTCTAGGAGAGTTTACTAAAATTAAAAATCATGAGTCTTATAGGATTTAGTACCTCTGTCTTTTTAACAAACAATCAGGTGTTGCCTAAGGAATGGGAAGAATGAGAGCAAATTGAACTAGAGAGACCATGTTTTTAAAATTATAATCCAGCATATTTTGACTTTCATAAAGCTTATAGATACAACTCTCAATGTCTCTAGGAATAGAGGATGTGTTTTTGTGTAGGTGTGGGTGTGGATGGGGGGTAGGCTTGCTTAAGAGATTCCATGTAAAATAACAGAATGGAATGGAAAATTAAATGAAGTACAGAATGAATTATCCCCTGAAAGAGAAATTAAACTGAATGTCAAAATATTGGACATGATGAAGTCTTGACAATAGGAAAATGAATTGAAAGTGTGTAAAACAAGAAATGGTAGTTTAAGGAGAGATACTTATTTCTCAGATTAAAGAAAAATAGATGTATAGAGAATAGAACTGACAGTGAAGGAACAAGGAGACTACAGAGAAATGAAACATAAAAGACCCATCATCATTTGACTTCAACAACTACCCCAGCACCATTATTATCCATTAAATGAAGTGCACTTTTGTGGGGTCTTCAAGCTAAGGGTTCAGTACAGGAAATTAATTGAAAAAGAAAAGTAGGCCACATACATACAGAACTAATGAAAAAAAAAGAAAGAAAGAAAATAAAACACATGTAAAAGCTTTCCCATTAACAGTTGCTTTTCAAAAATCATAAGGTTGAATAAAACTGCAAAACAATATCCCCAAATGATTCAAGTGTCCTCAAATAAGCATTTATGTTTGAATAAGCACTTTGAATCTGAATATCAAAAATCACAGAACAAAACTGAACCAGAAAAACTGGAAGAAATTAAACAAGAAATAAATCCAACAAAGAAGTAGAAGAAAAACATAAAACTATATTTGAAATTGAAAAATAAATTATAAAGAATAAAAGAGAAAATGGATTTTAAAATTAAATCCAAAGAAGAAAAGAAACAGGGCAAGAGAGTTAAGATAAAGAAGAGATTTAAAAAAGCATTAAAAAGGTTCTGGGAAGATGGCGGCGAAGGGAGAGCATTACCCCCGTGTACCGCGTCACTGTGCGGGAGAATGACGAGTTAGAACTGCTAAAAGCTATCTTGTTAGGAATTTCCAGCAAAATTGGGGTGCTCCAAAACTTAGAGGAAGGATTTCCATCGCACGAGGATCAGCTACGGGGGCTCAAACGTGAGAGACTTGTCCGCACGGAGGGTCGACGCTGCTTATTCAGCAAATCGCCCCGCGGCTAGAGTCTGCAGCGAGTGCTGGGAAACGAGGAGATAGCAACGCAAAGATACAGAGCTGCAGTTTCTGCGGGCTTCTTCCAGCTGTGCAATCACAGTACTCAGTGCTGAATTCTGGGTTTGAGACGGGGAAGGAAGCGGTCCAATTCGGTTCTCCACACCAGTCAGACCACAGAGGAAGCCAGCGGCCACCATCTTGGAGAGCTGATGTCACCATCCCTGTTTTCGACTGATCGCAGCTCATTCAGCCATAGAACAGGTAATTTCAGGCTACCATTCGCCTGCGGCTCGCAGACAAATTACTCAGGCTCAATGCTAAATAACCCACAGAAACTGCTTCTTGGAACCTGCTCCTATCAGAACATATACTGAGCACGGAGCAGCTGAATTCTGGCTCCCGGAACTGCTCTGGCCCAGGGATAAAGAACCCGCGGAAACTGCTTCTTGGTCCGGGTCCTGCTGAATACTGTGGAGGTAAATACCAATGGAGCCTTCATAGGCAGTGGCAA
>NW_026000068.1:21306706-21354706 GCF_001458135.2 Marmota marmota marmota
TATGTACAACTAGCATCACTAAAGAAACAAGGAACAATGTAATGGTTTTATATATATATATATATATATATATATATATATATATATATATATATACACATATATATACTAAAACTACTTTTTAAGAAAATTTCCAAAAAATGTTAAGACCTGAACTTAAACATTAAAAATTTTCACTGGTTGTTGGTAGAAACTGACCCAAATGAGCTCTAAAACATATCCTAGTGAAATGATTAGAATTTGATGATGAAAAAATTTCACCAGAGAGAGATGAGATTTATGAAGGCAAGATAATAATACTGAAATTAGATTTCTTAAAAACAATGCACAAGGCAACAATGCAGAAGAATTTTAAAAAGTTATGTAAACCAGTGCCAAACATATGCTACTTCCCATGAATTAAGGTGATAGGAAAACAGTATTCTATGGTGCCAGAATTCAATGAATACTGTAGATTTGTGTCCTTACTAAAGAGTCTATTGCATTATATAGATCTTTCACCTCTTTCATTGATTCCCAAGTATCTTAATTTTTTTGAGGCTATTGAGAATGAGGTAGTTTTCTTCATTTCCCTTTCTGAGGATTTGTCACTGATATACAGAAATGCCTTTGATTTATGAGTGTTGATTTTACATCCTGCTACTTTGCTGAATTCATTTATTAGTTCTAGAAGTTTTCTTGTGGAACTTCAAGGGTCTTCCAGGTATAGAATCATATCATCAGCAAATAGTGCCAATTTGAGTTCTTTTTTTTTTCTATGTGTATCCCTTTAATTTCTTTCATCTAATTGCTCTGGCCAGTGTTTCAAGAACTATGTTAAATAGACATGATGAAAGAGGGTATCCCTGTCTTGTTCCAGTTTTTAGAGGGAATGCCTTCAATTATCCTCCATCTAGAATGATGTTGGCCTGGGGCTTAACATAGATAGCCAAATAACCCAATTAATAAATGGGCCAAGGACCTGAAGAGACACTTCTTAGAAGATGATGTACAATCAATCAACAAATACATGAAAAAATGTTCATCATCACTAGCAATTGGAGAAATGCAAATCAAAACCACTCTCAGATTTTATCTCACTCCAGTCAGAATGGCAGTTATCATGCATACAAACAACAATAAGTATTGGTGAGGATGTGGGGGAAAAAGTTACACTCATACAGTGCTGGTGGGACTGCAAATTGATACAACCAATATGGAAAACAGTATGGAGATTTCTTGGAAAATTGGGAAGGGAACCACCATTTGACCCAGCTGTTCCTCCCCTTGGTATATACCCAAAGGACTTAAAAATAGCATACTACAGGGACACAGCCACATCAATGTTTATAGCAGCACAATTCACAATAGCTACACGTGAAACCAACTTAGATGCCTTTCAATACATGAATGGATTTTAAAAATGTGGCCATATACACAATGGAATATTACTCAGCAATAAAAGAGAATAAAATCATGGCATTTGCAGATAAATGGATGGAGTTAGAGATGATAATGCTAAATGAAGTTAGCCAACCCCAAAAAACCAAATGCCGAATATTTTCTTTAGAGGCTGATTCATAGAGGGATAGGGAGCAGGAGAATGGGAGGAATAGATGAACTCTAGATAGGGCATAGGGGTTGAAGGGGAAGGGAAGAGGCATGGGGTAATTAATGATGGTGGAATATGATGATCATTATTATCCAAAGTACATGTATGAAGACAAAAATTCGTGTTAATATACTATGTATACAACCAGAGATATGAAAAATTATGCTCTATATGTGTAATAAGAATTGTAATGCATTCTGCTGTCATATATAAATTAAAAAGAGTCTACTACAGCAGAGATTAGATTTCTTCATGAAATGCTTGATTAAATATTTTAGATTTTGAGGTTTATTTGCTTTCTATCAAAACCATACAACTCTGCCTTTGAAATACAAAAGCATTCATAGAAAAAATTTTAAAAATGCATAAAGAAATCATTAATATATTTCAAGAAAATGTATTAGAGGATCAACTTCAAGTTTTATCCAATGAAATGGTGCTTGGGAAACCATTTTTTCAAAAGTACTAATGGTGAGTAATTAGTAAATTAGAGAACTCAGAATTAAAGCAATCTTAGGTCATGGAATGAAATATAACTCGTAAGACCAATGTACTCTGACAAAGGAGAAAGGATTCAAAAATTTCAAAAGGGAGAAGTATGGAAAGGGGGAAATAAAATAAAATTAAAAATTCTTGTTTAGAAAATAGGTGGGAACCAAAAAAAGCCATTTACTAGTGATATATTACATAGTTGAGGCCACATAAAGAATGAGGGGATTAATGTTCTAGCGATAATTTTTGTACTGCTAGAATAAAAATACTAACCTTACTAAACAGCAAAAGCTAACTTAGAAAAAAAAAAGTAGACACACAAACACAGGAATGAACACATCAATATAACACACATAGCATATACACAGGAAGATTATACAATAGTCTTTGGACTAAATGCGATTTAAATTTGCTGAACAGCATTTTATGTACTGTGTAACACCTATTTAAAGTGCACTTATTCCAAAAGTTTAAAAATTAATAGAAGAATTTTTCACAAAGGCAAAATAAGTACTTTGCTTTCAATAAAAGTATTTTATTTTTATTTTTTTTAAATAAAAGAAGGAACAAAGATTCACCAAGCAAATGGAAACAATAAGAAAGCAGAGGTTAAAATTCTGATACCTAACAGGACAATATCCAACATAAAGCATTAAATAATCTGAAGAAGGCTATTTTAGAAAAATAAAAACTGTGGCTCATAATGCAAATATAATATTGAGGAAAATCTGTGCACTAAATAATACAACAATAAGATACAATAAGGAAAACAAGAAAATTTGGAGAAATAATTAGGAACAAAATAATAGTCACAGAGTTTAACATACCACTATCACTATGAGATAGTTAATAGACAAGGAATAAATAGATAGAAAAATATACTATCTTAGCTATCATAAAACTTTTTAAATTTAAAAAGAAGCATTTATGAATAGATGATCAACTATAAAATAAAAATTACAACCTTTGTTATTAGAATGAATAAAATTGAAAATCAAAAATACTCTTTGTGTATAAAAAAACTTACTCTTTTTAGTTAGATTAATAGATTAATTCCCAAACTTTTTTTAATTTTTAGGTTGCCATGAATGAGATAATTTACCTTTTTCTTTATCAGTAGAATCACTGTTGAAGTACAGGAAAGTTATTAATTTATGAATATTGATCTGGTGGCATGCTACTTTGCTGAACTTATTTATCAACTCTGTAAATCTTCTGGTGGAGTTTTTGGGTCTTGTGGATATGATTTCTTTTCCTATTTATATTCCTTTAATTTCTTTCTCTTTCCTGATTTTTCTGGCTAGAGTTTCAAGAACAATATTGAATAGGAGTCCTAGAAGTGGACATCTTGACCTTGTTCCAGATTTTAGAGGAAATACTTTCAGTTTTTTCTTTGTTTATTTGTTTAGTATGATGTTGACTTTTGGTTTGTCATATATAACTTTTACTATATTAAGGTAAGTTTCTCCTAGTTTTTAATATGAATGGGTGCTTCATTTTCTCAAAGCTTTTTTCTGCATCTAGTAAGAGGATCATATGTTTATTGTCCTTAATTCTATTTGTGTAGTGAATTTTTGTTGTTGTTTATTTGTTTTAAGTACCAGGGAATGACCCAGGGACACTTAACTACTGAGCCACATCCCTGTCCCTTTTTACTTTTCATTTTGAGACAGGGTCTCACTAAGTTACTTAGGGCCTCACTAAATTGCTGAAGTTGACTTTGAACTCATGAACCTCCTATCTCAGCCTTCCAAACAGCTGAGATTACAGGTGTGCACCACTGCACTCAGTTTTATTAAGGGTTTTTACATCTGTGTTCATCAGGGACATTGGTTGTAGTTTTCTTTCTTTTGTATGTCTTTGTCTGGTTTTGGTATCAGAGTTGTACTGACTTCATATAATACATTTAGGGGTTTTATTTTCCTTTCTATTTGATGCAATAATTTGAGGAAAACTGATGTTAATTCTTCCTTGAAGGTCTAATCATATCTCAGCTGAGAATTCATCCAGTCTTGGGCATTTTTTTGTTGGAAGGTTTTTTGATTGCTCTTTAAATTGCTTAGAACACTGAAGAAATAAATTGAAGAAAACCTTAGAAGATGGAAATCCTCCTGTGTTCTTGGAGAAGTAAAATTAATATATCAATATGGCCATATTGCAAAAAGTGTTCTACAAATTCAATGCCATCCCTGTCAAAATACCAACAGCATTTTTGATGAAACTAGATAAACGTCCTAAAATTCATTTGGAAGATACAAAGACCCAGAATAGTCAAAAGAAATTTTGAGCAAGAAGAATGATACTGAAGACATTACAATACCTGATCTCAAATTATACTGCAGAGATATGGTAATAAAAAACAGCAAGGTATTGCGTCAAAATTGGCATAAAAATAAATGGGATAGAATAGAAGTCCCAGAGACAAACCTGTGTACTTACAGTCATCTGATACTAGCCAGAGGTGCCAAAACTATATGTTGGAGAAAAGATAAGCTTTTTAACAAATGGTGCCAGGTAATCTGGATATTCATATGTAGAAGAATGGAACTAGATCCCTCTCAAAGCAAAATGGATCAAATACTTACATGTTAAAACAGAAACTTTGCAAATACAGAAAAAAATATATGCTCAACAGTCCAACATATTGCCGCAATTACCAGTTTTCCTAACAAGACCCCTCAGGCTCAAAATAATAATAATCAATAAGTGGAATGACATCAAATTGAAAACTTCTGCACAACAAAGGAAATAATTAAGAGCATGAAGAGAGGCCATACAGAATGGTAGAAACTCTGTGCCAGCTACTCTTCTGACAGGGGACAAATACCCAGAATATATCAAGAATTGAAAAAACCTTAATACCAAGTAAATAAACAAATCAATAAATGGGCCAAAGAACTAGAAAGACATTTCTCAAAAGAAGAAAAAGAAATGGCTGAAAAATATATTTAAAAAAAAAATGTTCAACATCATCTGCTATCCAGGAAATGTAAATAAAGACTACATTGAGATTTGATCTTATTCCAGTGATAATGGAAATGATAAAGGCAACAAATAATAATCAGTGAGGATGTGAAGTGAGAGTGTTATCTGATAACACCATTTAAATTGTCTAAGCTTGCCATGAAGCCAGTATTTCTTAAAATCATCATTCTTTCAGATCCATTAGAAACAACAGGAGACTTCTCTATTGTTTTGAAAATAAGATTATTTAATAAGTTGTCTCTTTGAACTTTAAGTTACCTTTACATTATTTTTTCACTTTGGGCCCCTCATGCTACATTTGTATCTTATACTCTAATTCTTTTTTTTTTTTTTTCAGTTTCTTAGATTAGGCCTCCTCCTGTTTTCTTCCATTGGTTCGGTCTTCATTCTTCCTCTCTGAACTTTAATCTTCCTGATTTTTCAGCTTGTGATACTCAGTAATAGCTCTGCTCTCTTTATGTCCTATTCAATTGCTAAGAATGAGAATTTTCCCTGGCTAGTCCCTCTTGACCATTCACTGGATTGTATCCATTCACCACTTGTGGCACTGTCAATGCTGGAAAAATGAAGTATATTCATTAACACATGAACATCAGCTGTGATCAAACAGATTTCAATGAAAATCCCACTGTGCCTTGCACTAGCTGAGCATCTTCTAACTGTCTAAACCCAACTAATTTATTTGTGAAATGGGCATAAGAACATCATGTCCTAATAATTTTATAAGGATCAAAGGAGATCTGGAACCCATTTTCCATGTGGTGACTTATTGTGAGGTTGGCATTGTTGTCATAATAGAGAATCTACACTGGTGCAAAGCACACCCAGATAAAATGAGAGAGTCCAGGCAGGTGTCACATGACATCCTAGAGTTGTCCAAGAGAGATCAGAAAGGAGTAGTAACCTCGAAAGGCCTATGGTCTTCTCTGGATCGGTATTCAGTATGCAGAGATCAAAATGAATAGCACTAGTGAGGTAATATGTTTTATCATATCTTGCAAATTTATTATTCTAGATATGTTGATGATTACACTGTTTCCAAGTTTTGTTTTGTTTTTACTTTTGTTGATTTTTTTAAAATTTTGGTTTTGAACTTCAACAGTAATTATACCTTGACTCCATTTTACTTTATCTTTTCTTATATTTGAATGATGAAGAACATAACAAAACATACTTTAAAAAGTAAGTTTGTATAATTATACTCGTTATTTTTCTTCTCCATACTTATAAAAAATATAGCTTGGAATGTAAACATGTAGGAGAATCTTTTTCCAAAAATATGATTATTTACTAATTATAATTATAATATATTTTAATATGTTTTAAAAACCATTTATTAAGCCCTAAAGTACTACTATCTAGTTATTTAATGATATATTTACATAATAAAAAACTTAACTATTTAAAATAAAGAATACATTACATAATTTAACTACTTACCTTAATACTTTTTAAAACAATAAATTTGTGCAACTCACTGAGTCAGTAGTATGATTCAGGATCACACTACTTTTAAGATCCTATTTTCCTATTTAAATATTAACAAATTTATTAATGATCACAATGTGATATTGTCTCCTATCCATCCTGTCAAAATTTATAACAATTCTTGAAATATCCATCTGTACTCTAAGATTTTAAGACATTTGTAGTAATCAGCAATAGATAAAAAAAAAAGTTGGGAAAATTTTTAAAAACACTATTCTAGTACATGAAGAATAATATATTTTTAGGCAGCATCTTTTCTTATAAATGTCAAATGATAAAAAAAGGTTATAAAATAAATAGTCATAGATAAGTCTGCATGTTATAACTCCATTAAATCGAAACAAGCTAAAAATAGTCTAAGAGAAAACAAAGAGAAAAATATATGAATAGAAATGTTATAGCAAAGTAAATTCAAAAAGTCAAAGGAAATAAAAATAGATGCTCAAATAAACTAGTAGTCATGGAAATTAAATTTGAATTAAACAATGTGAGATTATTTCACTCCAAGTAGGTTCACAAAAAGAAAAGATTGGAAAGTGCTTTAAAGTTTATTTCTGGCAGATATATGAAAAATTAGATTTTTCCATAAATCAGGAGAAGAAATGAATTGTTTAGCTTTTTAGGGAAGCAGTCTTTCAGTTTCCATTAAGTTATAACTAGATAGACCCATTCAATTAGCAATTCTATTTTGGGGACTATATCCCATAGAAATAAGAAGTCATGTAAGAATACGCATAGTAATGCATACATGGAAATATTGTGAGTGTAAAAACTGGAAATTAAGTACACAATCATCAACTTCTGAAGAAAATACAACACAGTCACATTGTGTCATCCTTGAAGAAAAGGAAGATAATAAAATACCATGTCCCTGAAATGCCCTCTCTGTTCCCAGAAGTTAGGCAAATTAAGAGAACAATGAGATCAAGTATGGGCCAGGATGTCTAGATAAACATCATCTCTAAGGACACTTGCTTTCTCTCCTGTACGCTAGGAATTAAGGAAAGCTAGCCATGTTTGTATAGATCTGCTCTCTTGCATGCACATTAGTGCTTTGGGCTACTGGTCATACAATGGGACAAAGCAAACTAAGCTGTCACTGCTTCTGAAACCTAGTGACCTATAACTCATCCTTCTTGGTAACTGGTAGAGAATAGACAGAGCACTTCAGAGAGAGTACATCTTGTCCAGCCAGCTGCTGTTGGACAAAGACTCACTAGGAACAAAGATACTACTTTCTCTGGCAAACCATCAGAGGCATCCCTAAAAACAGAGATGCTACTTGTCTAGCCTGTTGCCACTACAGCTTTACTGTAAGCATTTCTCAATAAATGTGTGTCTCCAATCCCATTTCCAGGTGTTGTCTTTGTTCTTTCAGCAACCTATCTCAATGCCCTAGCATAAATGGGCTACGGACAGAACACATATTAGGAAGCTATTTAAAATTGGATTAGAGGAATAGAAGATAACTGCCTTATTTCCATTAGATAATTTTGAGGAGAAAACTAAATTTAATAAGGTAGACAATAGCATTATTATTTCATAAAAAACCTAATTTATAAAAATATATATATTTCGGGAAATAGGCTAACTATTATGAATTCTGTGTGTGTAAAGAGTACACAGACTGCATGTGAAAAGAGAGAAAAGGGGAGAAGAAAGGGGATGAAAAAGCCCAATACTTATCCAATTCCAGAGATCTCCATTCATATCCCAAATTAATATAAATAGCACCCTAGAGTCGAGAGTGGAGCAGCTTATATAGTATTGCATGGAGGCTATGCACTGACTGAAGTTCTTGTAAAAAATCCACCTTGGTTCAACAAGAAAAAAAAAATTCTAGAACATCCAACAGTCTGCCATGGTATTATGCCTTGAATGAACCTGTCCCCCTAAAATTCACATGCTCAAATCCTGCTCCCCAAAGTGATGATATATAGAGATGGGGCCTTTAGGAGGTAATTGGATTATGAGCATGGCACCCTCCAGACTGGAGCCTTTATAAGAGACAACAGAGAAGTAACTTCCTCTCTCAGCCTTATGAGGACATATCAACATGTCTTCTCTTCTCTATAAGCAAAGAAGAGAGCCCCCACCGAAATCTGACCATGCTGCCATAATAATCTTGGATATTTACCTCCAGAACTGTAAAAAAAAACATTGTTTTTTTTTTAAACAACCCAATCTATGGTATTTTGTTATGGCAACCTGAGCAGACTAATACCCATGGGCTTTAGAATGTAGAATGTGGTATCAAGCATATCCCATTATTGTAAATTCCTGGTTAAAAATATAATAATCATTGGTCATAATTCTTTATGGTAAAATAAGTTTAAAATTTTATCATAATTTGCCTTTGTCATAATGTTATTATTAATGAAGTTATAATGATTTAGTAATAATGCAGGGGGTAAACAATGGTTTTTGCATGGGAATCTAGAAAAGATATCAAAGAAAGGATACATTATTAATAGGCATTGGAACATGGATATATGTTCTTTGAGAAGGAGAAAAGTGAATGATTAGAAGTATAAACAGATATGCACAGATTGGCAGTTTATTTTGTTCAGAGCAAGAGCCATAGTTTTGGGGGGTTTTTTTTGGGGGCGGTGGGGGACGGGCTTTGTTTTGTTTTGTTGTTTTTTGTTTGTTTTTTTGAGTCATAGTTTCAATTGAACTAGATGGTAGGGATATGGATGAAAGGGGCCTGGATGACTTTGGAATGTTCACTGTAAAAGATCTTTTTTTTCTAAATTTGTTTTCCCAGAAGCAGATCCTGACACACAGATATAATTGAAGCTGTTTACTTGTGGAGAGAGAGGGGCATCAGAAGATAAGTGTGGGGGTTATCTAGGGAAGGAAAAGTGGTCAATGGGTTTTCATTTTTAAGCTAGCTACTATAGAGAGCCATAGGGTGACTGGAGCTTGAGTTCATGGGGAAACTGGGAAATGGCATAAATCACTTGCTTTTGAATTATCCCACTTGATGTGTGAGAGTGTGAGTGAGATTTGCAGTTTGGTTTTATCAGTTCACAAGAGGTATTATTTGAGGACAGTTTCTGGATAGTGCTAATTCTCCATATGTACTAAATTTCTTGTATTCAGGAGAGTCACCTTTCACTGTACCAAGGGGAATTTTATTAATTGTAGCAAAACCAATATTAACAGACAAAGGATGCTAACATAGCTGATGTCTGATAGATATGGCAGAAGACTAACAGCATCTGATAACATCTAGGATACTATATAAGAGTTGGACCTTTATTCTAGATGTTATGAGGAATGATCTAGTCTTTTTCTTTTAGATAGAGGAAACTCTGACAGGAGTATTGAGGTTGAACTTAGGAGGAGAATGGCGAATGATGATGGATGTCCAGGTGAAAGATGAACTATGACAATAAGAAAAGGGAGAGGGGCAGGTAGGTTTGTAGTGACATCCCTTTAGTGAATACAGTACAGTCTAAGAAAGTCATTGCATATGAACTAGGGTCAGGGAATGCTCTAAAAGATTAGTAAGTGATATAATTTAATTGACTCGTTACATGGTGATAGGATTTATCCAGAATAGGGAAATATGGAACAAAAGACTTGTTGGCACTGAATATTTTAAGTGTGGGTTCAGGTACATCTATTGACTTGTAAGTTCCCAAGGATTATTCTGGTGGAGATTTCCAATAGATAACTAAGATGGAACTAGGGTTTTGAAAATAAGTAGGACCTCAAAGAAAAAGGACATGTATAAAGTCCTAGTATTGTTTGAGTGAACATACCTACCTCTCCATCGTAATGTACTTTGATTCAAAAATCTTGATTCTGATTTCCATCAAATTAAAACTAATGTAGCCCAAAGAAAACGGTCATGACATAACAAAATTTAGATTTGATATTTGAATGGAGGAAATTCAAAAAGTAGATACTAGGATTTGATAATAAAGGCCCATGCTAGCAGGTTTTCTATGAGAGGGTGAGGTTATAGATGTAACTTTGTTTAAACGGTTTCTATAGTGTTATAGGGAAAAAAGCCAAAGTATTCTCCACTTTAAGACAACACTTCTGACATTAATTATGTTTGGGTTTTCCCCCACACACCAACTAAGTAATTATCCAGCAGATCCCAGCTGGTGTCCTGTAATTCAATTCAATACTGATACAATCTACCTGGGTTCAGCATCAGATCTCACAGGCTTGAGGACTCTGTCCCACAAGACTGCCTCCCACTTCAGATGACAGCTGAAGTCATAGCTTGTCAACTAGACTTCCGACCCTCTTGTGATAAATCAGGGACTTCCATAACACCCTCCTTGGGTTTGATTAATTTGCCAGAGCAACTCCGAGAGCTTAGGGAAACACTTTACTCACATTGACTCATTTATTATAAAGTAAATTGCAAAGGGTACAGATGAACAGCCAGATGGAAGAGATGCATAGGGCCAGGTATAGAGAAGGGCATGAAGCTTCCTAGAAGCATACCACCCTGAAGGGATTTCTATAGGTTCAGCTATATGAACACTCTCTAAACCAGGTCATTTTGTATTTGTATAGAAGCTTCTTTCATAGGCATGGTTGATTGAATCATGTTTTATTGGAGATCAACTCAATCCTTAATCACAGTGTTCTCTAAAAGGGTTGAGGATGGGGCTGAAACCCCATCCTCTAATCATGTCCTGGTCTTTTCAGTGAGCAGCCTGTGTCATCTTAACACTCTATGGGGGTCCCATTCACTAATCATATCATTAGCATACAAAAACCCTCTTACCACTCAAGAGATTCCAAGGGTCTTAGGAGTTGTATATCTGAAAACTCTGAGTAGGAGACTAAATATATATTTTACAATATCACAGAGGTCATATGGCTAAATAAACAAATATATAAAACATCACCTTGGCAAATTTATATAAGCAGGGAAAACTAATTCATAGGGTTAGATTTGATGTCCTGACTTTGCCAAAAGAGTTTAAATCTTCAAATGTAAATTTCAAAAGCTAATAAAATGTCACATAGCTTTTAAATTGCAGTTCGAAAATTTAGCAAATTTAGGTGATAGTAAGCTATCTTCTACCTTATGGTACACTATGCGTGTATTTTTGAGTGATATAGATTAGGTTTGTATGTTTTACTTTTCAAAAGGGAAATTATCTCTAAGAAATATAGAGACAGTTTGCAAGGATTTGACATAGATGGAGAGCCCTGTACACTACAAATGAAAGAGTTCAGAGCTTTTAAATTGCACTATGTAAACTGTGGAGCCTGGTTAAATAACAGATCCATCCTTCTTCCTCTTTTCGAATAAATTGGATTTTTAAAAAATGCTGACTTAGTAAAACTGTTTTTAAAAGCATGTTTTCTGAAGAAACATGAAATTTAATTATTATCATATGAAACTTCCAGAGAAAATATGACTATTAATGTTTTACATGAGTGAACAGGGTGATAATTTTGAGAGATAGTAATAAATATTCAGAAATCAAAAGAGTATGTAGCAATGCTACAATAGATGACTTCCCTTTGGGACTATTTATCCATGTCTATTTGATATGTAATAAGATAGGCACAGAAGAAGCGCAAATCCACTTAAACCATAGGTTGTCTTAAACCACAAAAAAAGGATTTACTTAAGAAATATATGTATTAAAATGTAAGTTCAAATCCCCCTTTTTATATTAACTAGCATTCATCTCTTCTAAGATATATCTGCTTAACAGACTTCAACCATGTTTTTACATGCCAACAATAAAGGACTTCAATTAAAAACATCTTAAATTTGACTTTGCAAACTGTTCAAAGCTTTTCCAGAGGAAATAATGTGTGTCTTTTACAACAGTCCATTCTTCATTCTCTCCTAAATTAGCTGCATAATGTGTGAGCAAATTTCCATGCCTAGTTAGAGCTCATTATTCAGTGAAGTCTCTGGGAATTAGGATTTTTTAATCAATTTTTTCCTTTGCCCTTTAAGCATCTTTCCAATTTAAACAGCCCCTAAGAACACTGATATCATTGTACCCATTAATTCCTACTTGTTTTTGATGAAATGGCAAGAAGCACGAATTTTTCACATTGACCATTTATGTGTGTATCCATTTTAAATATATTTATTATTGTAAAAAGATTTGCATCATGGCAATTGCAAGCTTGCAAATATAATATGTGAAGATTATGACTCAGAGAAGATTAAATATAATATAAATAGCAAACAAGATAGAAAAGAAAAATACGGTCCAAAATAAAATCTTAAATGGCTAGTCTGTTATTTAAATATTTTAAAATTCTTTCTCCCCCATGATCATTTTCTAGATTTGATTTAAAGATGTTTTAAGCATTGTTTGCTGCTGCTGCTTTTATGCTGTTTGCAACCTCAATCTGTGTCCATGTCAAATAATAATGGGATACTGTCAAATTCATAAATAGAAGCCTTTTCTCTTGCTCATTTTTATGTCCAAGATTTCCAGATACAACCTTGACAATTAAGGAACCCATATGGAGCATATCTGCTTGATGTAAATCCGAGTGCCCACATATGATTTTATGTTTCCTATTTGTTTGCAAGATGACTTAGGGCAGGTCAACAGTCAGAATTAAAATAATTGTGTTTCCAGAAAAGTAACGCTTTTTTTAACCAGATCCAAGAAGAATAATGAGATCTTTTCCATCAGGAAAACAATATTTAGAGAAAAATATCTAAAAATGCTAAGGAATCCAGTATAGCAAAACAATATAGAACTGGTCCTAAAACAAAAAGAACAAATTGTTTCATATGTGTGTATATTTATATATATACATATATATGTATATATATGTATAAATATATTTTAATATATAATGAATAATTTTTATTAAGCACTACATGAAAAAAATTGTTTTCTAGGATTATGATTGGCTTAGAATATAATTGGGCCTTTGACATTTACTGATTTGTATTATTTTAGTCCTTGCATTGAAAAAGTGGTAGTTTTACCTAACATGCTAGATTAATGAAGGAATTAAAGTATAACTGTATTTGAAAAAAAAATAGTGTAGTTTATACCTTTCTTTTTCTAAAGCCTTTGAGTATTTAAATTAATTAATCAATCCTTGTTATATTGATAAAATTCAAAAGACAATGAACTGATTAAACTGCTCAACTTCTAAGGGTGCCCTATCATGTGAACATGTGGTCTTTACTATTTGTCACGGTAGCAGTTTAATTTTCAAATCCAATTCCTAAGATATTTATTGACTTCTTAAAAAAGAATAATCTGATCATTGGGGTACAATGCAACCATAAGACAATGGGTACTTTAATATTACTGTCAAAATGCCAGAATCTAACTTTAAGATTATTGTGGGGAGTCTCTAATTCCTTCAATTTTAAATTCAGAAACTAATGGTGGAAAATCAAGGCAATGGTATTGTGAGAGATCGAAGCATGTTCTGGTCTCCATTGATCTGCATCCTGATGAATGCCATCATTCCTTCTGCTAACTCAAGAAAGAAGCTGCCCAAGACCAGGATTTTTTTCCCCAAGTGGGGGTTTGTTCAGCTACATTTCTCCTCTGAATTTTGAAAAGCATTGTTCCTCAAATTGCCTTTTCTTTTCTATCACTACGTTATTATCAAGCAATGGTTGCCTTAGCAACTATTTAATAGGCTGCAACTCTCAAAACTTGCTTTTTCTGGAGCGAGTCTTCAGACAGACTTTATAATGGAGCCAATAGCTCTTCCTAATAAATATGCAAAACAGCATTTCTGATTAGAAAACTAATTGTGTAGCTAAAGCACTTAAAATATTTTTGCTGTACATTTAAGAGTTTGCTAAATATATTTATCAAAAAACTAAATTTTTGTTTGACAAAATAACTAGGGATAATAGCACCAACCCTTTCCTAAATGTTGTATAGTCATATACATTTTCAACCTAAGATGTATTCATAGGCAGCATTATTTTTTACAGTTATGAAAAGAGAAACCTGAAATTTACAGTGGTTAGCTGAGTAGCACACTATTTAACAGTAAACAACCAACTCTCTAAAAAACAAAACCATATATAGATGTGTATATTTTATATATATATATTATAAATATAACTGAAATAAAATATATGTATCATAAAATTTTAAAAAAATAATTATAATTGCTTTTAATTACTGATTTTTTTAAGTTTATAAACTTAATTTTTAATGATGGCTGTCAGTGCTCATAATTGGCTTGCAAAAATTCTGAATTTTTTTTTTAAATCACCACTTGTGATCTAATCTCCAGCTTATCAGTGGGATAATTACTTATTCCATCACACTGTTATTAAAGGCTATAATATTTTGATGTAACAGAGCTACTTAAGAGGGAGATTTAAAAAAAAATGACTACAAAGCTACTTTAGAAGTTCAAAGAAAGAGTTTCTAATTACATTGCCTGTTTAACTTTAACTCAGCCCTCCTTTGGCATATTTCTCTCTGCTTGTGATCCCCCCCTATGACTTACTGCTCAAGACCTAGCACCTATTGTGACTGTAATTCTTGCTGTAAATACAACCTTCACTTACTTCATCTCAACTCACGACCTAGTACCCACTTCCACAGTTGGCCTCAAAGTCTTCCCCCTCAGTTTTGGCACTGTCGACTACCTCTTTCTTGACTGGCTCTCTGCTCAGATTTACCTATTCCTCCAGCTTCATTTGTACTTTCTACCACCGTTCATTCCTTCCTTCAGTTGCCACCCCTCACAGAGTGCCCTTTGGAAGAACAAAAAGATCACAGAACACCTGGATCTCACAGACAGGCACCAATGCACTGGAAGCCCCCTGAAGAATGGCCTCCTCCCCAGTGCTCACCACTGGCAAAGCTGCAATGGAAGTAAAATCTGGTTTTGACACCTTCTTATTATCTTTTCATTAAATTCCCTTGAGGTATCCTTAGGTGCATCCTTTCCTCTTTCCCATTTAATTTCCTTACCCTGGACTACCCTCCTCAACTACTAGGTCCTCAAGCCCTAGGTTGAATGAACACATTCCCTGAAAAGTCTTCCTTTCCTACCACCTCAGTTAATACCAATAGATTATGTCTTTGTCCTCTCACAACATTTTGCTCAGTCCTGCATTAATCAACGATATTAATCCCTTTCCAGATATATTTATGGAATGATTTGTCTGTGCTAGACACTATGTGCTAGCAATACAGAGATAAATATAACTGGAAAAAAAGTGCTTGCCCTAGATTATACATTTTGGGAACACAAAAGACTTTTGACAAAGTGCTACAGTGGAGGAAACTGTATTAAAAAGAAAGCAAATGAATTTATATGTTTTGTTTTGTTTTGTTTTGCTGATCTTTAAATATCATAATACATGTGTCTACCTAGTTTGATTCTAGTTAGGATAAACTTACCATCACATAAAATATGACCAAAATTTAATTCTATCACCAGAAGTGGCTATTTTTAGCCACTTCATTTCTCTCATTAATGTATCAGTATTACTGCCAAGTGCTAAAAGCAGAGATGAAGTAAGAGATCCTATCTAGATTGAAAATTTCCCAAAAGGAATTATATTTGGATTTAACAAACACTTATGGAGCATTTACTGTGTGACAGGTACTAGACTAGAGATTTTCGAAATGGCATTTAATCCTTGCTACAACCTCCTATTTTATGGGTGAGAGAACAAAGTTATCCTAAAAATTAATCCCATACCTCCTAAGAATTTGACCATGAAAACTGTAAAAAAAATAACACAAACACCAGTGTCCTTTTTATATTAGAGAGGACAGAACACAATGCCACTAATTCATTGTTATCTTAGTCAAATACAGAAGGTCATGCGTATTTGCTAATAATAATAAATTGTTTATACAGAATTATTTCATAGTTGATTCTACAGGAACAGCATGTGTTTGTTGTTGTTAGTGTGGCTTTCTGAGAGCAAGAATAGGTATTTTCCTTTTATTGTTGTTCTTGTTTATTTGTGTGATTTGTTGTTATAGAAGCATTGTGGCACAGGTTGATGCAGGTGAAGTCCAAATAATTGCCTTGAAACTTTCATGGCATCTCATTTTACCCTTAAATGCTCATGAAATTCAAAGCAGTAGAATCTAGCAAGAGGCAATACTAAGGTTTTAGCCCTCTCTAGTTTTGTAATTGTTTGCTTTTCTTTGCCCTATGAGTTCTTTATGACTCAGAATATCAAAAATGTACCAACAGTTGCAGTAGATAAAAGACACTCCACCATGTGCAATCCATGGGGACAACACCACTGGAGACCGAAAGACTAGTCTGACCTTCCCAGTGCATTCACTCCACATAGAAGTAAGGATTTTATAGTAGAGGTTTCAGTTTCATCATAAAGCACTTTGTCTCTGAAATATTTGACCCTCTCTAGGTAAAACTTTTAATGCAATTATCACATATCCTTCTGAAATGTTTATCTTTTCATTGTATCTGGGTGTGACTTTTGTTATTTGCAAAATGTGAACCTTATAATTAAAGTTGTCATAAATTCTTGGGCTTTACCCCAGTCACTCATAAGGGTATTGAATACCCATAATCTCAACAGGCGTTTGTTATCTGTTATGCTTGCACAGAACATTAAGTGAATAAAAGTTTATATTTTGAAGATATGTTGTGTATAAAAAATTCATTATTTATAGGATATCTTCATATAATCTTATGACATGCTGTGAATATTTTAAGGAATTTAACTAAACTTAAAACCAATAAACCCATAAAACAAATCTCTATCACAAAGTGTCAACAGAGAAAGATCTCTAGAATTGCACCTACCCAGAATAGTCTCATAGAGATTTAAAAATGTCTAATTATATATGAAATCCTTTGGAAGAATCTTGAATGGTAACTTATATTGGATTTGTAACAGGAAATGAATACATAAATGTGTGATGCATAGAAAATAAGTTATTTTCTTGTTATTTTAAGTCATCAGAAAAAGACAGGACAGATTTTTAAAGAATCCTCATATCTTATTTTCTCTCATTCCATGGTGTTCTTTTAAAGAAATTGAAAAAGACTAGAATTCATTACAAGTCCTTAATTGCTAGTTTCTCTACAAAATAGATGTTTATGTGCAGGCTTCAGAATAGCTACCATTCATTTGAGGGAGATCTTGTACAGCCGAAGTTTAAATAAACAGCAATGTTTTACTAAGTTTGCAAAAGCATAATTAGTCCTAGAGGCACAATATTTTTAAGCGTCAAATACTTGTTCTCCAGCTGTACTATTTAGTTTTGTAGTTTCAAAGCAGCTTATCGCCATCTCCTTGAAGTCCAAGGCTTTTCATGACTGACAAGCACTTCACTGTGTGCTCAAAGAAACAGAACAATATATTGCCAGGACTTCATTGATAGAGGCATCTGCTACTTTTTTTTTTTTTTTAAAGTTCAGTAGTGCATACAAACTCCACTTCAAAATGAATTCCATGGGGGTCTGGTAACATTAATTTGTGTTTGTTCTGTCATGCAATTATATTAGAGAAATGAAGTAACTGACCAGGAGATTTCACAGGTGTGCAGAAATAGTAGTTAACAAATTTCCTATAAAACTGTATTAGGATCTGTAGGGGATAATACTATTCATTTCTTGTTTCTCCTAACAATACCCACATAGAAGTCACTTTATAGTATTTGGAGGTTTAAGTAGCAAATATTTCCTACATACAATAAATAACAAAGCCAGCATTTATCTTCACTTTAAGAACTTTGTAATGCAAACTTCTTATTATAACTAGTTGGAGTGATATGTTGATAGAGTTCATGGACCTGAAGTCACTTGCCATGGCACTCACAATTGACCTCAGGGGAACCAACAGACTATTCTCTGCACCTGAGAAAGTGTGCATCCCTATAATTATATTCGCTTGAAGCCATGGAGACTATGATTATTCATGTAAGGAATTCAAATGTGTGCCATATCACTCAATCCAAATCCATTAAGGAATAATCAAAAACAGGATGGCTAAATGATTGATGGATGATTGATAGATAGATAACAGCTCTTTTTCAATGGCAGCAGAAGCATTTGGGCAGTTGTTGGCACTGCTTCATCTTGGAATGCTCCTCCCTTCTGTTACCACCACACAAATCATGTTAAACATAAACCAAATGCTATTTCCTACACGAGCCTTCCCCTGTTTTATCCAAATGGAAACAACTTACTTCCTCTTTGACGCTGAACTTTTAAAAACAAGAATTATAACTTTTCTATTTTTAAATCCCTTTTCCAAGAGAAAGACCATGGGTAGTACAAATGACTTTATCCCATTCTACAATAAGGAAAGAAATAGAGGAAGATATTCCAAAACCTCATAGTCAAGAGTCACAATTATCTTTTCATGTCTATATTAGAACACTTCTCAAAATATATTATAGGCTCCTAAATCAAAAAAATAGAATGATCTCCTCTAATTCATGACAATTCTTAATATGAAAATAAGAGAACAATAAATATGTCTACAATAACAAAGAAGACAAAATCAAAAAGAAATCTTATGATGGGGTGTGACTGGTTAGGCTAAGCCAAAGCTCAAGCTAGGAATACTAAAGCCTAAAATGCATGCCACGGGACCTCAGGCCACCAAGATGGTGTATGAATGTACATGCCTACAGGAGTGAGAAGTTATTGAAAACTTAATCTAGAGAGGATCAACATACTCATGTCTGTATTTTATAAAGACAAATTATACCTGGGTAAATATTTAAAATAAATGTTAAATATGCAGGTTTAGTAAATGTAGTATATGAAAAGTTTTTATGTATCCATTTTAAACAGATGAAAACATCAAGTAAAAAATGAGCAAAAGATATAGCCAATTTGTTTAGTATATAAGAATTAAAATTTTGAACATCAGCAAAACATGTTTTAGCCCCAAACTTCATAATTCAAATTTTCTAATATCTGTAATACTCTAAAGCTACTGAAAATAATTTATTTAACTATATATTGATGAAGAAAAATGCCAACGATGTGTGTGTGTGTGTGTGTGTGTGTGTAGAGGCTCAACACTAAAAGTAGGAGCAGAGTAATGTGTTCCTAAGAAGTTAATAGACATCTAAGCTGAGCATTCAGTCTACATGGTTTATCTGACCAGATCAGTTACTCTAGAGCTTAATTGTATCATCATGTGCATTTTGATTTATTGTCCTTTGTATACTCCTCCAGCTTCCTTTTGAGGTCCTTGAGCTCAGGGATTCAATTTTTACATTTCATCTTTCCAGTAACAACTAATAGAGCCTGGGAACTAAGCAATTTTCAGTAAAATAATTAAGATTGAGAATCCTACTTGAAAAATCCACAGTCATCTCGCCTATGAGTTCAGGGAACACAATATCATTTTTATTTTTCCTCATGTTTTTGTCAGTGGTTTGTGTTGGTTTAGTTTTAAATATATTGATCCTTCTCTCCTGACTAGAGTTGCTGCTCTTCACTGATAGAAAGTATGTCAGCCTTTATTTACCCCCACTGCTTTTGGCACAGTGCAGAATACTGGATTGAGCCCAGAGCACTTAACATTTTGATTGATAATAAGTGTTCATTTAAAAAAAAAAAAAAAACGAGAAGTAGTTTTTCCTATTAAGCAACAATATTGCACAATAATTTCTTCTAGTCTTTCATTCTGTGTGACACACACACATATTCCCACTGCATTATAATGATCTGTGACAGGTGTGATTCCCTAATTTCTTGCAATAGGCTTTGTGCCTCAATTCACTCTATATCAGTAGTAAGAGTAATAAGTTGCCCTTCATCAGGAGCACACTCGTTTTAATTCTCAATTGGTTCAGTAGTCTCCAAGAGAAAATGAAATTTTCATGTCCACTCAAACGACACAGCATTGTTGAGGGAGAAAACTATCTTAAGGATAACATGAAGTAGAATTGGATTAAGAATTTTTGAGTAAAAGAAACTATTTATGTTATAAACCATTGGTATAATTTTACAATAATAATTAATAGTGACTTTGATGTGCTAGAAAATGAGCTAGGGATCTTTCTATGTATTATTTAATAAAATCTTCATAAATATTCCAAGACAGAACTGCCTCATTTTACAAGTAGGTAAATTATATATAAAGAAGTTTAAATGAGACAATTAAGAAACAGTAAGCAGTCAGATTAAGGTCCAAACCCAGTTCTGTCTAGCATGAAAATGCATGTTTTTTAATATCAAACTACATAAAGTTTTCCAATAGCTATTTTCCAAAGTGGCTTCTTTAACAACATACATATTCTTAAGCGCTAACTGTATGGTAGACACTTTTCTAGATGTTGTGACAAGAATGATAAACAAGTCAAAATTTCTTTGTTTTATATTCTCACTTTGTAACCAGTTCTTCATAGTCTACCCTTTTATTACCTTTCCTATTGCTAGGATAATATCTCCAAATAAATGAAACAGTGCTGTTTGTACAGAAATTACTGAATAGATGTAGGGCACTCTGAGTTCACCAGAAAAAAAGGAATTCTATGAGTCTAAGGTATTGTAATTACTGTGAATTGCTGCAAAAAACACCACGGCTCATTTTGTCATGTGCTTTGACTTTACTTTTTGTGTGTAACCTTCTATTCTTCGATTTTGCTCTTTTGATTTGTTCGTTTTTTTAAAGAGGAATTAAATACACAGATTACCAGTTCACATAGGCTTAAATTTGCATAAGATCATGCATAAAGGCTGGTGAGCCCTGGAAGGAACACATGAGCCATACTACAAAAGGCCTCAGACACAAAGAGACAGAGCTTTGCAATGCTGAGCTGCACAGCTGCAATGTCGGACATATTTTCTTCTTGGCAGAGGGCACACTTTGTCTAAGAGACACTGCATTGAGAAGTAAGGAATCCCCACGTGGATTAACTGCAATTTACTATGTTATGACTTAATCTTCAATATTTTGCTCTAGGGGAAAGTTTATGAAAACACCAAATGGTAGCAACGCACACTATTTTATAAAAAAAGCATTTAAAGATAAAAGCAAAGGCAAACCACTTTTGCTTAAATACTGTTTATATTTACTCTTTATTAGCTTGTATCTAGAAAGATAAAAGCATTGTAATTATTCTGTTATATATAAGAAATATCCAAGTCTTGACATATCTCCCTATTTCTTCCCCATTTCCTTAATGTCTATGCATGTACTCTAAGCTTTTTTAAGATGTTTAAATTTATATTTTACATGAATACATTATGCTGACATGATAAATTTTCAGTGTAGTTACATTATAAAGTTCTGATTAAAAGGAACCATTACAGTTTATTCATGGTCATTGAATTCAGAATTGAAAAGTTATGATTAAGTTAAAACTTTAATGTTTTTAGAATGAGTTTATAAATAAAAGAGAATAATAGAGGGCATGACTGTCAGGTCAAGTAGTTTCCCCCAAAGAGGGATTTTAACCAAAAGCACAAAAAACATTTGACACTTATCTTTAAATAGAACAATAGGAATAGGAAGGAAACCCTAAACTGGCATGCAAGTCAAAAATCCTGATTAGGCTGGATTGGGAAAAAAAACTGAAAGAAGCCCAAAAGCAATGAGAGTAACAGTAAATAAGAAGGGAGCAGAAAAAGTCAGGGAATTCATAGGAATGTTTTTGTTTGCTTGTTTTTATTTGTGTGAGTTTCTGGGAATTGAACCCAGGGACACTCTACTACTGAACTAAATCCACAGTACTTTTTCTTTTCTTTTCTTTCTTTTTTTTTTTTTCATTTGGAGATAGGGTCTGCTAAAGTTGCCTAGGCTGGCTTTATTCTTGGGATCTTCCTATCTCAGCCTCCTGAGTGTCTGGGATTACTGTAGTGCACCACACGTGCTGGCTAGGAATAGGTTCTTAAAAGAAAAAGATACTTAAATCAGTTAGATTTTGTTTCTTTTTGATTTGGTTTAACCAGGATATGTTGACTTATTGATGTTGTCATTAATTTAGAATTAGTACTAAAGATAGTATATGTTTATTGAGTGCCTTCATACTAAGGAGTGCAGAAAGACTTGTGCTTTGGAAACTGTTTTTAGTTGTGTTGGCCAAGTGTTTGCTCCAGATTTAAGTGCACATAATTCCTTTGCCATTTATAACTAACATGGGTAAATAAACATTGTCCCATTATAAATCACTTGATGAAATAGCATGCCCACACATGACTGGCATATAAAAATGTGCTCAGTAGATACTTTTTAAATGAATAAATAAAGATTGAAAAGAAAAGGAAATAAAGGAGTAACGGGAAGTGTGAACATAGATTATATGAAATTGCTACCCAATGAAAATTATGTCATAATTTCTTTGGGATAGGATTCAGTGAGTTAATACATGTGAGAATATTATTCAGAAACTTGTAAGGGCTCTAATAGTTACCCATAATTATGATTTATTCATAAAGAAACTACATGTTATGGCAAAGTGGATCAGGAAACAGATTTTTGGAGTCCTTCGGTTGAGGTTAGAAAATAAAGATATTTTTCTCAAAAGGGTAGATATAAAAAGTTCATATGGATTCTGAAAGGTCTCAGAGTCTGAGTTGTGAGAATCCACCAGCTACAACTGTATGCTTAGGGATAAATAGTGTTTATCACAAATCTCCATGATTGTAAATGATGAGTTGAGTTTCAATAAGAACTTTACTCAGGGTTTTAGTCAGCTTTTGCATTTCTGTGACCAAAAGACCTGACAAAAACAATTAGAGGAGGAAAAGTTTATTTGAGGGATCATGGTTAAGAGGTCTCAGTCCATAGATGGCTGATTCCATTCCTCAGGGCCCAAGATAAGGCAGAAAAGAACATCAAGATGGAAGAGTCTGGTGAGGAAAGCATCTCTGGACATGGCCACCAGGATGCAGAGAGAGCTTCACTTTCCTGGGACAAAATATATACCCCAAAGGCACACCCCTCAATGGCCCACCTTTGGCAGCCATATCCTACCTGCCTACAGTTACCACCCAGTTAAGCCCTATCAGGGGATAAAGCACTGAAAAGATTAAGGCTCTCATAACCCCATCATTTCACCTCTTGCCGCAGTCTGGCTGGGCACAATTCAGGAGCCACTTGTCAAAAGAAACGAACTTTGTTTTTAGAACCACACACGCCAAACAAAACAACTCCTTAGGAAAAACCTTCAGAGACCAACTGCCACCACGGGCTTCCCACAAGCCTCTCAACCTCCCCCACTCCTCCTGCTCTTGAGGCTGATTGGCTAGGTCGCGTGGGCAGAGCCAAAAAAGCCCCCCAATGAGCAGCTCCGTGGTCTGAAAGGGTGGGGAAACAGCCCAATGAGCATCACCGCAGAGGAGCCAATCAGTTGGCAGCTAGAAGTTTGCTGGGGCCACTGTGAGCCAATCATCAACTGGCAGCTGGAAGTTTGCTGGCAGCTGGAATTTTGCTGGGGCCTCTTCGGCTGTGGCTCTCAACAACCTCTAATCTTCTTGCATTATCTCACACATGAGCTTTTGGGGGAAATCTACTATTTAAACCATAGTACTCAGCATCTGGGAAAATAATGAACCAAGTTCATAAAGAACAACACTCACAAGAGCATGGTGCTAACCTCAAAGGACCTAGAATCAGCACAGATTTCTCTGCAAAATGAGTAGGGACAGCATTGACACACAGGTCTGTGCAATGCTACCTACATTGGCCTCTGGCCACCACTCCTAACTTGCTGCTACCTAGATTCACCCATACTGATGAGAAGATCCCTGGCCATCAACTACCTCAGGGCAGTAGATGAGGCTTAAGTTCAGTTTGATATATGTCTATGCACATGTGGTAAGATACTTGCACAGCATCTGGGGGTGCTGAATTATAGAATAAAAAGAGTAGCCATACACAGAAATGTACAGTTTTTCAATATGGGTTTGTTCTACTTATTGAGAAGTAGGTCTGGCATTTACTGACATATTCTTATGATTCTTAGGTTTTATTGTCACACTGATGTCCTGAGTTTTTGTTTACTTATCTAATTGCCTTTGTTTGCTATGGTCACTTCTGGTCAATGTAATTGCTCAGAGGAGATTGTTTCTATCTGCCACCTTGTTATAGGCTGAAGAAAGCAATGGCATGATAGGACATCTCTTATAGTTCTAGCCAGGAGGGTGCTATTTGTCATCAGAGGAAGTAATAAACACAGCTTTAAAGAGCGTATTCATCATCTTTCAGTGGACCTGTGCTCTTTACTTCTTCCCAGCCCTTCAATTCAGAGTCAATATTATAAGCTGATTTTTGCAGTACTTTCTACTCTTTTCCACAGTGCTTGAAAGTATTTCTCTTAAAGAGATACACATATCCCTGACTCCTAGGGTTTCTATTCATCCACCAAACAATATTCCATCTCTGATACAATGTGGAGCACAGAAAAAAAGAAGAGAGAAAGAGACTTAGTTACTCTTGACATAATCTTTTATGTACCCTCTAAAAAATGCTTCTTTCCCTATTTTATTCAATGATAAGAATTTTATACTTTTTGTGAACTATACAGCATGTATTTGTGGAGTATTTCTTAGCGTAAATATTTTTGCTCTAATCACAGAAGGTGACAAAGTAACTTACTGCTGCTACTTTTGCCCTGTGAATTCCAAAGACAGGTATGTATACTGACAAAAAGAGGTGCCATTTTTATTCTTAGAATATCTGGAAATGTTTGATAGATATGACAACTCATCTAAATAAGCTAATGATAAGCATTTTTTATATTTTAATGGATTTTTGAACAAAAATATATTTCTTCCAAACCACTATAACCCAAAATATTTATCCATGATTCCATAGCAAAAATTAAGAAGCCTAGATCCACTTTGATGACGGTCTTTTATTTTTATTATTATATTAAATCTAATTTATAATTAGATGTTACTTATATATTTTCATAAACAAAAGAAATAAAAATACAAAGCATAAAATACATATCAAATAGAGATGTATACTGAAACTTCAGAAGAGATAGGTTATGTAGGAACAACACTTACTTTTTAAAAAAAAATATTTATTTTTAGTTATCAGGGGACACAACATCTTTGTTTGTATGTGGTGCTGAGGATCGAACCTGGGCCGCACGCATGCCAGGCAAGCATGCTACCACTTGAGCCACATCCCCAGCCCCACAACACTTACTTTTTAAAAGCACCTTTTAATATTTGTTCATAAAAAATAAGTCAAAGTTTGGGGATAAATATTAGTAGCATGTGAAACTGGATAAAGTATTAGTATCCAATGTACACAAAGGATTAAGGAAAAGCAAAAGTATACAATAAAAGTAAATAAAAGACCTCAATGATATCAAGTATAAAAGGAAATATTAATAAACAAAAAAATTTAAAAGAGGTTCTACCCTCTGAGAAACAGAAAAACAAAAATTAAGACTATAGTGAGATAGATGCCTTTTGTATCTACTATACTGATAAACAATTTTTGAAAAAAAAAATCAAATATTAGTAAGACAGAAGAACACTTCTGGTAAGAATATAGTTTGTTTAGATGACTTTTGAAAACAGTGGCACAATTTGTTACTATGACATAGTTACAATGAGTGACTACACTTCTAGACATATAATCTAGAGAAATTTTTGAATTTTGAATTAGTAGGCAATCACTAGAATGTTTTCAACAGCATTATTCAAAACAGCAAAATCTTAGAATCAATACACATAGCCATCAAAAGGAAACTGGATACTTAAATTGGGATAGTAGAATATAATAAAATAGTCCATAGAAATGAAAAATTAATGAACTATAGTTTTATGCAACAACATGAATAAATTTTGGCAGGTGATCATGTTGAGTTAATCAAAAGCAAGTCACAGAGGGTTATAATTGTGATATTATTTTGATGAAGTTCAAAGCAATAATGAAAAATATCATTTCCAAGTTGCTGAAATGAATATATCTATAATCAATACAAAAAAAATATCTCTTAGCTATATCTACATATGAGATTAAAATCTATAAGCAAGGATACAATAAACTAAAAATTCAGAATAATTCTGTGATGGAGATAGATGCATTAAACAAAGTCTACATAGAGAGCTTAAATAATATGTTTGATCTTTTAAGTAGGAAGTTACAGACATGACTGTTTATTTTATTTTATAACTCATATAATGTTATATGTTTATGCATAAATGATCATACTAATTTTTTAATTATATGGATATATCAAATTCCTATAGCTATGACTATATATCAAATATTGTCCACTACATTATTTATTGTTTTTGGAAAAGGATGTATGGTAGCTTACATTAAAAAACAGTAGATTGCTTATGTATGTTCTGATCATCAGAAAAAAAAATTCACATTCAAAATGTACACAACAAATAGTCAAAATATTAAATATTAAGAATGAATAAATTCTCAATCTTAAGGCAATTGCTTGAATTCAGAAAACTTCCATGATTATACACTATGAACTGTTAGGCCAAAGATTTTGCCAAGCCCACAGACCTTTCTAGAGAGGATCCTTTAGTGCATATCACAATCCTGGCCTTTGTCACATGATCTTTGGACCACAGGTGTTGAGGTGGGAAGAAAGGTCAAATGATGTGTTCTACAAAGGCCTATGAGATGGTTTCTAATGGTACAATTACCAAAAACAATCATATATTCTCTGTGATGGAGCGAGTGGATAAATCTCAAGAAAAATTGTCAATAGAAATTATTATACTATGGGTCCTGTGTGGAATATTTCAGATCACCCAAATGCTAGAACTGCTTAGAATCTAGAGCGGCATGTCCATGGATAAATCTACTTCTAGTTGCAGAAATTCCCAGCTATAGTTTTGCTGTTGTTTCTGTGGTGCTTGACTACTCAATCTAACTAACTTTCACATTTATATCTAAAAGAAACACTTATTATTTGAAATAAAAATATTCTAAGATAAGATTCTTTGTAGTTATATCAATATACATAATAATGCTTCACAATGGACACACAATCCAGTTTCTTTCTCCATTATGTGCATATATATTACCATTAACTTTTTGTAAATCTTGTAGGCTCAATTATTCATTTAAATTATATGAAGTTGCCATATTTGTCATTCCATTATTGGATATATTGTTGAGATTAGAAAAGGTCATATCTTAGAATATTTCAATTTCAAATAGCATTTCTTTTGAATATAAATATAAAAATTAAGTAGCTTTGGTATCCAAGCTTCACAGAAACAAAGAAATAACTATCTAGATGGAACTTTCTGAGACTAGAAATATATTTTGCTTACCTTATCCCTAGCCTAATCCTTAAGCCTAACGCAAATGTGCTTCGTTCTACAACTAAATTGAAAATTAAAATTTCTATATAAACATTCTTGCTATAACATTTTATTTCAGAAATTTCATATCTTTTCTAAGGAATAGCTAAAATAAATAATGAACAGGGGCTGGGGTTGTAGCTCAGTGATAGAGCACTTACCTCGCATGTGTGAGGCACTGGGTTTGATCCTCAGCACCACATAAAAATAAATAAGATAAATAAAATAAAGATATTGTGTCCATCTATAACTAAAAATAAAATTTAGATGAGCAGAGAAAATATTCAAAACTGATTATAGAGAATTTAGTGTAAATTCCCCTAAGGTTAATATCCATAAAAATTAATGAAATTGTTTTTCAAAAAGCATATGAGCCTATATACTCAGTTGATTTGAAAATAATTTATATTATGAATTTCAGATGTGTAGAATAGCTGAAATTAGTCCAAAGATTTTTTTAAAAAAGAATTATTGTTTGGATTTATTGTCATTGTGACCAAAAGCCCCAACAAAAACAATTAGAGTAGGAAAAGTTTATTTGGGAGCTCACAGTTTTAGAGCTCTTAGTTTTTAGGCAGTTGACTCCATTCTTTGTGGCTTGAGGTAAGTCAGGACATCAAGGTGGAGGAGTGTGGTGGAGGAAAGCAGCTCAAGACACTGCATTAACATATTGCTTAGGTTAAGTCTCTTATTACCCAATCACTTCACCTCTAAACTCTCTTGCATTTACACTTGAGCTTTTAGAGGACACCTGATGTCTAAACCATAGCATCCTACTTTTGGACCCCCAAATCTCATTTCTATCTTACAATGCAAAATACCTTTAGTCTATTTTAAAGAGTACCCAAAGTTTCAAGATTATCAAAAGTCCAATTTCAAAGTCCCCTCTCAGACTTAAAGCAAACTCTCAGTGTGAACCCCTGTAAAAATCAAAAGAAAGCACACAGTAAACACTTCTGTTTGAAGAAATAGAAATAGAAGGAAGGGATGGGACCAAAGCAATAGAAATAGAAGGAAGGGATGGGACCAAAGCAACACCAAAATTCAACTGGGCAAAAAAATCATGTAGTTCCATGTCTAGCATCTGGAGCACATGGCATCATGATATTCTGTTCAAAAGATTTGTGTAAATCTGCCCCTGTGACTTTGCTGATTACAGCACATATAACCTCTCTGTTGGCTTGGCTCTTCTCAATTCCTGTAGCTTTTCTTGACAGACATCCCACATTGCTGGCATTTCTTAATCTCTGGGACCTCTACTACAGTTTTGGCTTCCATCGCACATCTCTACATCACACTTTCAGAGGCTGCCTTCAGGAACTCTGACACTGCTGTAATTTTCTGGTCTCCCAGGACTTCCTTTGAAATTTTAGTGGAAGATTCCATGACCCCCTAACTCTAGCATTCTGCATTCCTGCAGAACAAGTGCCATGTGGTTGACACTAAGGTCTGCTGCCATCTCAAGCACTAGCCAGTCCTCCAGGGTTAAGTTCTTGGGTGGCTGAGCATGTTGAAAAATTTCCTAAATACTCTGGTGTAATCAAGCTGCCCCCTGGTCTCTGTTCAAGGAAAGTTTTCTTTTATACTCTTCAGCCTGGGATGGATATGGTCTTACCAATTCCGGATATGCGCTCAAGTCATATCTCCTATTGTTTTCTGGGCAAAGTCTTTAGCGTTTCCTTAGTGGCTATAATGTTTTTAAGGACCCCAGTTTTACTCACAGTTTTCTGGCCAAACTGCAAAGTTTTCAAATCTTTCTGCTTCTTTCTCCTGCCAATTATCAAAATAAACTTGCTTAAAATCTGCCAGTAATATCCATGCCACTGCCTGAATACTATGTTGCTTAGCAATTTTCTTCTGCCAGATTAAGAAGTCCATCACTTTCAAATTGGCCTCATAGAAAGTCTCAGGACACAGGTAAAATGAAGACAACTTATTAGCCAGAGTGTAATATGAATGGCCTCTGGTACAATATCCAATAGAGTCCTCATTCTCTTCTGAAACTTTATGAGCCCTGTCTTTATCAGCCACAGCATTCTGGTCTTCTGAGCTCTTCCCTGAATTGCTCATTAAGATATATTTACAAAATTCTAAAGCTTTTTCAGTTTGCATCATTAAACTTTCCAAAATTCACCTCACAATTTCCAAAATGCCCAAAAAGCTTCTGAACCACATGATCAATTTAGTCACAGCAATGATCCCACTCTTGGTAGCAATTTCTGTTTTAATAAGCTTTTTTGCTGCTATGACCAAGACCTGACAAGAACAATTAGAGGAAGAATAGTTTATTTTTATGCTCCTGGTTTCACAGCTGACTCCATTTGGGGACCCAGGTAAGGCAGAACACCATGGCAGAAGAGTGCGGTGGAGGAAAGTAGTTCAAGACATAGCTGCAGAAAACAGAGAGACTAAGCTCAGCTCACAAAATATAATCCCCAAAGGCAGGCCCCCAATGACCCACATCCTCCAGTCACAGCCAAGCTGCTTACAGTCAAGTCTCAGTTAATCTCTAACAAGTATTAACACACTGCTTAGGTAGAAGCCCTCATAATTCAATCATTTCACCTCTAAACCCTTTTGCATTGTCTTACACATTGAGCTTTTGGAGGACATCTAAGATCTACACCATAACAAATACATTGAAAAGATTTAGATAAGAGTAACTTTGACTTTACAGAACTTGAAAACTTATCTTATGATTACATGATTTCTTTTTTCTTTAGTGTGTGTGTGTGTGTGTGTGTGTGTGAGAGAGAGAGAGAGAGAGAGAGAGAGAGAGAGAGAGATCCCAGAATAAGAAGTTGTATATTTTTTTTCAACTTTATTTGGGTATAATTAACAAAAAAATAATGTGTATTTAAGGAATGCAAGGTATATATGTGGGGGGAGTAGAACAAAATGATTAATCAAGCTAATCTACACATCTATTAATTCATATAGTTATCATTTTTGTGTGATTGGTAAGAACAGTCACTATATACTATCTTAGTAAATTTTAAGTATACAATATTATTTACTTTGATCACCACATTGTACATTCAATCCCTAGAACTTAGTCATTGTGTAATTGAAAATTTGTATGCTTTGACAAATATCTCCCCATTTTTCCCACACCCCAGACCCTGGAAGCCATCATTATAACCTTTTTCTGTGAGTCTAGCATTTTTGAATTCTCATATAAGTAAAATCACATCTGTATCTGACTTATTTCACTTGGCATATTTTTTTTTCAGGTTCAACTATGCTGACACAAAAGGCAGGTTTCCTTCCATAACCAAATAATATTCTATCATATATATATATATATTCTATCATTATACACACACACACACACACACACACACACACACACACATATATATATATATAATTTTTAATCATTTGTTTGTAAATACTTTGGTTGGTTGTATATATAGGCTATTATGAAAACATGAAATTTTAGAGCTTAAAACCTGTATGTCATCGTCAATGGCAAAATATTTCTTCTAACATTGTCTTTTGTTTTACACACTGTTTTTGACTTACAAGGGTAACTGTTTGCCCAATATCTGATTAAATGTGTACAAACTTAAAAAAAATGGGAAAAATAAGCATATAGTATAATGCATTTGAAGAAAATTAAATGAATTGCAATTATTATAGAAATATTTACAATTCAAATAGAAGCAGAAGACTCTAGATACAAATATCATTAGAGGAAATAATTAAGATATCTGCAAATATTCATAAGTGAACTTACAAATTGATTTACCTTTCCATCACACGTGTCTTAGTCCTTAACCTCATTTGTTTAATATTTCATTTATCAATAAATATATGTAGCATATATAAATATATGAATATACACATAAATACATGGAGTTTACATATATGCACACATGTATACAAAGGAATAGATACATAAATATATGTAATTTTTATATACACACACAGACACAAACACACACATACACACATCAGCTTCTCTCTCAGCTTATTGGACAGTGTGGTGCATGATGTGCAAGGTAATAAAACAAGATGACACAGTTTGATCACTTTAAGAATCCAAGTGGGAAAACATAAAGTATCATGAGGTCTACTGGCAAGTAGCCTTGTATTTATGAATTGAAGTTATCAATTCCCACTAGAAGTAAGTAAAGGCATCTGTTACCACATTCTGTTCAAGTGAACGCATGTGTTCTACAAAGAATGCCAAAATCAAGTGTAGTCTATGACCTCGTGCTTTGGAAGCTAATTTTTCTCTAGATTTCTTTTGTAATTTGTGTTAAAGTGTATGTGTTGCACATGGTGTCAACTATTACTCAAACATAGCCTAATCCAACTTACTGACAAGTTGAGTGAAATCAGCTTGCTAGGACTATTTACTTTTACTATACCATTTGTTTAATGGATAAATATATTAGGTTTTTCATCAGAGGTTTTTTGTTGTTGTTGTTGTTTTGTTTTTTAATATAAGAAAAATGACCCACTTTGTTATACTGTTTTGAGTACGTGTAGCTACTGCTCCCCATTCATGCCAGCAACAACAGGATGGTTGATTATTTCAGGAAGATACATGATGTAGGGTGTGGGGGAAAGAGGTTGCAGTTCTTAAGATTTTTCAGAATGTAGAGAGTAGAAAGGGGAGAAAAGGAATGTTGACAAAGGACTAACCAGAGAAAAGCTTTTTCCCAACTAACAATAACACGTTCTCCCTGGGCAGCAGGTGCAGAGGGAGATCTGTGAATACTAGATGTACTTCAGGGGTTTGCAATACCCTGAGGTATACTTCAGGGGACAAAATCCTGCATACAGGGCTGGCAGTTTTTCCAAAAGATTTCTGTCTTCATTATTGCAGAAAAGTAGCAAAGACTCTAGGTAAGAAAGGGTTATGTGATCAGAAACAATAGATATCTCAGCAGGAATCTGTGAGACATAGAACTGATGACCAAAGGCCTCCTTTTCCCCAATGTGCAAGATCCCAGAATTTTTACAAAATTTAGAACATACCTTATATACAAACAGAGATATGAAAAATTGTGGTATATGTGTGTATTAAAATTGTAATGCAAAAAAAAGTACATGTACAATAATGGCATAAATTGGCGTGAACATACTTCATATACAGAGATAGGAAAATTTGTGCTCTATATGTGTAATAAGAATCGTAATGCATTCCACTGTTGTTGTGTACTTTAAAAATAGTAATTAAAAAAAGAAAAGAAATGTAAATTTTAGTCTTAGAATTTGATGCCACGTCAATAGAATGGAGACTGAGGAGCAGTATAATATTAATTGTGAGAACTAAAGACATGTTTCTTGCACACTTAATATTATGGCAGAAGTTAAAATTTGTCCTAAATATTTGTGCCTAAAACTTGTCCTTAAAACTTGTGCCTAAATACTGGTTAGCACTTAGAAAGTACACAGTAAAGATTCACTATTATTACTATTCTTGGTTAAAATTAAAATGAAAAATAAAAGGAGCTATGGTACTCTGACAGGAACTCAGATTCATATATATTAGAGAACATAGATAATTCATATTCAAATGAATAAGTAAAAATTTCTTTATTATTTGAATTTCAACACTCTATTCTACAAGGAACCTATCCATAGAAACTAAGAAATGAAACTGTGGTGTACTAGTAACCCCATCACTCTTCCACATGTTACCCAGTCCTCAGAAATTCTGAAGCCATAATATACCTAATGGGCTTGGTATGTTACCTCTGATTTAAATAGAATTCCAAAAATCAAAATTATCTGACACTGACCCTGGGGTGGGGAGCAGTAATAGAAAAGTTGATGAGATCCAAATAAAACCTGAAGATTAATTTTTAGTAATATAAAAACTTTGGGTTCTGAGTTTTGATAAAGTACAGTAATATAAACCAAAATGGGGCAAAAAATATGCAATCCTACATGAAATATTAGCAACTATTTTGTTAATTAAATATTAAAACAGAATTAAAAGTTTGTAATTTAAAATGAGAAATTATTTGATACAAACACATCTTGTACTTGAAGTGGTTCAAGAGAAAAAAACCTAGGTTGAGCCTGACACAGATCCAGCTAATTTTAAAAAGCATGCTGGATAGTAAACTCAGTTGAAAATAAATTGGGAAAATGTATACAGTGAGCAAATGTTTATTGAGTACCAATTTGTGCAGTGAAATAAGAAAAAAAATAATGAATTAGGTATAGTTCAATTTCTAGCAAGAGATACAAATACATAAATACAGAATTATGGTTCAACAGTAATGTTTTCTACAAGAGGGTCTTAGAATGTTACTAGGATTTATAAGACAGAAAATATCTACTCAAATATTGGATCAAAAAAAGTTTTGAAGATGCAGTGTCATTTGAATTGGCCTTGAATGATCACTTGTCTCTGGAAATGTGTTGACTAGGGAAAGAATATGTTACATAAAGTCAATAGCATATAAAAGTTGAGAGGAAATAAATGTTATAGTGGAAAATAAAGACAGAAAGGCAAATGTTCTGAATTTTGCAGAGTACCTTGAAGACTAGGTCATTGTGCTGTATTCACTTTTGCAGGGTTTTGACTTAGGAAGTAGTGTCATGACACTATCTTCAAAGCACTGCATTCTTCTAGAACAGTGTGTTATTTTAATACAGAATCAGAAAAGGTTAGATAATGTTTCCCTTAGTAGGATGAATGATAACACCCCCAAGAGACAAATCCTTGGGAAGAGAGCAAGCCAACAGCTGGGAAAGTTCAGTGTGAAAGCAGATAGTTCATCAAGAGGAAATGTTGACATATGCCAAGCGGTGACATGGGAAATTAGTTATTTCCAAGGACAGAAATTAACAAATTTCCCTGTAGGACCACAGAGTGTGAGGTTATAGAAGTCAGGACAGGAAAATGGTGTAGAAAAACATATGGTCAGCACAAGGGATGCAGACACCAGAGGTCAAGCTGTCATACTCATGCTGAGGACAGGAATCCATCCACCTTGCAAAGAAAGGGGGTCAGCAGAACCAGCACTTGGCCTGCCTAGAGAGGATGAAGTGGAAAGTCAGTTATAATAACCAAATCAACTCCAAGTCTGTGCCCAGCTTCATTCATCTCCTGCCAATATTAAAGGAGTCTCTAACTCGCCCCAACTTTGTAAGAGATCCATGAGGCAGGAGACTCTTTATGCTGTAGAAAAGGCACATGGAAGGCTGAGAAATGCTTCACCATGGAAAGAGGTTCAATAGGAATTTATACCGAGTGGAGTATCAAAAGAGCCAGAGCTTTGGTCTAAGAAATGTTAGATGGCACCAAAAATAAAACCACTGAAACTAAACCACATAGGGAGAACTTTATGCATGAAGAAGTATTCCTGATGGAAGAAAATTATGTGTCCTGCCTTTTCCTCTTCTGTCATCCTAGACCTGGACAAGTTAAACATCCTCTTAGGTTAAGTAAATATTTCTTTTCTGACAAGAGAGGTTCAAATGGAAAGGACATCATAATTAGTCTGATTCTGAATTTTATCAAATATACCCTTTGGGATAGCCAGAGTTGCCACCTTGGACAGTTACCAAAACAGAGATTGGATATTGGGGCTAGCATATATCCTTATTAAAAACAAGTCATACACCTGACACTGAGTCCTTAGAACAAGAAAGAATACTTGTTTCCCAAATTGAAGAATATATTTCCATTCTTTTAAACTGTTTCCAAAGCTAATTTGAGAAAGGAATACTGCATAACTTAAATAGAAAGTCAAATATAATTTATTTAGAATAACTGATCATAGCAGTAATATTTCCATACCTTGTTATCTGAGACATAATCATTCCTATGTGAAAGACTTTAACAGTGAAGCCTGTACTCATATAGTTAATGGAACTCAGATCTGTTGAACCCAAAAAGTGAGGGAAAACAAATTAAGAAATGTTAAATGGTAGATATATAGCAAATCACTGTTATACATAAATCAATTTTTTAAACAGTACCAAAATTATTTATACTCTCATGTATGTGAACATTAGCATTTTTAAATTTGCGTTACGTATTAGAGAGATCAAGATGAATAAATAACCTTATAGGCAAATGATATTTATGTTTGAACAGGGCAATCTTTTAGAACTAAAGCCAGATAAAGAACTAAAGCCAGATAAATAAAAAGATAAACTTTAATGATAAAAGATACCATATTTTAAAAATATATTTGTAAGGATATAAAATACATACTAGTTTTTCTAAGCAGAAAGTGATTTAATCATAAATTTAAAAATCATCTATTATCTTCCTATACATTGAACATCCTCTCACTGACGTTGTGGCACAACCAATTCTCCAGCCTCTTTGAGCATTCTACATCTATTTCTAGGGCAGGTGCTTGCTATCTTCAAAGCATTTATTCTGTCACCATTTAATATGGAATTAAGAGAGGTTTGAGATACCTATCTTCAATAATTTTCAAACTTACCATTTACAGTTGAAATACAGCTTAGAATTCATAGACAAGTTAGTAAATTAGAAAGAATGAAAAGACAAAGTTGGGATGATTAGCATTTTTGCCTTAATTTTTTTCAGAAATCCACAAAATAAAATATATTATTTTGACAAAGTCATCATATGAACCCTTCTGGTGTAATCTGAGAATATAGAAATAAAAATGAATATGATTTTTTTACTTAGAAAATAAAAAGCTGATATTTTTCTGAATGGTGTATGATAAGAAAAAGTTGGTTATTTATGGCAATTGTGCATTTATTATTCTTTTTAGCTCCATTCTTGTGGGAGCCTCTTGAAGATCATGAAAATTTCTGAGAGTCCATTAGTTCTATTCTGGTATGAAAAGTTCTCTCTCAGAAGTAACCAGAGAAAAAGCTCTTTGTTTAGAAAAAATAAATTGATCCTTTCATTATAAGATGATTCTAAATTAACTCAACATGCAAAAAAAGAAAAAGAAACTTACATGTACGAAGTTAAAAAATGGAATAAAGTTCTTGTTTTATATACAAAGAGATATGTGCTTTCTAAGTATTTCCATTTCAAATGTATTTCACATTAGGTAAAAATGATCCCCTAAAGCAAAATCAATATGGGGCAAAATATATGAAGTAGAAAACTCAGTCAAATAGAGTCTAACCATATTTGTATGAGTTCATAAAGTGTCTATTTTGCTTTCTTATTTCAAATTTAATTTGACATTATCTACTTGTGACTAGTGGCTATCATATTGGACAATGTAGTTACATAAATAATTATTCCTATAGTTTTCTTTAGTTGAATCCAGTTGTCATTGCTGAATCCCATCATCATCAACCACAACAATCTTCTATATGTCAATGTTATACATCCAATTTGACCATCATCTTTTCCTATCGCTATTCTGCCTTTGAATTGATTACTCCTATAACTTCTTTCACAGTATCTATTCTAACATTTTTTGACCACTATGACCAGGCCATACATAAGGTACCCAGGTTCTATGAGTGTGTTTTTGGATAAGATTAACATTTAAATTGGTAAATTGAGTGTGATGGGATAATACAACACAAGGTTCATTGCAAAATTCTTGTAGGGAAGGTCCAGTAGCAATAAGCTGGACAGGTGTGTCTCTGCTCTACACAGTGCCTCAGAGTCTTGCCAGTGAGCAGTAGCTCCTGTTCCTCACGATGCCTTCTCCAGGGAGTCTATCTAGATGAACACTTATCTCTTTATTGTGCTCTGAGCTGCAAGGAGAGAGATTATTTAAGTTAGGCTACAGAAGGAGCAACATGATCAACTTGCTTACTTTTTTTTGTTCTTTGAATGATCAGTATCCCAAGGAGCAGCTGTCCTAGTGCACATTCAAGAAAGAAAGTTTCTACGGATAACATAAACTTGTCCTAACTCCCAGAATACATGAGAGAAATCCAATGTCTGTCAAGATGATATGTGTCTGGACATTCCAGCCCAGACTAGCTCTCATTGTTCGCTTCACTTGGCTAGGTTTTTGAGAACAGAAAGGGGCATTTAGGGACATAGTGTTTTTCTTTCCCCTTTGTCCTTAAGGATGATGCACTGGTAAAGCCAATTGCCCTCCCTAACGTGGGTGAGTCTCAACCCAATTCAGTCAAAGCCTGAATAGAAAGAATTCTTCCTATCCAAAGCCTTCCTGTCCTCAAAATGGGACTTCATTTTTTTTTAAATACTGCTTTCAGACTCAAAATGAAAAACTGGCTTTCCTGGATCTCCTGCTTGCTGACTCATCCTGCAGATTTTGGGACTTTCCATGCTCCAATAATCATATGAGCCAATTTTTTACAAGTCTCTTTCTCTCTCCCTTCCTTCCTGAGTTTCTTCATTCATCTCTCTCCTTACTCCCTCTGTTTCTCCCTCCTACTGGTCCCCTACCTGCCCACCCCACACTATTGGTTCTGTTTCTTGGAGAATCCTAGCTTTGCAACTACTGTAATTGCATTTTGGAGTCCCTTGCTTCTCTCCTCATCATGCTCTGAACCTTGTATCTATCTCTCTGTATTCTTAGCACCTCTTCTTTGAAACTGAATGTTGATGGTAAAAATTCACCATAACAATAATTGGACTCACTTTGGACCCACAGAACATACCTTAGTGATGTCAGAAAACTCTTTTGTAGTGCTTTTTTCAGGTACTGTAGCATTCTTCTAGATGAGTATTTATAACCTTCTTTTCTCTCATCACATCACAATGTCTTTTCTTTCATCCAACTCTCAGCAATACTTTTGATTTCAATTCCACTGAGAAATTTCACTGAAGAGCTTATATACACCACTTATGTCCCACCACCCTCCTACCATCATTCTCACCCCTCATATGCTGTCTTTGCACCTGAGATCAGATATAAGACCAGACTCCTAAAAAAGCAAAGCCCTCCTTCCTGCACCATATCCCATCACCTGCTATCTTTCTTGACTTCTCTCTCACATTAGGGAGAAGATAAAGGGAAGCCCTTGAATAGATAAGGACAGTGGCTGCTGAGGCTACTGAGGCTCCTCTTCACCTTAAAGAAAACATTCCTTCAAAACAGAAAGGAAACATTATTTTGAGGGTTAAAATTTCTAATAAGGCATACCACCATCATTCCTCATAGAACTTAGACTATGAAGGATCACTTAGCCAGAGAGAAATTTCTGTCTATTTGAATGTACCAAGCCTTCAAATTTAATCAAGAATATCCATACCCAAGATTGGCATGGGCATTTTGAAGCTTTTTCTGTGAAACGTATTGCATGTTCTTAAAAAATAAGCATGTCATTTATAAGGAGCTAAAAATTAATGATTTTTTTTGTCACCTTGTTAGTCTTTTGAATTTCTATATAAACCTAGGAAGAAGGAGAGACCACTCCAAGTTCAAGTTTGAAATTCTCACCATACTGATAAGTGTAATTTCACAGTCAGATTTAATTTGATTTGGGGAAAAAAAATAAACCAATGTGACATTTCTGAACTCAGATATGATGACTGAAAATTCATACCTGGCATATATATGGGACAATTTCCAGGATTATTAAAATTTTCATGCATCAGATAATGACAACTCAGATTAAAAACCCTATAATTGGAGCTAACTAATTTTTTTAAAATAATAGCCATGACCTGAGAGAGATCTAATACATAAAAATGAGTGTGAACCCTCAAAAGTCACTGGTAACTTGGTGAATACCAGTAGACCGTAATGAGTCTGGGTTTGCAAGAATATGTCAAAATGTTTTAAAGCCCTTGAGAAGACATGGGATGACAAGGAAAAAGAATTTTCAAAAAGGAAAAGAGTTTGAATGCTCCTTTGTTACAGTCTTTTTGGAAGATTAATTTCTGTGCAGTTCCCTATAAAGTAAGAAACTTAAAAGTGATCTTTTACCCTCCATGTTCAGACTACAGACCTAAATGATTCAAACCTTCTAATGGCACACAATCCTTAGTCTTGACTCATTGTAGCTAAAAATGTGTTAATTTTTTTGTAAGTTAGGACTACACAACAAATTTTTTAAAAATATTTTTTACTTTTAGGTGGACACAATATCTTTATTTTATTTTTATGTGGTGCTGAGAATCGAACCCAGTGCCTCACGCATGCTAGGTGAGTGCGCTTCCACTTGAGCCACATCCCCAGTCCTAACCAACAAATGTTGAATAGGCTTAGTAAAAGTTGTTTCACTAAAAAAAAATAAATAAAATAAAATAAAATAATTACCTCCAAATAAGGATGTGTTTTAGAAATAAAATGGCTTCCCAAGTAGAAGAGTAAATTAAAGTATCAAGTGGCAGATACAATGGTGTTGGTGCAGCAGTGGTGGTTTTTTGGGCTAGGACATGATGAAAGTTGATGGAGTATCTGATTTCCCATATTTGGGGGACATTCATACAGAATTAACCAGCATTTCTTTGTCTGTGATTGGACAGCTGAGTATACTGAAATAGATTCAAAGGATTTCTAGAAACTAGGAATATGTGAGGTCAAATATTTGACTCAATGTGTGTTGCCCTGGAGAACTTCTCAGAACTATTCGTGCATTACAAACAGGATGCAGATGAGGCAAGTTGAGAGGCATGCTGTTCTCCAAGTCTACTCAGACACCAGGAAATGTTACATGTTTCTCCTGACTTTATGCCACCAAAGCAGTTTTTTTTTTTAAAGAAAGAGAGGAGAAAGAGAAGAGGAAATGATTAATGGCCATCACAATGAGAGCAGTCATCCACAAATAGATTAATTTCAGTGGTATCAGTCCAAGCTTTGCCACCTGATGTGTTATATTAGTTCAGTTCAAAATTTTTACTACTTGTCAAGCTTTTGAGGGGCCACCTAAGAGCATCTTTTCATATATCTTCTAAAAACTTTGTTCCAGTTGTTCCCATTGACCAGCAACATTAGCATTGCTGGGAGATTGCTAGAAATGAGTAATCTCTAAGCATACTCAAAATGTATTGAAGAGGAATCTGAGTTTTAATAAAATCCCTAGATAATTCATATGTACATTAAGGTTTGAGAAGCAATGCCCTAAAACCTGGCTCCCAGAGTAGGAAAGTCCATATCATTTCCTAAATATTAAAGTCCCTAATTATTTATGTATATTATTTCCTGGTATTCAGGTGAATTGGAGTAAAAGAATAGACTGCCTAGTAACACTATCCTAATGCAATGAGAAAATTTCAGCATTGGCCTGCTAGATCTAGGCTGTGTTATGATAATAAACAAACTCAGAAATCTCAAAGACATATTACAATAGAAATTTTCAATTTTTGATTTCTGGTTTTTATGTGTTGGAAGTCAGTATAGGTCATGTGATTTTCCTATACATTGTGGCTTAATTATCAGGAAAAGGTGTCATCATTTAAGATCACTGTGAGAGGAAAAGAAGAGGAAAGTGGCTTATCACCTTTTCCTTGACTGAGCCTAGAACTGACAAAAATCATTTGTTTATGATCCCCCGCCTAAAACAGGTTAAATAGTAGAGTATCTGAATATATAGTGAATTCTGTTCCCATCTCTTGAGTGTCTTCATAAGTATCAAATTTTTATTTGGTCCCAAATATTTCTCCTGTAAAAGGGTTAGAGTCACTACAGGCGACCTGCCTGAAGTGTTCTACTCATTGTTTTGTTGTTGTTGTTGTTGTTGTTTTTCACTAGCTACTGGATCTCTATTAAGTGGCCTGTTACTTTCATTTTTCCACTTTTTGGGGCTTATGTTCAGATTGTAGGGAGCCTCAAGCAGTATGCATACATACAAATGTCTTTACCCTTGTGAGTTGGCAAGTATAAGCCATTAAAATGTCATTCTCCACTGATCACCAAACAGAAAGCTTAGTTCCTTCCAATACTCCCTAACTTAGAAGATTAAACAGCACATATTTTCAACTTCTCTTTAATTCTTTATATACAAGAAGGATGAAAACCACAAAGACATTAATGTCAAACTCCCATCATTATTCCAGATAACTTAAATCTCTGTAGGTCAGGCTATCTACAGAATCTTCCATATTTGAATATTCATTCCCTGGATTCTTGAATGTTGTCCTCCATGATCTTTACTCCTTGAAGAACAGATTCCTGGGTGAGTTATTTTTATTAAGAGCAAGACAGAGACTAGACCCACTTTCATTGCATTCTTGCTGGAAAATGCTCTGCAACATCAAGATATCCAAGAAGATATTTACAGGAAACCTAGGAGACATCAAACTATGATTTAACCATAAATTCTTTTTTCCTCACTTAACAGAAGAAAAAAAAAAACTTGACTTGCAAGCATATTTTTCTCTACAGTAAGTCAAAATACAAAGAAGTACTTTACTTAGTAAATTACTATGTAGAAGTTAGAACCAAAGTTACTTCCCTCTAGCTTCTAAACTATTTCTAACAGATTTCAATGACTCACATCATCTTCAGTACCAAGAATTATTTGGAAAAAGGGTAGATGTTAGTATTGCCAAAGTGTGTCACATTGGTAAATATGGTTGCCATACAGTCAGAGATAGACAAAAGGGTTTTGAGAAGGCTCAAGGAAGGACCGCCCACACCAATAATATAAAACATCCTATGATTTACATATGTATGGACCTATTTCCTGTCCCAAACCTTGGGTCACAGGGTCAGATGACCATAGGTTAGATGTGTCCCTCCTGCATTTCTGGAATGGCTAATTGAAAGGGTCAAGAGGTTTTGTAGGAGGGATAGGTCCAGAGGCCTAGAAGGAAACCTGCCTCAGTCTCCTCTCATACATAAACAACTCTACCTCATCCCAAGTCAAAACTATTTTACAGTTTCATTTTTACAAGGATAGTATTTCAGCCAGATATCAAGAAGAATGTAAAAGAAACTTTTGTATGATCAATATTCCAACCAATCCAATAAAACTGGCCAGAATAAAAACACCTACAGATGGACTCTGCAAATTCAGTCATATTCTGGGTCCAGACACGTAGCCTAGAAAAGACACAGTGATGTGTCTGGTGTATTGAAGGCCCTATAAGACCAAGGATTGTGGTTACAGTGATGCTCTAGATATTTAGGCTGTTCTAGAATACTGACCAACTCAGCAAATCATAATGCACACATGTAAAGCAGTTCAGTGTCATCAATCTCCTCAGACCCCATAACTACCTAAGATCAGTGACTTAAGGCAGATTGATAAACCACATTATATTATCACCTTTGACCCACTAATCCTGTTTCTTTCCCCAACTTGTCTTCTGGCACTCAAAAAATCATCTGCTCCTACTGTCATGGCTACTTATGCATGTCAGTTAAAGGCAGGGAAGACTGAGATTACTCAGAGATTTTAGTTTAAGGACAGATTTTCCCCCGATTTTAGTTTGGAATGGTTTTCCTCTAAATATCTCAAGCTGCAATATAAATGTATCTTGTTAGGACAACTCTAAATCTCAACAAAGAGTGAGATAAGAAGGTGATAATTATTTCTGAGATTCTATTGACTACTTAGGATTGTGCACACTTCTGAACCTATCACAGAGGAAGATATTGGACCAAATCTTCTTAGAGACTTTCTAACCTGTCTTTATTAATGTCAAATATATGCTTTTCTCTCAAGAACATTATCATTACATTGATTCATTATTGTCTTTGAATTTTTTTAATACAGAAAATGTACAAAATGTACTAATATATTGGTGATAACTATTAAATATGATCAATTCACAATGATTGTACTGCATAAAGATTGTTCAAACTATAATCTGAAGGGAGAGAGAGAGAGAGAAAGAGAGAAGAAGAGGGAGATGGAAAAAAAAAAAGAAGCTCCTAGTAGGAAAGTAACTTCAACAAACAAAAAGGAAAAAGTGTTTTCAAGGGATAATACCCTTTCCAAAAAGAGTAAGGCCAATAATTTGTATTTTATTTATTAATTCATTCATAAATATATTATTCTGTGTTAAATAACTACTTAATAAATTTCCTTTTGCTTTCTTCCTATTAAGTTTGTACTGAAAAGGTATATGATGTATAAGAGAGTATGAAGACTTATTCTGATAAAAGATAGAAAAGAAAATAAGTAAGAAAGTGTACAACAGGGCTGTAAAGCATGGTGAATGCCAGGCTGAGGGTATAGCTATTGTGATGAGCTTTCAATTGGTATCAATAAATAATTTTCCTTTGAGTATATTTCCTATAGTCAGAGGAAAATCACGTAAAGACATTAATAAACAAGGAAATAAGGGTTTGGGATTGTGGCTCAGTGGTAGATCACTTGTCTGGCAGGTGTGAGACACTGGGTTCAATTCTCAGCACCACATCTAAATAAATAAATAAAATAAAGGTCAATCGATGACTAAAATAAATAAATAAACCAACAAATAAATAAGAAGGATATGAGGAGAATAGAAAAAAATAGAAAGTGAGTCCATTTTGTTAATGTTTAATTGCAGAGGATATTATAGAAATAGCAGAATAGAATCCTAAACATGGAAGAATATAATAAACTCTTAATAGTTATTTCAGGAATATATTAAAAATATATTCCTAACATTATATTTTCTTGAGAACTATTATAAACAAGCAACTAAATAAATCATCTCATGTTTAACAAATAAGTATCTTGCAAAATACAGATTTCATTTTTAACTTGGCAAAGCAGTTTCACAGCTGTCAGTAAATAACTCAGGAAAATCTCACCAACAAAAGAGCCATTACATGGAAAAGAGAAATTCCAGAGGAATAATGGAAGGCTTACTTGGGGAAAAAATAATAATTTTCAGTACATTTAAATACAGATTTAGATTTCTCAGCTGCATTTTTGTCTGCATAAATAAAATAACTGGTTTGAAGATTTCCACAAAGAGTTTATATAGACAGTATTAAATAAATAAGTAAAGATAAACTGTTTTGCTTCTATTCTATATGAACAAAGTAAGCCAAAAAAGCTAATTGGCAATCTTCTCTAATCATCTAGAATTTACAGGAAATAAAATTTTCCAAGGTTGTGTTCATGTCTGGCCATTATGATCACTAAATTGCAAAATCTACGGAAAGAGCAACTGTATTTTTCCTTAGTTGGTGAAAAAATTCAGCATAGCCATTTGTGTCATAGACTTTGCAGCTAAATTGCCAAGATGGGAAATCTGATTCTGTCACTTACTAGCAGTGTGACCCAGATCTCTGTGCTTCATTTTATCATCTATAAAATGGGGGTGCTAATCATCAAACTCACATCCTATGGTTGGGTAAAGTGGATACACTGTGTAGTGATTACATAGTGATGGCTTTTCTGAGCCTGATAACTACACACACACACACACACACACACCCCCCCACACACACACACAAGAAATTACATAAAGCAGGTCTGTTACCTACTGATAAGCAGCAAGGGACAACAGAAATCAAGGGTTGATTGTGAGCTGATCCTCCAAAGCTCAAGAAAGCTGCTCATAGTGGATGAAGCTGTACCTGCCCATCCCCCGCATGCACTACAACTGAACAACACAGAAACCCTGGTTTTAGACCACAAGGTGTCACATGACTTGGGCCTCAGCACTGAGCCACATCTTTTCTCTAGTGGGGGGCCTGGAACAAAAGCCAGGGCTATTCCGGCCAGTCTCTTTGTATGTCAGGATATTACATTTCCAGCATATTCTACAGTTGTTCTTGAAAAGTACTAGCAAGAAAAGGGTGGGAACTGGATTGGTCCAAGGTCACCTGGAGAACAGTCCTGGGGTTTGTTGGAAGGAGAAAATGTAAACTTACTTACCATAGTGCTTGACAGTGTTAAATCTCACTGCAAGTTGTCAACTTGTACATGACCTTACTTTGGTAGAACATTGATGATTATTACAAGTGAAGAATGAGAATTTGAATGTGAAGGAGGAAGACAAAGGGGAAGAGAAAAATTCACAAAGGAGAAAGGGAAGGGGAGAAGGCAGAATTCAGTGTTAAGTGAGTAAAATAAAGAAAAGAGAAAATAAAGGTAATGTCCTTTCTAGGAAATACAAAAGTGATAGCAGTAACAATGATATATCACACTCATTGGATTCTCCAGTCTTCTCTGTTGGAATTTATATGGGCAAATTATCATAACCTTGCACTTTAAATATAATGCTCTAATTAAGCCAAAATTCCAATAGAGTTATTGGACTAAACATACAACACAATTTATTGTGTAACTGACCACTGACATTCAAAGTATGAGATAAATCATTCCCTTCTTCTAGCAGTCAAACTATTTAATGGTGATTACTAGACATAGGATTTGCCAACAATCAGTATAATGGAAAGCTATTGTTTGCGAGCTATATCACATATTTTGAAAGCTTGCTCATTTATTTGGTTCTTTCATACTACTCAAGATAGTGGTTAAAAATCAAACCATGCAGCCGGGGCTATAGCTCAACAGTAGAGCTTGCCTCGCATGTGTGAGGCACTGAGTTTGATACTCAGCACCACATAAAAAGAAATAAATAAAGCTATTGTGTCCATCTAAAATTAAAAATATTTTTTAAAAAATCCATGCCATAGAAGTCCACAGGGGTAAAAGTCAGATCATGAAGTTCCATAGACAGAGGTCTTCAGTGACAGTCAAGGCATCCAAAAGAAAAACAAACATACATTAATAAGATATGCTATTGGGAGTTGGGAGCAAAAATTAGGAAGGATTTAACTATTTCAATTTTCAGTTCTGTGGTCTGGTAAGAATACTCTATATATTTATATTTTTACTAATATTGAGATTTATCAATGATGGTGAAGGATGACTAGAAATTTCAGCCCAACATCTCTTATTTCCTTTGACCAATTTCAGATATCAATCAACAATTCAGGGTAATTCAAAATTAAGTCCTGAGTGGCATTCAGTGTTTAAATGGCGCATTGGACAATGCTGAGTCTCTGCAGTTTCTAGTTCCCATAGGGGGAAAAAAAAAGCATTCACATATCCATCCCTTTCAAATACTAATGCAAACCCTGCTCTTCATGCAAATATTGTCACATATTTTCTTATAAAATCCAACAAATATATAAATGTATGACATAAATATATGCAAATTTTAAATATTGCCAAAAGAAACAAAATTCATAGAGTTGATATAAACAGTCTTGAAACAACTATTAAAATCAAAGGGAAAAACACTGACATATAAAGATTAGGCTGATTTAAACCTTTAACTATTGAAAAGAAGAAAATATCATTCCAAATAATAATGCTTTGAATGTTAAAGCATATGAAATAACTCTGGAACAACTGATAAAATATAGTGTATTTTCTAAAACAGACTCTGTTCATGATATTGCTCTCTCTATATATATCATACAACATATATGATACATACACACATCATGTATAATACTATTGTGTATAAATATACACATGTATCATACTACTACAAATATACACGTATACACATATCCATTTATATACAATGCTTAAGTCATTCTGTTTAAGAATTAATACAAATTGTAACCGATTTTTTAAATGTAAAATAAAATTACTTTTATAATCAGTTTTATTTTTCAGGATAAAACTTCAATCAAAACCTTTCTCTCAAAGCCTTTACTGTGACATTTTGTTCTTATTTTAAATAATTCACTTTTGTCTATATTTCATGCTAGATTATCTTGTACAACAAGAACCTCAGGTGTATATACACATGAATCCATGAGAAAAGTTGTGATTATAACCCTGTTTTTAACCTTCATGATAGTGAGTTATATTTAATTATGCATACAAGAGATTCTAAAGGATTCAGGAATATTCAGCCAACAAGAGACTATCTAATATTGACCTTTCAGGAGTATATGGTAAAAATTTAAAATAGGAAACACAAAGTTAAGCATCTCATATAAGAACAAAAATCCTTCAGTACTAAAAACTGTGAAATCCTAAAGCCTGATTTTCTGCTTTAATCTTCCAGATAGCTGAAGATTGCCAAGAAACTAATAAAAGTACATAATGTCATTACCTTTCTTATACAAAATGCTAATCTTAAGGTGCACTTTGGAGTTAGTAAAGAAGATATAGCAATCCCTGAAGTTGAACGTGTCAACTTTAGACTATTAAAAAAATAACCATTCAAGCATACTTTTGGAAGTCATTGCACATATGTGAGTACTTAAGTTCATTTTATTCATGTTCAAGTTTGTGTCTAAGACTCCTGAGGCTTTCTAGGGAAGTGACGTTGGCGAAAAGAAAAGTGTGCTATTGGTGGTCATTTCTATGCCTGCTCTACTTTTGCTCCACCATTTGAAATTGGAAGGTCTCTATTTTGATCCCTGTTGTGAAGATAGATGCTGGTGTGTGTATATATATATATATATATATATATATAT
>NW_026000068.1:21355215-21359623 GCF_001458135.2 Marmota marmota marmota
TATATATTAAAGATCTGTCTTGTACTGTTATTTTTCATATTAAAGTTGTTTCTTAGTAAATTGATACCTCGCTTTATCTGTATAGATTCCTTCATTTTGGAATCACATGTTTGAAGATTATGCAGAGCCACACTCATCTCACAATCTAAATATTATTTGTCCAAAAGCAACAAAGATAAAATGAGTTCAAATGGTTCTCAAAGCTTTATCAGTTGAAGCCCACATTGTCAAGTTGTCACTTCTTTAGAGAACTCTTTGTTTTCTTTTAGACTGGACTTAAATACTTAATAATTCATCAGAATTCTCAAAGTGACTGAGAATTAATGATCATTTAAGACGGTTTGACTAGTACTGTGTTAAATACTTTGCAGACTACATATCTACAGGATAGAAACAGATAATCAACTAGCTAAGGCATAAGGCAAGATGAGTAATAGAAAAAAAATCATATCTATGCTTTCTGTCTAGTGTAAGAATTCATTTTAAACACAGCCAATAACAATTTGATATACTCTTCTTTCCAAAGTAGCAGTAGAAACCAAAGAAAATATAAACTCAGAGAGGGACAGATAGACGTATGCATGGAAATGATATTTTCTTAATTCCTTTCAGGACCTTCACAATTTTGCAGGCAAAATATGGGTGAAAAATTAAATTTTGTTTCAATAACAACTAAAATCTATGATAGGCACTGAAACCATTGCTACTTAAAGGCATTTACAGGATATATATATGAAGTAGAGCATATAAGCAAAGGAAATGCTTTTTAAAAATCAGCTCAAGTGGTTTAGGAAAAGCAGCCACAGAAATGTGGAATAAAGATCTGATGAGTAGACATCGGCTACAACTATGTTTATTTTGTGATTTTCAGCTTTGGAATCAAAATCTAGGGTAAGAGAAACTGAAGTACTTTCAGTAGGATCATGGTCCCTTTTTCTAAAGCAATAGGGCAGGACCCTTGAGTAATAGCTGCTTTGGATCCTTTCCAATAGAATAGGTCATTCAGAGCAAAATCACCTCACTCTTATCAGTAGTAAGAGGGATAGATACAAACCATTAAATGTCCATAACATACTTCAGTATAGAGTGAAGCAGGCAGGAAAAAAAATAAGCAAAACATGGATAAATTAAAAGTATAGTCTAAACTGGAGCAGAAATATTCTCTTGGCACGAACGAAGGGGAAAATAATTCCATTAACTACTTAGTGAGAACAAATTAGGAATTTATATTCAAACAATTCTGATTAACTTCATAAAGTCAGATTGTATAAGATTTTTTTCTGGCATTTTTTTAATATTCTGGTCTGGGTATATATACCACTGGATATTACGATAAAAATGCTGATGCTCCACGCAGATAAACCAGGTAAGCAAGAACACTTACAACATCTTGCTGTGTCCTGACTTTTTCTGCCTGTTTGGGCTACCTGTGATTTGTTCAATTGTGATGACTGCAGCACTGTGACCTCAAGAAAGATGAAAGAGCTCTCGTATTACTGAACTAGTATTGGCAGAACTAGGGCATGACCCCTTACATTTTCTGTTTCCAAGTCCAATTGTTCCACTAAAAAAAAAAGGAAAAAAAAGAAAAAAAAAGTACTCTTCTAGTACTTAGAAAGAAGAACTTCATGGCACCAGGGAACAAATGCCAGTGAAGGAAATCCATAGGTAACGTCCACTGGCAAACCACAGGAGAATCTAAAGGACATTCTTGATAACCAGAGTTGTAAACTCAAAGCAGAACAGCAGCACAGCCACTCTGTTTTTGCTATTAGAATCCAACAGGAATATTATATTAACTATATGTTAATCACACAGTTTGTGACACCTTCTAAGAAGACATTATGTCTTAAATAATATTGTTAGAAGGGTAGGTTGATCATATTAAATTGCTTTTCAAGTGTAAGGCTAATTTTAGTTTTCTACAAAACATGCTATTTTCCCTCTTGTAGTTAAAATGTCAAGATTTTTTTTCCAGTACACTAAACAACCCATAATTATTACCATTCCCACAGACCAACAATTTACTCCTAGTTGAGTCCTCTTACTCTGAACCATATTTCCCTCTTGACAACACCAGGAACCACAGTGTTGGAGAAGAACTTGACCTTTAGGGGCAGATGGGTGGATGTACAGCCCAGTTCTGCCATTCATTCTTTCTATGACTCCAAGTATGTCACCTAACTTCACTAGGCCTTAGTTTCCTTATCTATAAAATGGGAACAATAGGAGCTCAGGTGTGAGTGTGTGTGTGTGTGTATGTGTGTGTGTGTGTGTGCACATGCATGTAACAAAATATTTCATGCTTAAAAATATTCGGTAGGGTTGTAGCTCAGTGCTTGCCTCACATGTGTGAGGCCCTGGGTTCAATTCCTAGCACCACATAAAAAATAAATAATTAAAAATAAAGATTAAAAAATATTAAGTTGTATCTGAAACATATTTAGCATTTACAAAATGGGGGCTATTATAAGTTGCTATACCTGTCTCAGGAGTAATTATTTTCTTTATGAATCACAAATAATAGTCTGTGTTTTCACTGCTAGAATACTATTAGGGTCAAAGAAGTCAATATATGCAAAACACTAGTAAAATATAAAATACCATTTAAACAGCATTTTGTAATTATAATAGTGAAATATTAAAAGTAAGCAAAAATACTAACCCCTGACCTCACCTAAATTACCTTATCTTTAACCAAGACAAAAATGTTGTAGTAAGAGAAACAAAGAAGGAATACACATCAAAATGTTGTAAAGTGGGATTCTCTGAACTTGTTGTCTACTGAGTAAGATCTATCACCAAATCAGCTATAATCCATAAAATGAATCATATTCTCTTCAAAATGAGATAAGAATAGGCTAATGCATGTATACCTTCAGCATTTGGGAGCAAATTCAGGTAAATTTTTGTTGTAGTTTGAAGTTCTACTATGTTGGAAACTTAATCCCCAGTGTATCAATATAGACAGGTGGAGCCTCACAAGAGGTACATAGAATATGAAGATTTTTGCCTTCATGCATAGATTAATGGCATTATGAAAAGGGATTTCTGGACTGTTTGTTTTCTTCCACTCTTGCTCTGATATCTGTGATAACACAGCAAAAAGGCCTTCACCTGTTCCTGTCATCTTGACCCTGGATTTCTCAGTCCCTAGAACTGTAAGCCAAGAAATTTCTATTAATTATAAATTTCCAAGTCTGTGGCACTTTGTGAAGTTTGTGCAAACAGAGTAAGACAAGTCCCCTCCCCCAAATCTATGAAATGATCAAAAGTTAAATCATACATCTTTTTTTAAAAAGTCAAAATCTATAAGCATATACATGTGCTAAATACATTATATATTATAATAATGTAATACTACATATCATAATGATGTAAACAGACTATCTTCTGAGTTAAAATAATAATAAATATTTTGTTTCTCAAAACGAAACATGTTGTACAGTACAATAACAACATGCAATAAATATGATTTTTGTCAGAGGGTTGTGATCTATCTGAAGAAAAGAAATCAGTATGGAAAGATAGGAAGCAACTGGCATCAATCCAACATTAAACAGTACACTGTGACCATATTCCCAGTGTATGGGTGGATTTAAGAAAGAGCCCTTAGGTTGATGGAAAGAGCCCTTCTGTGTCTCTCTCTCTCTCTCTCTCTCTCTCTCTCTCTCTCTCTCTTTTAGTTGTTGATGGACATTTATTTATTTGCTTATTTATATGTGGTGCTAGGAATTGAATTCAATGCCTTACATGTATGAGGCAAGCACTCTTCTGCTGAGCTACAACTCTTTTAATTCTGCATGCACCTTCCTGAAGTGACCAGTGAGTTGCTTAGTCAGACATTGCTTGAGTGACAAGTATGATTATTGGCATCCTGATTTCCATGTCATATGCACATGTAGGTTCATTATCAATGAATCTGTAAGAACTGAGTCACGTGATGTTTTATTATGACCTTAAAAAATGACTCACACCTATGAGAAGAAGCTGAGTTGATTCTTTCAGTATTTTGTTCCTTGTAGCAGTATCTTTCTTATTTTACAGACTAAAACTAAATCTCTTATTTCTAGATTAAAAAAATTAAAGCCAACATGGAAAGGTGACTGGTAACAGAACTAGAAATAAAGCAAAGTTCTTTCAGCCTTCATCTTCCAAACTACACCACTGTATGAAATTCTTTGTGACATCATTGTAAGAAAGGAAGAGAGGAACAGGATGGGGGTGGGGGAGGAAGAACAGAAGGAAGGGAAGGGAATCCTGCCCTTTTTCCATAATGTCTTTCTAAAACAAAGAGAAAAAGCGAAAACTCGTGTAGTCAGAACACTCAAAATATTCTGCCTTCTTTGGCTTTTATATGGGCATCCTTTATAAATAAATATATATATATATATATATATATATATAT
>NW_026000068.1:21366012-21370236 GCF_001458135.2 Marmota marmota marmota
AAAAAAAAAAAAAAAAAAAAAAAAAAAAAAAAAAAACAGGCTCTTCCCTGGAGAAAATTTCTCTATATGGGACTAATAAAATCACAATTTTTCACTAGCTGGAATTGCAAAGTACAGAGGGTAGGGTGGTGCAAATACTGAAGTTCTGACTTAGGGTGGGAAAAATCCTTTTTTAATACCTACATAGGGGAATTGGAAGTAAAAGTTTAATATACTGCAATTACGTGCAATAACACGTGCAATAACACACCACATCATATTATTAGAGGACAGAACCTTCTACTTTTATCTCACTAGTTTTCTGCTCTAAATACATACTGAACACTTCTACCAAGGGAAATAGTCTCTGGGGGTGGAGAAGTTATGAGCTCCATCGATTGTTTCCTTTGTGCATCTTTAGTAATTCTGAAAGCTACACAGCCAAAAAGAATACAATATCCATATGCTTAATTTTAAATCAGACAAAACATTGTTGGGCTTTGCCAACATCTCATGAACTAACACCCAGTGCAAATATTAACATTCCAAATCTTTAGGCCCTCAGACCCACTGTGAAAACAATAAAAATATTCTTAGTTGCTCCTCTTTGTGAGACTTACTGAGGGTCAAATATTTTGCATATTCTCACTGAAAAATTATCAACCAAGTATTAATTTGCATCTGTTCTTAAGGATAATGAAATCTATGACTATGAAGAATTCAAAATTCATGTCAATGGATTTAATGATATATTCATGTTAGTGAATAAATTTGAGTTCTCATTTCTGGATCTGTTTTCATAAACATAATCATAAATTACAAAGCCACACATGCCTATGTACTTCATAATTAAAACTCTAAAACCCACAGAACAAAACCTGCAAGACTAGATTTTATAAGCACAATAGATATCATTGTCTATATGAGGATGTTTAGAATAAAACTGAGAATATATTTATCTTTCAGAGCTTGGAAAAATATTAACCACTTACAATTAATACAAAAAATAAAGTGATCAGAAATGAATAAGAATGTATGCAAAAATAAGTTAATGTATATGGTACATATTTACCAAGAAGAAGATTCAAAGTCTGTTTTGTTTCATCATAGAATATTCATCATAATAAATTCAGTGAATATTGGACAACAATTGATAATGCTTTTTAGAGTGAGTCTTATTTTCAGTAGATATCTTGGATTTCTTTCAAATATGTCTCATATAGTTTTCCAAAATTATCAATAAAAAATAAGATGTATTGAGAGTTCAGAAAAACAAAAAGGGGGGGGGCGGATAATATGGAAACCTTTGTTTACATAAAGGGGTTTCTACAAAAAAGCTTGTATTTTTTTTTTTTTTGTTAGCCATCTCTACACTTCCTACAATGTCCACCAACATTAATCTACACTGAGGGCCCTGCTTCACAGTCTCATCGCTCTTCCAACAATAACTCTGGAACAACCACACAATTCTATTGTGAGTCTGAATATATGCCATGCTTGTTTGCCCCCGGCCTATGTCCCTACCTTTCCACAGCCTGAAATCTTTCCAAATACCCCTCTTTCTGGCCTTTATACATGCTATACTCATTGTTCTAAACATAGCTGAAATGGTATTTCCACTCTGAAGTATACAGTCATCACAAGTAAAAACTAACCACACCCTCCTTGAGGCTCCCCAGCATAGTGTTTATAGTTGACTTTTGACACCTGTCATTCCATGCATTTTGTTATGGTAATTTTGGAACACATTTTTCTTCCCCACTAGATTGTAAAATCATTTAGGTCAGGGGATATCACCTTAGAAAATATTGGCTGAATATTAATTTAATTCCAAATGTTCTGCATTAATGGTTAGAAAAAAATAAAAATACTTACTGTTAAATTATATCCTTCCCCAACTTTAAAATTAGTCCCAGTAGTAAATGAACTCCGACATACTTACATGATCATGGGTGCTTAATAAATGTTTTCTGATGAGCTTTCCTTTTCTTAGAAATTGCCTACAAGAGGCACAAAAGCTCTAGAAACAAAATTGTTTTTCTTTCTTGGAGTCAAGATATAAATCCACTTTTATAACCATGTGTAAACCAGTGGTTATGGGCTTCTTTGGCATATAAGGATGTCCTTCCAACATAAAGAATATCAGGAATCTCTACCTCACTGTTCTGATTGCTGCTGTGTCCCCAGAACTTAGAACAATACACAAGTCATTGCTCTTCCTCTAGATCATTCTGCTGGTGTTCTTCAACATTTCTTGGACTTCATTGAAAACTGGAATTAACCGACACTGACACTTGTTCACTGTCCTTTTCATCCATTTATACAGAAACTTAGTCTCATACTACTCTTCTTCCTATAAAGCCCCATATACTCTCATGTCCCTCTTCTTTCAGCTTGGATTCTATGAGTCAGCATTGTATTTTTCTCTTATAAACATCTGTTTATTTTATAAGCCAGGCAAAACCTCAACACTCATTAAATCCAAATTTCCTCTTGTTCTACCCCTGCCTGAGGAGGAGAAAATGGCTACAGAAATACTCCCTGGGGTGCTAAGCTCCTTCATTTTAAACCTATGACTGTGAATCACTAGTATATTGCCAAACTGAGCCATCCTGCTCTGTTATTCCTAACGCATATCTGGCTTCATATTTTACTGATATTTTACACTTGCTCTTTGCCAAATTTGCCAAATAATTTCCATCTTTTACCATACCCTCTGCCTACCTCCTTTACCCTGGAAGAGCCTTCTGAGCACCTGTCTATAGCCTGTGATACAAGAAAAGCTGGGCACAGAGAGTCTTGGGAACTTGTCAGCATGCAGATTTAGCTTTTGAATTCAGTCATTGTGATGCTTATAAATTCTCAAAAGAGATATTTATTAATTTATTAATTTTGTTGTAAAAATGATTTACAACATTAGAAGAACAAGTAGTTATATGAGTATGGGTTCAAAGCATGATGTTTTACTAGTTGCCTGACCTTTGTCATATTATCTGTATTTTCAAGGCTCATGTTTGTTCATCAGTAGAATGGAATAATAACACTTGTGTTACAAATAATGATGAGATTTATTGATCATTTAGTAATTGCCTAAAAAGCTTAGAATACTTGTCCTCCATTTACATAGAAACTTAGTCTCATACTGCTTTGCATTTTCCCTGGAGAAAAACATATGGAAGAAATTCTGTAAGTATGAGCTACTCCATCCAAAAAAAAAAAAAGGTAAAATAAACAGAAATATTTATTAAAATACATATATTTGTTTTATTTCATTTCATTTTGAAATTTACTGAAAATTACTCTCTTAATCCCAATCTGAGACATGTTTATAAACTATAAATTATTTTTTTAACTGATACAGCAAAACATAAAAGTTATACATATTCATAGGGTAACTTGTTATTTTTTTACATGTATATGTTGTATGATTTAAAAATCAGGTTAAATGTATGTTTCTCCTCAGAGGTTTATCATTTCTTTATGGTGAAAACTTTCAAAATTCTTTGTTATTCAAATTAATTCATTTTGATAGGATAACATAGGTAAGGATTAGTGTACTCAGTGCCTCATTATACACAAAATGGAACTTTGCCTTGTATCATGCATCATTGTTCTACCTGCTATGAACAACTCACAACAGTGTGTGTCTAGTGTTTATTTAATTTTTCTTGCCAAACTATATAATCAGGTGTCTGGCAAAGTAGCCTCTTCCTACCTTTCCAGCACATAATTACCATGAGTAAGTTTTTCAAATCATGGAAAAGATAAAAGATGCACACAAAGGCACCCCCCAGTGACACTTGAAAAGTTAGCCACTTAGAAATGTTGACAATAAGAAGATTTAGAAACCATCTTTTGAGGATCCAACATGGCGGCCGGCAAGGAAGCAGCACTTTCAGTATCTCCACATTAACCGGATCAGAAACACCCATTAAAACAGCTACATTCTACCTACTGAGGAACTTCTAGCAAAATTCTGCTGAAAGGAGACCTGCCAGGAAGTAGTAAGTTATATTAGAGGTGACAGTTGGCCCGAGACAAGTGAATCTTGGCTGGCCACGCGGGCGCAGAGGTCCAATCCCGCAGCCACCGCCCAACCGGCTCTGCAAGCGGCCCCCGGCGGCCCGGGGCAGCGAGAAGGGTCCCCGCCTGGCCCGGCAGACGGCTCCCGCCATCCTGGCTCTCCTGGCGGCCCCGCTCGCTCGGTGATCGGCCACCCCGCCCGCCCGGCTCTTAGCCACGAGG
>NW_026000068.1:21375235-21387164 GCF_001458135.2 Marmota marmota marmota
TGGCATTTATACACAATGGAGTATTACGCAGCACTAAAAAATGACAAAATCATGGATTTTGCAGGGAAATGGATGGCATTAGAGCAGATTATGCTAAGTGAAGCTAGCCAATCCTTAAAAAACAAATGCCAAATGTCTTCTTTGATATAAAGAGAGCAACTAAGATCAGAACAGGGAAGAAGAGCATGAGGAAAAGATTAACATTAAACAGAGACGAGTGGGGGGAGAGAAAGGGAGAGAGAAGGGAAACTATGGAAATGGAAGGAGACCCTCATTGTTACACAAAATTACACATAAGAGTTTGTGAGGGGAAAGGGGAAAAAAAAAACAAGGGAGAGAATTAAACAACAGCAGATGGGGTAGAGAGGGAAGATGAGAGGGAAGGGGAGGGGGGATAGTAGGGGATAGGAAAGGTAGCAGAATACAACAGTCACTAATATGGTATTATGTGGATGTGTAACCGATGTGATTCTGCAACTTGTATTTGGGGTAAAAAATGGGAGTTCATAACCCACTTGAATCAAATGTATGGAAGATGATATGTCATGAGCTGTGTAATGTTTTGAACAACCAATTAAAAAAAAAAAAGAAACCATCTTTTAAACCCTGATGTTTAATGTTACCATATTGTGACAGGCAACTTTAAAAGAGAGAATAAATCTTCCAAACTACTTCTATCTGCAAGTTACAGATTTATTTCTTTCTCAAATTACAGCCTTCACTCTTACTTAATTTTCATTGTCCTAATAATTCATCACAGTAGGCTTCATTTCAAGTGACAGCAAAAAAAAAAAAAAAAATGGAACCTTTGCTGGTGCTCAACATATTCATATTTGAGGAAAGAATTTATTCTGAATAAATGTTAATAAAATGCAAGCACAGATTGCTAGAGAATGTTACAATACAGCTATATATAGATAATCAAAGAAGACTGCTTTAGATAAAATTCCATATTATTTGTGGTTAGTATTTAATTTTTCAATTCCAGATAATTTACCATTACTAAAATAACTGTGATTGAAACTGACCTCGATGTCTCTCTATCTCTTGTAAGTTCACAAATAAATATATAACTGAAAATACCAAATACTTACAATCCTAGTGATAGAAGCTGAAAGTTAATGGATAATTACAGTAAATAAAACTGCTTAAAAAGAAACTAACCACATCCAATCTGTCTTAGAACATACTGTTAAATGAAGGAGTGAACACTAGGAAATAAAATTGGGGATACTGATTTAAATTCAGCTTTCATCAATAGGACTTCTTCTGTATGAAAAAAAAATTGAAGAAGGAAAGGGACAAACAGAAAACCAACATGTCACTTTCTTTGACATCTGTCAGACCCTCTATAAATGTAGACATGCCCCCCCCCAAATGAACTCTTTGTTATACTAGAGTGAAGATACCTCTAAAATCACCCTAATAGTTGTGCATTTCTTATTTTAATTGATGACAATTATAAACATCACATATGAATGTTGGTTTATATTTGTCTAATGCATAGGTAGCAAATTCAAATAACTCCAGGTGCTAGACAGAAAATATAAATATAGAATTCACAACAGGGGGCACTGTTATGAATGGGAAAGTGCCACATTCTTTTGTGAAAATATTCAAATTGAAAAATATATTAAACACACCAATGTATAAATGTACTCAGCCACCAAGTTTTTGTTCTCTGTTTTACATTATTTAGTTTTATTTGCTTCTATAAACTTAGAGAGTGTATACCACATTCAGGAGCCATTGTGACTTGCAAAGAGCATGAAAGATCAACTCTGGTAGGTAGGATTTTCTACCGGTCATTTCTTGTGGCTGCATAAGTCTTAAGGTTCATAAACAAAGGCAGAGTTGCCAAATGGTAATGAAAACAGAGTAATAAAAACATAACACTCCTTAACTAAATAGAAAGATGGCTTCTCATGTCAGCCTCTGAATAGTAGGTGTGGCAGACAATTTTTCAAAATTATTACTGATTCCCAGTAGAGTATGACTTTGACCCCTAGAAATTCTGAAGTTTATGACCTTTTTAGGAACAAAGCTCCAGAAAAACTTCCAACTGTTTCAAAATTACTGAGCAAATCCTTCTTTGCCCCATTTTAGATAAACACAAGGCACCACATAATGGACACACAAATATTAAAATTACTACTTAAACAGGGAACAGTAGTTGAGGCAGACCTGCTTTACCATTTCTAGCGGCAAGTAAAATTTATGACTTCCTTCATGTTAAAGTGATCTCTCAGCATAATGTCAACTCACAGACATCCAAGTTCTTGTCCAGGATTTTGAAATACACCTTAACTTGTTCATCTTGTTCATTGGTTTGTGAAAGTTTTTTTTTTTTTTTTTAATTGTGTTTGTTCATAAATCATCAACCTGCAGGAGAAAAGCCATAGGTCCTCACATAACAAATTGTGTTCTCATTACTGGTAAAACAAGTTTAACAAAGGGATTTCGTCAGATGGATTCCAATATGACAAGCTGAATTTTAACAGTAATACTTGTTATGATTGGTTTCATCTCTGTGTTTTATTATAAAGTAAATGGATGCCTGATTTACCCCTGTGAGCCTATCCTGATCAATGGTTACTCACAGAGATTTGACCATTTTAGGATTATTCCTTATCTCTCTAGAAGGGAAAAATGCACCCAAAATATAACATTTCTTCCTTAAAGTGTAAACTTTGCAAATAAACACACACACACACACACACACACACACCCTCTCTGTGTTTACTATGAAGATGAGCAGAAATTAACTAACATATATGTGTTCAATAGATTGCTTCTTCATTTTTTGGCTAGTTCAATATAATATAAAATGAAATGGAATAGAGTTAATTTTTTTAAATGTATGCTGTAAGAGTTTGGACAAGCATTAATGATGCACACATTTCTCTCCAACAGGAAAGAAAAAACATCCAGAAAGCCTGAATCAAAATATGAAAACAAGGTAAAGAAATAGAATTTTACTGTTATTCAAATGATTCAATTAAGACTGTATAAATTCATCTTACATAAAGCATTTTAAGAGAAGCAAGATGAAGTCAGTAAAGCATTTTGGTTTTCACTGCTCTGTCCCTTTGCAACAAAGATGATGTGAGAAGAGGACTCTGAGTTCTGAGAGCTCACTGCTTCACTTTCATTTGCTCCCATCCATACCATTCTCTCTCTGCTAGGCAGACTGTAAGGCCAAGATGGTTGGGAATTTATTAAGCTAGTTCTTCATTAAAAGCACGTATGTAAAATCTTATAGTCTAACATTTTGTAAAATTAGGACCTCCCTTATGTCATACTGAATTCTGTTTCTTAATCTTGATATCTTTTTAAACCATTCTTTTGTGTTACTTTGGCTCTTCCTATTGTTCTGTAATTTTTTGTTTTATTATTGTTTAAATTATCAATTGTTTAGGAGGTGATTGTGAGGAACAAATGAAAAGAGTTTTAAAGAAAGCAATCAAATTGAAAGGAAAACCATTTAAAATTTATCCACAGTTAAATTGAGTCAGCGATTCAATAAATACTTTACACACCAAAATTCTTGGTGTACATTTTTAAGTTTGGGCTATAAAAATATAACATGAGCTATTTTAACCTCTTTCCCCTCTTTTCATTCCAAGCTTCTCACACATTCCTCTGTATTATGCCCTATTGGCTTAATCTCCAAAGCTCCTTAAGAGGAACATTCAGGTCATTCAAACTTCTAGAATGTTATATTTTACCTTGGCTCTCAATAATCTGTTTCAGTCAACCAAGAGTGTGCATTGGACAATACCTCACTTGTATTTACAACACTTCTCCAAAAAGGCCTAATTAATAGCCTCACAAACTATTCAGAAGCAAATTCTAAATGTCCATTAGGTTAAAAAGCACTATTCATAGCTGCACATTAAGACAAGGAATGATACAGTGTCAGATTTCTGCCGAAAATTTATTAGGAATTTTGAAAAGGAAAGTATGCTCTTATAAACCAAACGTCCAAGTCATTATTATATACAAATCAAAGCAAAATCAATATATGTTTTAAATTGTATCCTGGAGAAAAACTGTGGTTTCTTGAATGGGTCAAGCAGAAGTAGATAAAGAAGCAAGTTGGAAAGGAGAAGGGATAGCTATTTTGCATACAAATTTATTTAATACATATTAGTCAGCTTTTTTATCCCTGTGACCAAAAATACTTGACAGCAACAATTAGAGGAGTAAAAGTTTATTTGGGGTCTCACAATTTCAGAGATCTCAGTACATAGACAACTGGCTCCAACTCTGGGCCCAAGGTGAGGCAGAACATCATGGCAGAGGAAAGTAGCTCAGGGCATGGTACCAGGAAGCAGAGGGAGACAAACTACCACAGACAACATATAAACCCCTCAAGGATCCACTCCTCCAGGCACAACCTACCTGCCTACAGTGACCACCCAGTTGATAACTATCAGAGGATTTATGCAAAGATTAAGTTAAGGCTCTTAAAACCTGATCATTTCATTTCTATCTTTCTTGCATTGTCTCACACATGAGCTTTGAGGGGACACTTTATATTTAAACAATAAAAAATATTTAGGTTGTATGCAGGACATGAAGAGCATAAATATTGAAAACCACATGAAATAAGTATCCATGGGTTCATACTGATATAAATACATAATCTAATAAATAAAATGGAGGATAGAGACAAACCATTTGTTGAGAATAATTTCAAATGATTCACAGACCTCTCCCTCTCCCTCCCTTAGAAGGAAGTTTCATTTCCAAAACATGGACTATACCTAGTGAATTCCTTCCAAAGGGTAAAGTATGGAAAGGAGAAAAAAAAAAACAATAATTTTATAGTGAAGAAACAAGAGATGGGACCTTACCTGTTAGATGTTGTCAAGGTCAGCATCAATAATAAAAAGTCATGTTGATAGCTTTTTATCCATAATATTTTTTGATGAAATGATACTTTTTCCCTCCTGAGAATGCAAGAATACATAACACTAGTCTAATCATAAGGCAAAGAATAAACAGGGACCAATTTCAAATTGAGGGACATCTTTTCATATATCTACCCACTACTTCTCAACACTTTTTCAAGGTTATCAGAAGAAGAAGAAGAAGAGGAAGAGGAGTGGGTGGGGAGGAGGAGGAGGAGGAGACAAACAAAAAACTGAGAAATTGTTACAGCCGTTTCAGGTTTAGTTACTAATCATATATCAGCATTTGTTCATCAATTGTGACAAATTTTGGGTGTTAGTAATACAATACACTAATGTGGGCACATAGGAACTCTAAAATAATTCTACAGTTTCTTTGTAAATTGTTTTTAAAATGTTTATTTTAAAATATTAATGATTGTTGCTTTAAAGTAGCTAATATAAATACAGGCCAACTAAAAAGAAATGTTCTTTGGTTTCCCAGACAAAACTAGCCCAGTTATGATTATAATGGAAGACATAATTCTCCAGTACATCTGATATACTATTTAAACTTATTAACAGAGGTGCTCATCAACTGGTATCATGCCAGGCCACTTTCTTATTCCTATAGACATTGAGTTCCTTCTATGTCATATACTTAAGGATTAAAAAAAAAAGATTAGTTATAATTCTGCATCTTCCCAAGCTATGATTGATATCAATTAAGAGAAAGGATATATGCACTGTATTATATTTAAGGTGATTACATCATTTTTTTATGTTTTCTCTTGAGTTTTTCTGGCCATTCTCCATCCATAGCCATTTGCTTAAGGTGTCATAAACAAGGGAAGCCCTCATGTACAAATGAGAAGAAAAAAAACTAGACTATATTTGAAAACCTATTTCCTTTCCCATCATTTGTTTTCCTAAATGAAATTTAATAACAAATTTAGTGACAGGATATGTAGTTTTAGGCTTTCATTTTGAGTTCTAAAAAAAATTTTATAATTTATTTTTTGGTCTCTGTAATGGAAATTAGATGCTAGCTCTACAAAATGAATTGATTGATATTGACTATAGCTTCATAACAAATTACCCTTAAATTTATCAGCTTAAATCAAATAATATTTAATTATCTCACAGTTTCTGTGGGTCAAGAATTCACAAATAGTACAGTTGGGTGGTTCTGGCTCAAGTTCTCTCAAGAGGCTATAATCAAGTTGTCAACTAGGCCTCATCCCATCTTGAGATCTAACTGGGAGCAATCTATTTTCAAGCTCACTCATGTGGCCATTGGCAGGATTCATCACTTCCAAGTTACTCATGTAAGATTCTTCATAGAGCCACTTCACAATATGGCAGCTGGCTTCCCTATATTTAAGAGTGAAGTGTGTGTGTGTGTGTGTGTGTGAGAGAGAGAGAGAGAGAGAGAGAGAGAGAGAGATACACACAGAAATAGAGACAGAGACAGAACACTAGTGACAGAGCCATAGTTTTATATATCTTCATCTTGAAGTAACAACCATCATTCATGCAGCATTCTCTTGTAGAATCAGGCAAGTACACTCAGTTCACACACAAGAGAAGAGAATTATAGGGCAAGAGTACCAGGATTCAGCAACCATTGAGTATCATCTTCAAGGCTGCCTACCATAACTGACACCTGATATCTTTCTCATTCTTCTGAAAGCATTATAAAAGCAGTAAGGAGATCACAAATAAAGTAGCACTGAACAAAACACTGCAAGTTTCATTTTCCATGAAATTGGGAGACACATAAAAACCTATATTTTCCAGAATAACTGAAAAGAACTACCAAAATTAGCTATGATCTTCCAAGGAGAGGAAGTAGAGAGATGCAAAGACAATGTTAGAGAATATAAAGATCATAGCAACAATTAGGACAACCATATTATTCAAACCTGCAAATTTAATGTAACTTCACATATTATAGAAAATTCAATTTTAAAGTGCATAAGAAGCCACTATTGGGCTGAGGTTGTGGCTCAGTGGTAGAGCACTTGCCTAGCACACATGAGGCACTGGGTTCAATCCCCAGCATCACATAAAAAAACTGAATAAACAAAATAAAGGTATTGTGAATATCTGCAACTAAAAAATATATTTTTTAAAAAGAAGCCATTATTAATTTTACATATTGGCAAATTATTAAGTTTGAAAACTAAGATGTTCTTATATCATTGAGAGTCAAATTGGCACAACCCCTATAGAGTATAATTTGTGAATATCTATCAAAATTTATATATATAATACATATATAATTTGGAATATATAAATAATATTTTATATATATGTATATATAGTCCAATACTGTATTTCCACAACTGGGGATTTATATTTTAAACATGTCATGTTATTTATTTTGCCATTATCTGTAACAGCAAAAGTCTGGAAATATCATCAACATCCATCAATGGATAGCTGGTTAATCAAAGAGACTAAAAATGAAATCCTGTGAAATTATTATATAAGAAAAAAATAGACCAAAGGTATTATGATACAAGATCTTCAAGATACTTTAAGTAAAAGAGCAAGGTACAGATCCGTATTAATGGCATGGCATGTTTGTGTGAAAATTGGAAATACATTATTTTTCTATCATTGATATAAATATTGTAACAAAGTTTAGCTGTTTAACACAATATACATTGATTATCTTACAGTGTTGCAGGTCAAATCTGACACATGTCTCACTAAGCTAAAATTAAGATATAGAAAGGTCTCCATTCCTTTCTGGAGACTCTAGAGGAGGAACATCTTTTTTTTTTTTTTTTAACTCATCCAGATTGTTGGCAAAATTCAGTTTATTGCATTCCTATGACTCTTTACTTGCTGGCTATCAGCTTGGAGATGTTCCTGCTCCTAGAGGCTGTTAGATTTCTGAGCTAGTAGCCCACTTTTTCCATATTCAGAAACAGCATTTTCTCACATCTCTGCCACATCTGTCTTTCGGCTAACTCTCCTTCCTTAGATGAACCTCCCTGGCTGACTGAGTTGACTTTGCTTCTAAGGTCCCATGTAATTACATTGGATCCCAAAATAATTCAGCATGATCTCCTCTTTTACAACTTGTGTCCTGAATTCCATTTCCAGTGTCTCTTTGTCCATTCAGTGTAATAAAATCACAGGGTCTAGGGAATAGAATATGGGAGTCTCTCAGGGAAATACATTGAAATATTTGTATTTGTTTGTTACACACACAACAATACTCCTGAAAGACACTTAGGCAACTAAGAGCAGCAACTAACACCTTACCTGTGAGGTGTTGCTAAGAACTGGGAAAAAGGGATGAACAAAAGAAAAATGTGATGGGCAACTTATGCTACATATCTTTCAATGTATTATTAGAGTCATATGAACCTATTAAAATTTAAAGAAAGTAAATGAACCCTTAATAAAATGTTGAAACTATAAAAGCATACATTTATTAAAGTGTTTTCAGTCCTGTTCCTAAGTCTGTGTAATCAAATTTTCATTTCAGGGTCCTGATTCTGAGTGTTCTGATGTACAGTTTGCTTTAGAAATACTGCTAGGAATCTCAAGAGTGATATGAGATTCTTCCTTTCTATCAAGTCACAGAGACAGCCTTTCTCTTTTTACACAAGTACATCTTAATTTTCCTTTTAAATTGATTTTTTAAATTTTATTCAAATTGGTCTTCCTTTTTAAAAAATTTCACAGGTCCATTTTGTTTGATTATCTAGAAAATATTCTGCTACTAAACTTTGTTAGGGAATTTAATTTACTGACCTCTGAAATTCAGGTAAAATATGAACTGTCTTGAGCATTAATACTCATTTTATAATTTGCCTTTGATCTGAAGGTCTTTAAATTCATTTCCTTTTCAACATTACATTGTGATTTAGATTCCACTTGATTGCTATATCCATAACCAGCTGGGTTCAAACATTTTAGTTGCTATAAAACTATTACTGAAACATACTGAAGCCTATTGTACAGGGAAGTATTTTAAAATGCACTTTCTTCTTCAAAAAGCCCAAATTTGCCATAATTTGATTCTTATAATCTTTCTAGTGACCAATTCCATCATCCTTCAGTTTGATCAATTCCTTACATTAAAAAATATGTGAAAATGCCACTGTCAGCCCTTCCATTTATCAAGGATGTTTTCCATCACTGGAGGCTGGGATGGTAATAAGATCCACGAAGCTGAAGCTTGTACTTGCATAAATCATTACGGTTTGCCATTCAACATAAGTGGATCATATTTACTATGAATTTGAGGAATTTTAAAAAAATACTATCAAACTAAGTGAGAGTGGAATATTTTTATCTTACCTTTAAGCTGCCATTCCTAGGATACTGACAAATACTGCAGTATCTTAAAGCTCTGAAGAACACCTAGCAAAAGATCCAGTAACTAAATGGCAACCAACCAACACACACACACACACACACACACACACACTCTCTCTCTCTCTCTCTCTCTCTCTCTCTCTCACATACACACGTATACTGAGTAGAAACTGAAACTGTACCTAAGGGAGCTTTTAACAAAGTTATCAGTTTTGTATTTAAGGCACTAAAAACAAAACACAGACAACACTATGCATACATTCAAAGACTGTTACACAACACACTTGAAAATGTTATATTTACATGGCAACCAGCTTATTATATTTACATGAACATCTGGTGCAGGTTCACTAAAATCTTAAAAACAGATGGACATGAAGAAAGAACTAGTAATTAACAAAGCTATATGTTGATTAAATCAGCATGTGGTTAATTTTAATGATTGCTGATCTTTATTAAGGATGGTGAGACTTTTCAAAATCAGATCTCTTTCACTGGCATGTCATTGACCAAGGAGGCCGTGATAAGTACTCCGGGTAATAACATACTATTTTGGTAGTTAGAACAGCACCCTGACTGCACAAGGCAAATTCAGAGAAGTAAAATTCAAAAAGTATGATTATATTGCCTCTGAATCCTTCCAGTTATTATATCTGCACAGAGGAGCTGAGCAACAACATTATTATCTCTTGAGAATAATCACATACGGAGATGTAGATTATTTGAATATTGTTTCCACGTTGGATTCATTTCAGTCAACTCAGTGCCTCCCGCTGCCCTTCATCCCTCTGAAGTCACATTGTGTACTTCTCTGAGCTCTCCAAATAGGCACCCTCTGGTTGCCAAGCAACCACAGATTTTCTAAAAGTGCCAGTGCCATGTGTACTTAAACTCCACTTGGCCTTTTTTTCTTTAACTTTTCAAAGTTTAGAAAAATCACATATGCCTGACAGGTAAAGCTATGTATGTCTTAAGAGAGGGTATAGTGAGCTCAGAAAGCACTAGAAGAGCAGAACCCCTTTTGTGATACTCTGTGCATATATATTCCTTTAAAAAATGCTTTACAAATTTATCATGTCACATGCTAATTCATCAAATAACTGGAAATAACACTGTCCTTTTTTTCCCTAAAATAGCAGATTTTATATCTGAGCAGATAACTGTGGCTGTGGTTTTATGTATAGCATCTAGAGCTTCAGTATGAATTCACAGAACCAACTTATAGACAGCGAGGGTCCCCTTCTCTAGCTGGAGTCCGTCTATGCTGAGTGGTTTTGATTTCCAGAGATAGGTATTGAAAACAAGCTTACTAGCTGCTTTTAGCACCAATTCACCAAGATGGAGTAAATTTTACAGAGCAGATTAGTCATATCTACATCAGAGAACAAGACTTGTAGAAGGCTTAGAAAAAAAGATTGACTTTTTCAGTATTCAAGAAACTATATACCTCACTGTAAATTAAGGTGATCTTGTTTAAAATCAATTTTTTTACTTGTTTTCCTGGTTGTAAACCTGTATATTTTCAAGTCAAATAAAGCAATTTTATTTTTATCTAATCAAATGTCCCTGAGTTATCAATTATTTCTGAGTCAAAATTGGTGTGACTGACACTTCTCACCAAGAGATTTGGAGTTTTAGCTATCTACTTTTTTTGTTCAGAAAGCTAAATTTCATTTGGTGATCTGTAAATTACAGAAGATAATTTTATCTTTTTTTGTTTTAATTAGTTACACATGACAGTACAATGACCTTGACATATCATACATTTGAATCACATTGGATACAATATCTCATTTTTCTGAGTATACAGGTTGCAGAATCACATTGGTCATGCATTCACATATATACATACAGTAATAATTATGTCTGTTTCATTCTACTATCTTTAACAGCCATGATGTAAATAGTGCTTACTTTGTAACTCTAAACCATTAGGGCTCTGGAGTCAGATTACCTTGGTCAAAGTCTTAGGTCCAACACATACTAGTTGAGTGACCTTAAATAAAACACCTTGTGAAAAACTTTACAAATACAATGTTTCTCAGTATTCTCATCTGTTATGGAGATAGACTATTTAATTCACAGATGTTGTAAAGATTAAACAAACGAATAAATGTAAAATCCTTATTATCAGACACATTGGAAGTAATACACACCAACAATAATTATTCTACCAGGTCCCTGTGACTCTATCCTTGATTTTACTCAGTAGGCTTGAGTCTTTGTTAAGAATTTATAAATAGAATTTCCTCTTTGGTCTATCTTTTGTTGGAAAATTTACAGGCATTGGCTTTCCTTGAAACCCAAAATAGATACTTCTCTAGCCAAGAGTACTGAAACCCTCTGGTTATAGCACTTAGTTCATAACCCATGGTTTTGTGTTTAAGTGAAGTTTTTACCATTTCCTGAAGTTTTGTTTTTTGTTTGGCTATTTGAGAATTGATTAGTTGGCTCACATTTTTTTTTATCTAAAATATGTCCAAAATGTGGACTAAATAAGAATCAGCCAGGACACAGGTTGTTAAGGTTGTTAAGGAAAGTTCCAGGCTACTTAGTCCTAAGCTGTTAGTGATGGTAAGAACTGAAAATGAAGGCAATGGCACCTTCTGAGGAATAGATCTATCTAATGTTCTCATCTCATTATGTGTCTCAGGGTCATGTATAAACCCGGTGCTAACCACTGCAGAAAAAAA
>NW_026000068.1:21387313-21394107 GCF_001458135.2 Marmota marmota marmota
TTTTTTTTTTTCCCCCTCCCTCTTTGGTACTGGGAATTGAACCCAGGGCACTTAACCACTGAGCCATATTCCTAGCCCTTTTTATTTATTTTGAGACAGTTCTCACTAAATTGCTTGGGGCCTCAGTAAATGACTGAGGCTGTCTTTGGACTGGTGATCTTCTTCTCAGCCTCCGGACTTGCTGGGATTACAGGCATGTGCAATCACACTGGCAGAACCCAGTAATAATTTAATATTAAAATTTAAGCATCCAAATCATTTATTTCTCACAAGAGAATTTAAAACTCTTTAAGTTTATAATAGGAGAAAAGGTGCTAAAAATAATGAGATTATTTTTAATAATAATTATTAAAAATAATCTCATTATTTTTATTTTAATAATAATTATTAAAAATAATAATATTATAATATTAGTATTAAATAAGACAAAAATATTCTAAATAAGAAAAAAATTACTAAAATAACAGAAAATAATAAAATTGGAAGTACAGCTACACTAAATATAATGAAAAAGCCATAATATGGGGTACATATGTGATATATTTATGTTTTATTTCAAGTTTGCAATGAGTTTGGCTGTGTACTACAAAAAATATAAACAGATTTGGGAGAGTAAAATTGAAACTTGAGGAAATAAAAATAACATAAGAAACTATATAGTTCTCAAAACCAAATCAAGAAGAAATTAAATAGATTTATAAGGATTAAGGAATTTGATGTAGCCATTAAAAATTTACTGCAGCTAAATAGTTTTGACATGAAATTTCTACTCAACATTCAAGAAATTTACAATTCTGATCTATAGAAATTGCTCCAAAGTATAGAAGGAAAAAAAAGGAAACATATCTCTCTCATTGTTATGGCTATTGTAATCTTGTTACATATTCAGAAGATATATCAAAGGAAAAATTTATAAACCAATTGCATTTGTGCGTATATAGGTATCAAATGCTAAGCACAATATGTAATAGTAAAAGAAATAAAAGTACAACATTATAAAGATGCCATTAACTGAAGAGTTACAGAAAATAATATTCCTACAAAGACAGCTCCCTGGGAAAAAATGGAGGACAGTGTGGCTTGGGAGGAGGGGGTGGAAATTAGCCAAACATGAATTCTCTCTCAGTAGTAAATCCTTTCCCAATAATAATGGACCCCAAGGGAAAAAGTAAACTTTCATCCCTTCCTGGGTTCATCCCCAGCATCTCCACCAAAAACAAACATTCATCCCTTCCAAACCACAATGGGTCCTTAAGGGAGGGGATAGATACTGAAGTGCTGGGCCCTGGACTTTTACCCTTTTCCATTGCGGATGACTCCTGGAAGAATAAAAGCAAATAAGGAAGCTCTAGGTAACAATGGTTCTCAGAGGAAGGAAGATTCGCAGTGAACACCGAGTTCTGAGCTTTTTCCCAGTGACAATGAGTTTCAGACATTTTACAACTGTCTTCCTGAGTTAAAATTTTTACCTGTACAACTAGGTCCCCACTGTCTGAACAGCACATCCACAGTCTCCAATGATTAATTCACCCTCATTGTAAACTATAAAACTCAGGCTCCTTCTGTATCCCCTGGACCATTTCTATACCCAGAAAATGAGCCCTCCCATGCCTGATTGATTGACTCCACTGTAGAATAAAGGAGAACTTGCTGATTCCTTTGAGGGCTGCTTCCATCCCGGTAATTTTTGTTTTCATTATGGTGCCAAAACCGAGTTGGTTATATTTTGCTTACTTTAACAACTGTTAATAATTAATCACTGAGGAATAAATGTAATAGAAGATATAGAAGGCCATTGCAGAGGGAAAAAAACTAATATGGATGCAAATTTCAAAAAAAAGACATAAGGAGATAAATACCTATGACATCCTCATTTATTAAAAGACTCAATATTATAGATATCTCAATTACTCTAAAATATCTATCAAACTAAATGTAATACTAATCAAAGTTCATGAGAAAGATTTGGGGAACATGGTAAGTCAACTTTAATGTAAGAAACAAATTGTCAAGAATAGTCAAGACCCTGCCAAAGAACAACATCGTGGAGGAACTTCATATGGTAGGAAGATTTAATTAAATCTGTAATAATTGATAATTTACTGAATAATAACTTACTGAGTAATAATCTGAAGATTTACTTAAATCTGTAATAATTGTGGAGTCAGCACAGTAATAATTAACACACTACTGGACTGAAAGAGGTAAACCAGAAACAGACCAACATGTGTGGAAACTTGATAAAAAAAAAAAGTAGAAAAGAACACAGAAGATTGAAAGTTTGGGACCAGAATTCTCAAAATTCTTGTGAATGGTAAAAAGAATAAGAAATAAAGATGTAAATAAATATATGGCAGTTAACAAATGAATGAAGTTGATTAAAATAAGCACATTCAGGTTGTGAATTACCTTTTTAGCTGTATGAATATCAATTCAATAAACTAGGTAAACTGAATCTCCACTTGACTTTTGCTGTGTAAACGAATTCTGAACGACATTTTAAAGAAAGAGGGATGTTTTGAGTAATTGACCTTTTCTCTGGAAAGGAAGTAGTGATATTTTCAAGCACTATAGTAACATCAAACAGGTCACATAGAAGGAAGGTCACATTTTTATTGAAAAGGGAGAAAAAAAACAGCATGGAGAAATTTATTTTTTTTTGGTCTAGATAATTGAAAGTCTTGCACAGAAAACAAAAGGCACAAAGCTTTTAAGGGGAACATTATCCTTTTTTTTTTCCCTTCAAGCTTTAGTACTATATCACGTCATATTAGCATAACATTATGTGGAAAAATACATCTATCATCACTGACATTTTGGGCTATGAGTCTCCCCACCTTAATACAAGGTCACCTGAACTTCCAGTGGAGATGCACTTGGATCAAGTTCAACCACACCCTGTCAGCTCAGAGTATTATGAGCTTCATCATTTGTTTTAAAAGGCAAAGTGCTATCCTCCAGCAGTCTATAATAGCAAACAATGATTTTTCTGAGCCTCTAAAGCATGGTCTTGTCAAAGGATGAACATGCAAACCTGACCTTATAAAAGAGGTGAAAGACAACTCTAATTGATATTGTACTGGGAAGGGAGAGTTGTGGGGTAACCATCTCAAACTCAAAAATGTATGCCTCACAGATATGGAACGCTGCCATATGATACAGAATCTTTATTCTCATTAAGCTATTGCATGGATCAACAAAACTTTGTTAGAAATCATTTCAGTTAGTATGGATGCTACTATTGAGATTAGATTAATTAAACTGATAAATCCCAAGCATAGATCAAAAACATCTAATAACATGAAGGAAGTCAAAATATGAGCCAATCTATGCTGCCAAGATGTTTTTAAAAGCTCCTGCCAGCTCAATATAATTAGAAAATCTACAATTTTGAAGAAAACAGAAAAGACCAAATGCTAGGTAATCTAAACTGGTAGGTCTGTCATTTATCAGAAATGGGTAATAAAATGAAGAAGAGCTTATTGTGTCTAAAGCAGGATGAAAAGTATATCTAAGAAAAATTAGTTGCACTGAACTTTCCAAATTAACAACAAATGGATTATGTTTTAATGGCAAGGGCTTTGTGCCTTTGTAACTGAATACCATGAGTCAGTAACTTACCATGTAATAGGAGCAATGACCTAAGTGTTGTGGAAAGCTTGGTCCTTGTCCCTGATGCCAATCCAATAACTAGGACATGGTTTTGAGAAAAAGGAAAAAGAAAGTTTATTGCTTTGCTAGCAAAGGAGAAACACAGGGGACTCCTTGTTTCAAAGGCTGTGATTCTGCCCATCATCAGGAACAGGGGGCTTTTAAACAGGTGGTTCAAAGGCAACATTCCACATGTTCTCTGTTGGAGCTGGAGTTCACTTATTAATTTGGGAGAGTCATTTCTGAGATTTTCTGGTGCCATCCCCAAAATCTGGATTACTTCATTCTTATGATGGGTATGTACTCTGGGACAGATAACTCTGCTTAGGATGAGGAAAAAACGTAATCCTGTTTATCCTGAGATTAGGAAGTGGGAGAGATTAGGGAGGAGCAGGGAGAGCAGATGAGAAAGAATCATGTCCAATTTAAAAATAAGTTGGAGTGGCAGAGCAGCAAGGGTTATATTCAAAGCATAAAATAGACCACTATTACATAAGGATCTGAAGAAAAGAAGGATTTAATGTAGCAGGATATGTGGCACACACCAGTAAAATCAGTGACTTTGGAGGCTGGGGCAGGATGATCACAAGTTCAAAACCAGCCTCAGCAATTTAAGGAGGACATAAGCAACTTAGTGAGATGCTCACTCAAAATAAAAAAAAAAGGGCTGGGGATTTGGCTCAATGGTAAGCACCTGGGTTCAATCCCTAGTTTGTGTGTGTGTGTGTGTGTGTGTATTTAAAATGATTTAATGTTGTCTACACCTAAGAAAGAATTCATGTTCTTTTGCAGCAAAGAATTTATTTTGAGAATACAGGAAAGCCCAAGGACTAAATATTAAGGTTAAAAAAAAAAAACAAGGAATGTCAGCTGATGTTTGCAATTAAAGATCAAGTGGAAGGAGGGAAGGAAAGTGTAAGGGAAGAGCAAGGGAGAAAGGAGAGAAAGAAGAACTGAATAGTCTGTAATGGTACTGGCGAGTGGAGACCCCTTAAAGCAATATGTAACTGCAAAGGAAGGCTTCAATTCTATATGTGAAAGTACATGAGCTCAAGGAGTTGTTCGTTTCATTTCAATAACCCAATTTGTTGAAAAGATCCTACAGTATGATCCTACTGTCAAAATTTTAGTCTGAAAGAAATCTGTCAGTTACTTGTGCACTTTGAGAGCAATCCACAGAAGCACAGTTTTCCAGAGCCAGAAGGAATCTTCAAAGCCATCTATTCCAGTCTCTGCATTTTGTCCAAGGTCATGAACCATGGAAATGCTGCTCATCCTTGAGATTCAATTTAAAGGGTATTAAAAGTCCTTAACAAAAGGCTATATATATATATATATATATATATATATATATACACATACACACACATACATACATACACTTTATTTACAAAGTTCTTTCTAAAGACTGCAGGAATATCATAAAAGTATATATAGTTGTATCGCTACACATATGTAATCATAAAACTACATAATATGTGTGTTGTATATATATATATTTAGAACCAATAATTTATGTGTGTGTGTGTGTATGTGCACTTTTTTTCCTTCAAGTATTGCTAAAAATGAGTTACTTGGGTTCAAGGAAAAAAATACCCACTAGTAATGCTCAGACTTCAGGAATAATTAATCTCTAGGATGCAGTTAGCACAATCCTTCACCTGGGCAATATCACGAACTAAGAGAAAAGAAAAAAGTACCCAGGTTCAAATGAAGACTTTTAGAATAATTTTCTGTTCTGGCTACATTTTACTATAATGGCCATGCTAATCTTGTCTTGATTAGCATGACCATGAAAATAATTATCATTTATATGTAATTTTCAATCTTAAAAGCCTTTGTTAAAACCTTCTTTCCTGATACAGGACATGTAATATTGACTAGAGTAATGAATTCATTATGTACTTCAGATTTTTTTCTCCTAAAGTCTATAAATGTGGACTTTATAACATACCTAAGTGCTAATATTAGCACATAGACTGTGGATTGAATCTTTAATGTGTCCTTCTGATAATTAATATTTTAAATTTTTAATTATGTGTATTTTTGGCATGATATCCAGAGAGACAGTTCTGTAATTTATGTATATCAAAAACTTTTTACAGAGACATTTAAAATTTTTCTGGCCTCCATTATTTGTCAGTCTTTAAAGAATAAAACTCAAAAAAACACTTAAATTTTAACTACTTACTATTTTGCCTTGAAGATGTTTTTAAAAATGTTGTTTTCTCACTAAATAATCACTCGAATAAATTTGTATCTATTTTCTAAATGAATAGATATATTTATGTATGTCTTTTAATGCCATAGCATTATATTGCTGATAGATGCTTCAGAAATATTGAAACCATAGACAGATTTTAATGTCACAAAATATATGCATGAAAATAGGACTGTTATTGCTTCAAAGAATACAAGTTGATATCATTTTTCAAAGTGTTATTTTCAAGCACTCCAAAAGTTCTCCTCAGTGAAATCTTAAAAATAAAGCTATATATATTCTACATAGGGAAAGCCAACTGGCAAGCATCCTTGAGTCTTAATGAAGAAGATTTAGGATAATTTCCACATCTGCAAATATGACACTTCTTCCTGACTATAACTACCAAGGAATTTATTAAGGATCATCAGTTACCATGATAAGAATGTGTCTCAGGGAAGGACTATGGGGGCTCAAGAAATTGATATCCTCAAAATATGAGATGTTTTGACATGCTGAATGATTCAATTTAAAGGGTATTAAAAGTTCTTAACAAAAGGCTCAGAATCAAGAGTCATCAGAACCGGGCAGGAAGACTTTTTACAAAGTTCCCTTTTCTACCTGATCAGAGTCATCAAAAGAGGAGCACACTTAATTCTGAAGGCATCACAATACCTAAACTCAAATAATCCTACAGAGCAATAGTAACAAGAACTGCATGGTATTGCCATCAAAATATACATATAGAATAGAATAGGAGACTCAGAGAGAAAACCACATACTTACAGACAGCTGATACTTGACATAGGGGCCAAAATAAATGTTGAAGAAAAGACAGTCTTTTACACAAGGTGCTGGAATAACTGGATAGCCATATGTAGAAAATGAAAATAGATTCCTATCTTTTTTTTTTTTTAAGATAGAGAGAGGGGAGGGAGGGAGG
>NW_026000068.1:21394132-21435746 GCF_001458135.2 Marmota marmota marmota
GGGAGGGAGAGAGAGAGAGAGAGAGAGAGAGAGAGAGAGAGAGAGAGTGTTTTTTTAATATTTATTTTTTTTTAGTTTTCGTCGGACACAACATTTTTGTTTGTATGTGGTGCTGAGGATCGAACCTGGGCCGCACCCCCGCACTCATGCCAGGCAAGCGTGCTACCGCTTGAGCCACATCCCCAGCCCAGATTCCTATCTTTCACCCTGCACAAAGTCAAATCAAGTGGATGAAAGTCTAGAATTAGAACAAAAACCCTGCAACTGCTAGAAGAAAACCGGGCCAACGTTACAACATAATGGTGCAGGTACCATATTCCTAAAGCTCAAGAAATAAAAAATCAAGAATAAATAAGTAACAAAGCATTAAATAAATTCTTATGCACAGCAAAAGAAATGATTGAGAGTGTGAAGAGAGAGCCTGCACAATGGGAGAAAATCTTGGCCAGCAACTCCTCTAGCAGGAGATTAATGTCCAAAATAAACAAAAAATTAAAAACCTTAGTGCCAAGTAAATAAACCAATCAATAAATGGGCCAAAGAACTAGAAATTATTTCTCAAAAGAAGACATACATTTCTCAAAAGAAAAATGGTCAACAAATATTTGAAAAAATGTTGAACTTCCCTTTTAATCAAGGAAATGAAAATAAAAATTACATTGAAATTTGATCTCACTCTAGTCAAAATGGCAATTATGAAGACCACAAATAATAATAAATGCTAGTAAGGATGTGGGGGGAAAAGGTACACTGATACATTGTTGGTGGGACTGCAAATTTGTACAACCACTCTTGAAAGCAGTATAGAGATTCCTTAAAAAACTAGGAATGGAATCACCATATGACCCAGTTAACTCCTTGGTATTTTTCCAAAAGAACTAAAATCAGCATACTATAGTGACACAGCCACATCAATATTTATAGCAGCACAATTCATAATAGTCAAGTTATGGAACCAGTTCAGGTGCCTGTCAACAAATGAATGGATTAAGAAAATGTGACACACACACACACACACAGACACACACACACAATGCCATTTTACTCTGTCATAAAGAAGAATGACATTATGGCATTTGCCGATAAATGGATGGAAATAAAGAATATCATGCTGAGTGAAATAAACCAGACTCAGAAAATGAAGGGTCTAATGTTTTCTCCCATATGGGGAAGCTAGAGCAAAATAAGGTAAACAAGGGTGGGGGGGTGTCAAATATCATAAAGATATAAGGAAGATCAGTGGAATAGAAGAAAAATATTGAGAGGGAGGGAGGAAAGATGGAAAAGGGGAGGAAATGCAGAATGAATTGTATACAATTATGATATGTGTATGTATAAATACACCACAGTCAATTTCATGGTTTTGTATATCTATAAAACACCAATCAAAAATGAATAAATAAATGAACAAAAGGAAAACCAGTAGAATTGAGAAAGGGTAATAGAGGGAGGCAGGAAGGGAAAGAAGAAGTACTGGGAACTGAAATGGAGTATGTTAAATTCCATGCATAAATGATTTTGTCAAAGTTAATCCAACTATTTTATACAACTACAATGCACCGATAAAAGCACACACACAATAAAAGAGGAACACACTTATCTTTAGTATACTTATTAAAATTTCATTAACCACAGAAGACTAAATTCATATCACAGGAGGAAAGATTAGAGTCAGTCAACATACTTGATAAACTTCTGTCATACAACATTGGTCTCTATTTCAGTCTAGTAAAAAATCATTTTCAAACTATTGTCTGTTTTGTGGGTCAGACTTTGTCTCATGGCATTGCACGTTTTCCAAGCTTATTGTGTTCCTCTAAAAGTCATGTACTATACCCCTCAACACTGTCTACATTTCACAGTCTCCCCTCCCCTATATAAAATGGGTCTACACAGATTTCTGGGTCATTTTGAGCTAGTGAATTGCACCGTGGTTGCCTCCATGTATGAATAAATATTTGTGTTTTTTCTCCTATTAATCTCTTGCTCAGTGTATTACTCTGAACATTCACAGAATGAAGGAAAATTTTCTTTTTGCCCCTAAACTACACAAGTTTTTGCCCAAATAACACAACTTGATGAAATTATATGGGGATTGATGTACAAAATAAGTAAACTTTTAAATATGCTAAGATGTTTTGCCAAATTATTTTTCTAAAATGAGGTGTAGAAGTACAATGAAATGTTCCTCCTTTATAGAATACTGGCCAAAGATATTCGGAAGATACTTCAAGATGATGAGAACACCAAAATGTCTGTTCTACTTATAAAAAGAGTACCTTGATGATCCTGAGGACAGACAAGATAAATTGTGGTTCGCAGATTGAGGAGACTCTCTTGAGGACTGTTGGAAGAAGTATTGTTAGTAGCAACCCCATCCTGTAGACTTTTATTTAATACTTTTGAGGATGAAGTTTGGAAAATAATTTTCAGGTGTTCCAGGTACTTCAATGTAAGAGATTCACTGACCTGTAATAAGGAGTGTAGTAAGTAAAGAGTGGTTGGAAATGATTAAATGCATAGTAAGGTAACATGAGAAGTAAGCCTTCATTCTGTCTTCTATCTACATTTATATAGAGATATCACTGTGACTTAATCAGTTTCAATTTCCTCATCTGTAATATGAGTACATTTTGAGAATCAAATGAGACAAAGATAATGCAAAGGCACAGCAAGTAGAAAATCAGGAAACAAACACTGATGATGATTTGATATCTTCCAGTACAAAATAGGTTAAAATTATTGAATGTATTTGGTTTTAGAAGTGTTAAGTTATTATGTCAACAAAACTTGATACTGTCATGTATTGCTGAACTTCTATGCAAGGGACATATGTAGTAATTAAAAGCCCAGTCCATGGCCTCAAAAACACTGGGATCAAGTGGCTTTCCACTTCCTATTTCATAATATTAGTAGAATTAGTTGATTTCTCTATATTTAGTTTTTTTTTAAATCTAAAAACTTAGGATGATAATAATATATTACACTATAATTGTGAAGCTAATTTAAGGTAATACATGTAAAATAGATATTATAGTACCTGAAATATATGAGTAAACTATTATTATTTTGTGTCAAGTACTATGATGGATATTAGTGAGCAAAAAAAACCCATATTTACCTGTATCTATAGCCAAATATGTTTACACTTATAAAATTATGACTTTAATAGTATTATAATGGAAGGGTACAGGGAGCTCTAGATTCTTCAAAAGGTGTATCTGACCTAATTTCAGCAGTAGGGTGGGGCTTCCCTGAGGTTCTGACATTTTTAAAAGGATAAAAAGGAATTACTCACAAAGAAAAGGTAAATGGATCAAAAGAATATTGCAAATGAGAGAAGACTGTGGATAGGAGAGCCACGAACAACAGAAGAAATTGGTGATTATGAATGTAAAATAAAAGTCACAAGAGTTAGTGTGGAAGATTGATATAAAATTAACTGTAGAGCTCACAAGAGGAAAGGTAAGAAAGAGCTTGAGGACCTTTGAGGAATATGTAAAATACTTTTATAATGAACAGAAAATATAAAAAGAGATGACTTAATTGGAATTAGAATAAATTACATATGGATAATAGAAAAGCAAGTAGCAACAAAAGAGAAAGAGGTAACAATTCTAAATTATATACATACAAAGAAATAAATATAAAACAAATAATGCAAAATTAATTAGAATTTAAAAGAAAAAAAGCACTGTAAGCATAATGCACTTCTCACGAAGAGAAAAAACTTAGGTGCACGGAAAATATCTGAAAATAAAAACAGCTAGCAAACTTGATCTTATTGACCTATAATACAGAAAAATGCACCTAAATAGCAATATATATATATATATATATATATATATATATATATATAAATATATACATATATATATGGCACAGTAACAAAACTTACCATATGTGCAACAATAAATCTTTAATAAGATTTAAAAGATTTTCTGATTAGTGGTAGTAAGTCAGAAACCCACAACTAAAAGTTAACTAGAAAGCAATACAATTCTAAATAAAACATGTCAAAGAAATAGGAAAATTTAATAATAATTTAATTAAAAAATAACAAAATAAACAAAAATTTGAGATATACAATATACATACAAAGACAATTGTAATTTAAATTTCATATATTTGAAAAGCAAAAAGACTTAGAATCATTTATCCAAAAAAGGAGAAATTAATAAAGTAAAAAGAAGTTATAAAATAGGGAAGATCAGTTATATGTGTGATTTTAGGATATAAAGCCACAGAACTTAGAAGGAGTAATCAAAAGAAAAGAGATAAGAGACAAGTTACCAATTTCATAAACAAAAAGTATATCACTATAGTTCCCACAGATATTAAAAAGATAATTGGATGGATATAATGCTCAATTTTGTAAACTTGAAGTTTTATGATAGCAGATTCCATGAAAAAAACAACCCAAAACTGAAATAGGAAATAAAAATTGTTAATAACATGCAGTTATGAGAGAGAGTTCATAGAATCTTGTATATAGATATTAGATACCTTAAAATTAAGAAGGAAGGTAGTATAAAAATACAGAGAAAATGTGGAGGAGTTGACATTCTCTCATACTGTTGGAGAGAGCACAAATTTGTTTAGCCATTTTTTAAAACTATTTGACCATATTCACTGAAATGTAGCATACATATACCCTGTCTTGATTAATCTACCATATATATATATGGTGCCATAAGACATGTAAAAGAATTCATAACCGTATGTATCAGCCCCAAACTCAAAATAATCCAAAATATCCATCCAGAGTAGAATTAATATTGTACTATGATAAAATATTTTACAGTATTTACTAAATAGAAACAAATATGTATCCAATTAATATAACAAGGAATTTTAGATATACACATAACTAAAATAATTATTTTAATACTTATTTTAACGCTTTTAACCACTGTGACCAAAATGCCTGAGAAGAACAAATTGGAGGAGGAAAAGTTTATTTGGGACTCACAGTTTTGAGGGTTTCGGTCCATGGTTGACCAAGCCATCTCCCTGGGCCTTAGGTAAGGCAGAACATCATGGCAAAAGGGCATAATGGAGGAAAGTTGTCACTTCATGGCAACTGGGAAGCACAGAATGAGAGAGGAGCTAAGGACAAGATATTATCCCCAAAAGCACACCTCTAATAATTTACTTCCTCCAGTCAGATCCAATTATCTGCTTTGCCATCCAGTAACCATTCAAATTATTAATCCATAAAATGGATTAATCTAATGATGAGGTTACAGCTCTAATCACTGCCCCCAAATTCCCACCTCTGAAATTGCTGTGTTGGGGATCATGCTTTCAAAACACAGGCTTTTCAGGGGACATTTCTAGATCTAAACGATAGCAGAGATGTGCAAAAATATATTTAAGAATTTCATAGTACCATTTAACAACTCCAAACTGGAATCAACCCAGTGCATTTATTAATAATACAATAACTAAGTATATTACAGTATATTCATGAAATGAAACATTATACAGCAGCACCTATGAAAAAAACTATTGTCACAGTCAGTATTATGAATGGCTACTAAAAACATAATGGGGACAATGTACTAGAGACTGTGTGATTTTATTGACATGAACATCAAACTAATGTGTGATTTTAGAAAACAAGACAATAGATCCTTTTGGGTGATGTAGTACCTGGGATTCTACCTTATGAAAAAGCTGAGAGTCTTCTATTTCTTGATCTGGGTGATGGTTCCATGGACATGATTACTCTCTGAAAATTTGTAGAACTCAGAATTTGTGCACTTTTCTGTACATAAGGAGAGAAAGAAAGAGGAGTGCTAAAATTTCCATGATTGAGCAAGATAGCTTACATCATCACCTTTTTGTTTTGGATATATGATGTCCTGTATCAATCCAGATCAAGTAAATTTAGAAATAAAAGGACATTTAAAAAAATCCTTATGTAAATCTATTAAGTCAACTGATAGATTTGTTTCATTGTTCTATGGGTCTGTGTCCATCCAGAAAAATAAACCACCCTAGATCTTAATTGGTTTCATACATGATAGAAAAGCGGAGGAACTGAGATGGTAAGACAATTCAAAGATTGGTAATATTTAGAAACAGCTGTAAGTCTTGTGGCTGAAAGCACAATGAATGAGATGGTGTCCTTGAAACCTGGAGTCCATCTGTCCAGCTGGTATTTGGAGCCTTGGAGGTAGCACAGCTTCTGCCAAAAGAAGCAGAGAGAAGGAAGTAAACACCTGGTTTCTGCTTTCATCAACTCCCTCTTCCTCAATCCTCTACCATACCCTAACTGAAAATCAAAAGGAAAATGAAAATTGCAAATATATCCTCAGGGCCTAGTTCATTTGCCTGCAATGTTGAAGATGGAACACCCCAGAAATACTGTGGCAAGCTAGAACACAAGTTTTATTTAAAGGATAGAACAGAGATAGACTTCTCTGCAGAGAAAGCACCCCAGAGCTGGGTATCTGAGGAAGTGGGGGTGTTCTGCCCCTTTGTACATTTTAGATTTCCTTTGTTCTCAGGCTTCCTTACCCTCACCTACCTAAGTGACTAGTGATTCAAAAGGTGGGCCAAAGGTAGAGTGACTCAAGGTCAGGATGAAGCTTCCAGGAGTATAGGCAGATAAAGAACTGCCCAGGAGGCAATCATTAACAGCCCCTTGCTGGGAGAAGCAATTCCCTAGAGACAGGTAACCTCGACAACAGGTTACAGGAGAGGGGAGGGCTCTGGAAGTATTAGCATTTCCTCCAAAATCAGCCCCCATCTTTCTGATCCAATCATTCATTACTTATACTGAGTTCTTATGTACACACCCCCCAACATGGCTTATATTATTATTAGAAATTAAAAACAAAAACAAAAGTGGTAGTTTAATAAATGGTCTTATAAAATATTGCTTTAATGTCTATTTTCTATATTTAACAATACAATTTTGTTGTCATAATTTATTAAATCTGTCATCTAGTAAAATATATTATTTTTATGTACCTCTAAGAAAGAAAAATATTCAATTAAATTATGACATAACAATATTTCTTTTTATTTTCTCACTTAAATTGCATGTCACTGTTTAAAGTGAGCAGGATATTTCTGACAAATTGATATTTGGTACCTTATCAACATAGTCCTGTGCAGTGCATGAATGGATTCATACCAGGCTCTTGCTATTTACATTTTTTAAAAATTTTATTGCCAATTGCTCCTGCTTTCTATTACTTCACTTACTATACAGTAGACTATCATGCCCATATCCCAGTGACAAAGTATAACACAGCCTCATGTCTTTATAAATTTCTTCATTTCTTGTGTACTGTAAGCATTTGTGTGTTGCTTTGCCAAAGGGGTGAAGGAGTAGAGCTGTGGCCATTTCTCAAAAGAGGTATACCAAATCACTATCATTCTTTAAGTATACCAAATCACTATCATTGAGCTCTTCTTGGAACTTTTAATATACAAAATAGCTTTTATCTAAAATGATAAATTGTAGCATAAACTTCTTAAGACTATTTTAAATGGCAACCAAATTCCAAACAATTTAGGCAACTTAGGAGACTAAAATGGTGTAAATTCAGCTTTAATAATGACAGTCTGAATGTGATCAAATTCACATACCATGTCACGACAGTCATCTGGTCAACAGCAGTTGTAGGCTGGCACGTCGTAAGGCGCTCCCCAATTTTAGGTGGGATTTCCAGCTACTGTAAAACATGATGACATGCCCTCAGGTACCAAATCAAAATTAGGAAAATAAAAAGGAAAGCAAAAATGTTTATAGTATCAAGTACAAAATTTGCCCTGAAATATACCTACTTTAGGTATATTTCAGTAAGAATAGTAAGAAACAAAGGCACCTATTTAAATGTTTGTCAGGACCCACAGTATATTTTCAATGTTTAACTTATGCATGTTTATCATTTATATCTAACCAGAACAGCCAATCTCTTTTTTATTTAAAAGAAAAAGATGAACAAGTTTTATAGGTCATTTTTCTTAGATCAACAGTTAATTTTGCAAAATATTTCTTTAAAAACTCATTTTACAGCATAGCTGATATGAATACTTGTAAAAAAAAAAGTACCTTATTTTAATGGAATCATCTTTATCTTTAAAAATTAAAGAAAAGGAAACATGACACATGATCACTATTTGCTTAGAAGCAGAGAACAGACATAAAGATTCCCAAATGGAACTTAATGTGGACATAAAAAATATCATTACCAAGACAAAGAATATCTAAGATGTGTGGAGGAATGTGATGACTCATGGAATTAATAATATCTTGCTAATAGCACCTAAAAAGCATTGAATTACATTTTTTATTTCCCTTATAGTCCTAGTTAAACCATTCAATACTCCTGAGAGATGAATCAATGCCTTTTCTCTAGCTTATAAGGAAGAAAAGATTCAGCAATTAGCTGTTTTCAGGGGATCACAGATACACACTAGTAGAGATAAAATTTCAAAAGAAGCTGTGGCTGATATCTGAGTTTGATTCATCCTTATTCAGGGTGACATTAGCCCAAAGTTCTCACAGTCCAGTGTAACAGTTGTAACCACAGTCTGACATATCTAGACAGATTGTAAGCGAGGAAGATATATTAAATCAACCTGAATCAAAGAAGGACCATTTGAGTTATGACTCACAAAGCAAAGTATATCCTCAATGGGGGTTCCAGGGGAAAGAGATGCTAGCAGAGGCCAGTATTATATCCAAACTCAGAAGTAAAATTATCAGGAAATGACATAGAATCTAGGAGCATAAGAATCTAATGGGGGATGAATAATTAATTTTTTTCCTAAATTTCCAGATGTATCTAAGAAGATATTAAGTTTCTAATAACTAAGAAGCTATGATTGAATATGGCTAATTAGGATGCTTTTATAGATTAGTGTTCTTACTCATATTGGAACTAATTGGTCCAGTGGGAAAATATATTCCCTTTTCCTAGAATATGTTAGCACATCTAGACCCAAAACTCCTCATATTTTTGCAAATCACCTCAGTTTGCTTCCCTCTGTCCACCTCTAACCTACATTATTCAAACACGTCACACATAAATTAGACCTAGAAGTACTAGTAATTAATGTGTAAAATATATGTACTTTATTTAAAACAGGACCATTTGCATCTTAGCTAACTGTATGATGATTAATAAAGAAGTCTGTCATAATCAAAGCCTTGTGAGAAAACAAAAATGAACACAGGTAAGATATCTATCTCTGGAGGAGCATAAAGACTAGTGAAGAAATTGCATCTATAAATATCTAATCATAATAAAAGCAGAACAGAGTAAGTGCTAAGTAGAAGTTGAAATACTGTACTGTAGCAATCAGAGAGGGAATGATTAATTGCAATTGGAGAGATCAGTGTCAGTGACAGCCTCTCTGAGGAGATGGCATTTAAGTCTCTTTTGAAGGATTTCAATAAATAATGTAGGGAAGATGATTTCAAGCTGAGAGCCTGCGTGAGAAAAGGCAAGGAACCTTGAAAGTGCATGTTATTTCTGGAAAATGAGGGGGAGTAAGTTTTCCAAACAGAATGTAGGTTACGGGGAAGAATAATATGTTTCAACTTTTTTGAGCTTCTAATATGTTGGCTGGTTATTTTCAATTAAATTTATGTTATGTATTCTGCTTACATGTCTTTAAATGTTTATTCTGATTGAGTTCACTTACCAGTTGCCAAAATCTTTTCTCTTTTTGTGGTAATTTATTTGTCTAATGATAGTCACACAATATATTTCATTCCACATTCTCCTCCAAAGGAGTGAGGTGGCCATATTGCAAGCAAGAGGTAGAATGGGATTTCCCTCCCCTTGATCTCAGTCTGTCCTACAATCTAGCTTGTAACCAACAGAATGCATAGAAGTAAAAACAAATGACTCCTACACTAATTCATAAAAGATCATGCAGCTTCTGCCTGATTCTCTCCAGCACTCTTGGAGTATTCCCTTATGGAACCCAGCTGGTGTGGAGTAAGGAAAACATGTGCTGTAGAGGCCATATGTAGATGCTCCAGGCAATAGTACCATCAGCCCCAGTCATCTGAGTCTAGGTTCTAGACATGTAACTGGAAAAGCCATCTCAGAACTCAGTCTTCCAGTGTCAGCTGTTTCGGTATTCCATGTCAGTCTTCCCAGCAGAGGTCTTTGACATTTAGAACAGAGGATAGCTTTTCCTTCTGTATATATTTTGCTTTAATGGCCTATAGAAGTTGTGAATACACAAAGATTTTTGTTGTGACTTTATGTCACAAAATATGGAGTGCTTTGTTGAGAAGTAATAGTAATTAACACTATTTCTTCCTGAGTAAGAATATTAGAGATAGAACATTTTTGCGCATTACTTTCTATATTTGGCAGCTTTGCTTGTAACTTCATACAAGCATGAAACAAAGTTCTAGCCAAAGGACTATGAACTAAAATGAGGTGTGAAATTTCAGGCCTGTCCCCTAACATATTTCAGTAAACTGCTATATATTATGAACATTCCTTTGATCCAACTAAAACCAGGTCATAAAAATAGTATCCTTCATAATAACAAAGAAACAAGATAGCAAGAACTTTATAGCAACAAATGATGCTCTACTTAGAATATTATGAGTAAAATAAAATCTATTATTTGGGGAGTTCTTTGTTACAGCAGCCTAATGTTATATTAAGTGTGACATTAATTAAAATATTTCTTTTGCAAAATAGAAATGGAAAGGCAACAAAAACTGTAATAGAATTGTAAGATAATTCATTCTGAACATTGTATCTGAGTATTATATGGAAAATGTCAACAGGATCAAAGGGTTTGTAGAGATTGTATTTTGAAACTCAATTTTATTAAGCAAAGTCTTGATCAGAACTCAATTTTAAAATTAGGGTTCAATCAAAAGATGGAGTAAGAACTTTATTTCTAGTTGTATTGAGAACTTGTTGCCCATTTTCAATTTCAAGATAATAGAGTAAAAATGATTCTCTTCACTTTCTACACCAGAGGTGAAGACAAAAAAAAAAACAAACAAACATAAACTATACTAATAAAATATAGAGATATTTGTAAAATCTGAAATGCTATTAATAAAGGTTGAAATGAAAGGCTTATTAAATAGGTAGCTTTACAGTCTAGACATTAGGTGTTTCCTCAAAAACTCATGTGTGAGACAATGCAAGAACATTCAGAGGTGAAATGATTGGGTTATGAGAGCCTTAACCTAATCAGTGGATTAATCCCCTGACTAGTAACTGAAGCCCAATTAGGGTGTGGCAGGTCATGGGGGGTGTGCCTTTGAAGGATGTATTTTGTATCTGAGAGTGGAACTCTCTTTCTCTGCTACCTGATCATCATGTGAGCCAATTCCCTCCCCCCACACACCCTTCTGCCATGATGTTTCTCCTCACCTAAAGCCATCTGTCTCGCCTTAGACCTCTGAAACTGTGAGCCCCCAAATAAACTTTTTCTCCTCTAAAATTGTTCTTGTTAGATTTTGTGGTCACAGCAGAAAAAAAAAAACTGACTAAAACACTAGCAAAACAAGGAAAGGAAAGCCTACATAGAATTGAGCTGAAGCACAAGTGGGAAGATAAAAGGAATTGGCTTTCAACAAGAAAGAAGGAACTGGAAACTATGAGAGGTTGTGGGAATTTGAAAAAATAGTATCACAGAGGGAGAATGATATAAAGACTAGAAGCAGGAAGATAATCTGAAAAGTTGTGTAAGGAAAATTAAATCTTTGGTTTTCATTCTGAACTATATTCATTAAGAAACTATCCAACCCTAAACTATGGCATTAAACCAGAACTTTCTGGACTCCAGCTACTGCAACATCAGCCCCTTTCCCCATTATCTGCAAAAATGTCTAAAACAGATTTATAATCCCAAGGAGACTGTCATAAGTGCCAGAAGCCAGGTAGAATTCCAGTACTTTTTTCTTAAAAAACTGAATGCCTACAGCAATGGCATACATATACTAACATTTGAGGGTTCCTACTCAAGACCCACATGACTACTTTGTATATATATTGACTTCCATGAAGCCACCAACCTCATTTACGCAGAGTTGAATAAATACTTTTCATCTCATTCTTAAGTGTGAAGAAATGGAAACAAAGGTTATAACATACCTATGTTGAAGAAGCTACACCATAAAACAAGAAGCCAATATAAGTACGTCTGACAAAAGCACTCGAATGAAAGGAAAACATTCCTAAATTAAGTTATATTGATTCAGACATAAAAATTTAACATATCCACAAAAGATAATGTCATAAAGAAGATGCAATTAGAAGAGAAGAAATAGCTTTTGGAAATTAAAAATACATGAGTTAATTTTTAGGGCTTCTTTCCTGAAAAAAATAGATAAATAAAACTAAGTATGATACAAGACAATAAGATGGATAAAAGAGAAAAGAAAGAAACATAGAAATAGGGAAAATCTGGGAGGTTCAACATTTGACTAATATGTGGTCCAATGTGAGATATCACCAAATATAATAGAGAAGAAATTGCCAAGAAACTAGAATATTTCCTAGACTGTTAAGATATGAGATTCCATGTTGAAAAGGTCCGTTAGTACCCAAATGATTTTAAAAGATCTACGTAAGTTAAAGTATAATGAATTTCATAACACTAAGAAAGAAGAACAATCTCTAACTTTCAAAGAGAAAAATCAAAAAGGACTAAGAATCACAATGACTTTCTGACTTCCCAATAGAAATGTTGAGAATTAGAAATCGGTTTCAAAGTAGAATTATATAACTAAGCAAATGAGCAGCAAAGTTTAAGAACTGAATAAAAACAATTTCAAGGGACTGGAGTTGTGGCTCAGAGTACTTGCCTAGCACATGTGAGATACTGGGTTCGATCCTCAGTGCCACATAAGAATAAATAACTAAATAAAGTAAAGGTATTGTGTCCATCTACAACTTAAAAAAAAATTCAGATCTTCAGTGTCTCAAAAAGTTACTTATTTTCCATGCAACTTTACCAGGATGCTCCTAGATGATGAGGGAGAAACCCAAAAAAGAAGACACTGTATCAGGTTAGAAGGCAAGCAGAGGGGATTTTCAGACAATAGTACTAAATAAACAACCTTTTCTGGTTGGAACAATGGGCCAGAGGGTTCCAGGAGAAAGGAATGCATGGCAAAATATGAACTCTCCAATTATGTAGCTGTTTTGACCACATATTGGGAGGTAATTCATGGAAATGAGAATGAGTATGGGAAGTGTTGGTCAGATGTTAAAAGAACAATAAGCAAACAAATGAAGCAGAAGCAATTATTAAACACGTAAACAAAATACTTTTAAAGAATTACCCAATTTTTGACAATTATTTTAGATTTAACTTATTTTTACTTGTACTTAGTATTTTCATTGAAAGATTGAAATTTATTTTAAAATGGAACTAAATGGAACAAATCTTTTTCATCCTCAAATTCAAATCTTCAGCGAATTTGTTTTTTAACACACATACACACACACACACACACACACACACACCTAAGTAGGAAACACTTATAGAGCTTTGGGGTGTGTGTATGTGTGTGTGTGTGTGTTAAAAAAAAAAAAAAACACTGGATCACTGAGAAGACTCTTGAAGTTATAATATACATGTGTTCTGTGGTTATGTCAATTGCCTTCAATTTTTTGAAGCTCCTTCTTTTCAGTAATTGGTGTCTGTTTCCCCATTAAGAGGTGGTGCTAGTCTCACAATTTGCCCTGTCAAATCAAATGTAGTGACAACAACCCTATTTTATGGAGCAGGGGAGAAGAAAGAAGGGGGGATAGAAGGAATGATGGAAAAAGGAAAAAAAAAACAGGCAGAAATAGGAAGGAAATGCAAATGTTTTAAGGAAGATTTGTACTAAATAAAAGATGTTCATGAAATATTTTTGAGTTTAAAAAGAAATCTACAAAACTGATAATATAAGTAATTGAGTATATTTAGGAATGATCTATTCAATTCCAAATCACCTTAAATTTTATGTGCCCAGCTTCCTGATTTTCAAAGGCCAAGAACAAGAAAGATTTTTTTATTTAATATTTATAAGTAGAGGGATTAAAAAAAGAAATGAAGGTATAAAAGAACATTTTTATTAATAGAAATAGCATCTCTTTAGTCATAAAAGTGGATATTGTTTTCTTTTTCAGTACTATGATAAAGTCAGATCTTTGAATCTAACTCGGTAGTCATTACTCCAAATTACCTTGAGCTATCAGAAATTGCATATAGAGATCTATAAATTTTTCATAAACTGTGATCATAAAATTAACATTTTTACAAAGTTAGACTTAATATTTTAATTTCAAAGTCTATCAGGAAAATTGGGACTCATCTAAAAGAACCTTTGGCTAAATATACTTGTAGGTTTTTAAAATTTTATTTATGTGGTGGGAACTTAAAACTTGACTCTTAAAATTCAGCATTTATGGGTATGTGAATAGAAAACAGTTGGAGGAGTAGTTGCTCAACTATTAACAGCAGCTACCCTGAAGAAATAAGTGAAACAGAGTTAGGAATTCACTAGGTTTTCACTTGGCTAATATAATTTTTACATTCACATTATTATATGCTTTTAATATATTATAGACTTTATACTATGTAAACATTTGAGAATATACTTGGAATATTTTATACATATTTTTCATGAACTTAAATTATTAATTAGAAAGAAGTTATACTATTAAAAACAGGAAAATTGTAAAAATTGTACTTCATATGTGAAAGAAAAAAAGAAAATGCAATGTCAAATATATGATATGAGCATATAAAATGGCAAACACATATTCTTAACAACTTTAAGATGAACAAAAAAGCAGCAGAATGATTTGAAACATAGTAAAATGGAACCCAATCAAATTCACTCATACCTCTATTTATGCTGTAAAATAATTTTTTTTTAAGATTTCTAAATCTAAAGAGAAGAACCATCAATATTTAGGGATGCATTATTATCAGAAATTTGAAAGAGAACAGACTAAAAACAGGCACATATATCTGTCCTCACAGTGTCTTAAATAGTGAAGCTGATATGTTGAAGTTTATAAATTTTCTAAAGATTTTTAAGAGCTTTCAAGAATATTTGACTTCCCACCCCTTTATTCCTTTGCTAGTAAAATAGAAGGACATGAAAATTTTTCTGAAGCATCCTTCCACACTGTGATTTGCACCCATATGTCTCCTGAGTCCTTCCTCTCCATCAGAGTGGAAAGAATGGCAATAGTGAATTGAGAACCAAACCTAGAACTCTTCCCATCAGACTGGCCATGTCTCAAGTGGATATTTACATTTAGGGGATGGAGAAAGGTAGTCCAGGAAGAGGAGAATGCAGCTTATGAGTGAGCAATGAGAAGCTTTGTCACAATGACAATTGAATATGGCCAAGCACCTTTCAGGAGAGACAGATTTTTTCACTCCTGTGATTTCTGAATCTTTCCATGTTATAACTAGCATAGAAATTAGAGAAAATGCCAAACTATATGCCAAACTATATAATAAACTACTCGTTTTGTCATCAAGAGAATCATTTGCCATAAAATTTTGTAATATTTGGGATTTATAGGCAAGTTACAAAACAGCATATGAATGTGGTCATAAGACTTTGCTATAAAGAGCTTCTTTAATTACAGTTATGATTATGCTGCAAAGCAGACTATCTTTAACATACATAGTGATTTGTAAAGAACCTCTCTCAATAATAGGAAAGACAAAGCTTGGATATTCTCATCCTAATGCACTACTGTTAGAAAAGTCTTTGACAATAAATATTTACAAATACTATACTTATTTTAAAATGAATAAATCTTAAATATGTCATTTAATGCATGATTTTTATCATATTTGGCTTAATGAGATTATAAAACAATAGAGATAAAATATTAATTGGAAGCGGTATTCTCAAATGGGGCTGAGATAGGTGGATATTTCCTTCCCACAAGCTTTTGAATACTGTTTTTACCAAACATTGTTCACATATAAGAATTTGTGTGTTTCCTCTCTCCTGGGATGTGGGAGTGTCCATATAGGAGTAGCAGCTCTATTTCCCAGCCTAGCAACAGTGTTTTAAAGCCATGCACTTTATATTCACTGTCAAAGCAGAAATGTAAAAGGCAGAGTTGTGGCTTATTGTTTGACTCCAAAATAAAATTTAACAATAAGCTAGAACACTAATCTTAGTTGAAAAAGAAAGACATTTCAAAATTACTTTTGTCACATCTGTTAGCACAGCAAGGGAACAAGCCCAGTTCCTAATAGAATTTCATAAAAATGATGTTTCATCACCAGATGGAACTTAAAGATAGGAGACAGAAAAAGAAGACGGAAGAAGGAAGCAGTTGGTGAAGTTATTTCCCCAACCCATTTGTTGGAGAAACTGGGGATAAATACCGAAGGTGGGCTTTGAATGTGCTTCCATTTGGAAATTTTAGGGGCACCTACATAAGCCAGAGGGAGGGTTTCTCTAGGCAAGTAGAGAGGTGCATCATGAACAGGGTCCAATCTAAGTATTCCTGGTTCCTATGAGAAAATTTCCACATATACCCCAAATTCTCATGCCAAAATTAAGCATGGAATTTACATTTGGCTGGGAGCTCACAGAAGTTACTAGGGTAAGGTCAGAAGTGATGGCCACAAAAGACAGTCTGTATCAGAAACATATATATTATGGAGAGAATTTTAGAAGGAACCTAACACCAGCCAAAGGCTCAGGAGGGCATTGCATTTTAAGTCTCCCCAAGAGTTCTTAATGGATAGCCAAAGTTGAGAACCCCTGCCTTTGGGAAAACTTGCTAGCACGCATCAAAAGCTCCAACTTCAAAAGCATTGTGTAAAGGACTTTCATAGGCAATATGTGTAATTTTGATTGTAATCCCTAGGGTAGAAAATATTAATATTATCTCCCTGTTGCTAAACTTGAAGTTTAAAGCAAATAACATGTCTAGATCACCATGGGCAATAGAATCACATCTCTTGTGATTCAAAATGATTCTTTATTCAAAATGAATTTTTTTCTCATTTAATGTAACTTATAATGCTCATTATTTTCTGAGCTATCACTGTACCCTTGAATAGCCTGTATAATTTATGGAATGGTTCTTTTGAATAGCTTATCTGAAAAAGACCTAAAAAAATGCCTTCTATCCATTTTGGTGTTGCCACTCCTTCTAGTGAATATGTAGTGTTGGACATGATGTACGCTTAGGGTGATTTAAGACTACAAGTTCCCAAGTCCTCTATTGCCCTGAAATAGAATCATAGAAAACAAATTTAATATCATCCTAGGCTCTCCCAAGGCAAAGGATTTCCATGATTCAATAGGATATTATTCTTTTGAAAAATTACTTTTAAAAATAAAATATTTAGCCACTACATTTACCTAAACTGTAATGCAATCCAAAAGGACAAAGACATAATTAAGTTAAACCAAGATTTATAAAGATACTACTCTGTGAAAGATGCCATTTTGACATCAAGAACTGCATAATCTTGTAGAAAAGTCAAACACAACAGTGATCATAAATCACCATGTGTCAGATACTGTGTAAGACACTTTACATACAAAGTTCAATTAACCCTCAGAGCAAAGTTACAAGTTAAGGGTCATCATATATATTTTACAAATAAGGAAACTAAGTAAAAGAGAAGCTAAAGTCCTTGCCTATAATCACACCGGTAATGAATGGCAAAGCCTGGATATAATGTGATTTGTTTCAAGATAGAAGCAATAGAATTGGACATGTTTATCTTTTACTTAAAGCAAAGGATAAGGAGAACTTAAAAAAAATTAGTTGATACCTGATCAGGTGTCATTTGAAGTTTAAATGAGAATTTGACAAAGCCAAAGAACACACAATATCTGACATAATATATAATTGTGACTTGCATATCAGATAATATTTTTTTCTGTGCATTGATCTCAATGATTCATCCTCAAGATCAATTGTTCAATCACTGAGATGTCAATGGAAAATCAAGTACACACTTGACACATAACTGTGACTTTTAAAAAGGATACATTTTGTATTGGGTGAGTGTGGGAAGAGTAGGGAAATTTTTTGAATAGGTCCAACCACTTAGTAAGAGATCCTGGGTGCCACAGATAAAGTTGAGAGACAAAGCAAGCTTATAGAAGGATCAAGGTTCTCATTAGGAACACAGATGATCATCTGGTTTGCAAGTGCACATATTCCAGCTCATACAATTGATCTGGTAAATGATAGGATTTTTCTGCCTGATATTGCTCTTATTTATTTGTGTAACTGCCTTTCCCACTAGACTACAAACTTCTATAGGACAAGGAATCACATTCTGCAGCACCCGTATATTGTTTCTGATACCCAGTAGGCACTCAGTATATGATGGTGGAACTAAAACAGAAAAATTCTACTTGCAAACACCAACTAAAGTGACAGCCTATTAACCTAGCTCAAAACACCAAATCACTATCTCATCCCAGAGAACCTGTTCACATTTCCATGGTGACTCAGACCAGAATGTAGTGGTAGGTGCCAACAGAGCCAGATGCATTTCTCTCTCCATTTTCCTTAGGCTTTTTAGGCCATATGGCTCTCACCATTCCTATAATGAGACTTTAGGTTTAAGATTCTTAAGTCCATCATCTCCAGAATACATAGCACAGACACACAGTCCAGGCTATTTTTTCCCAAGTTGATTTGGCTCTGGATCATGGTGTGATGAATTTATTATGTACAACAGCAGGCATGGTGTTTTTTAAAAGCATAATGCCAGAAACAGAAGCCCATTGATCAAAAAAAAATTCAAAACTTTGCCAATTTTCTCCAAATACCATCAGAGTAAATTATCATCAAAATATAAGTCATTTTCCCTATAAATAACAGCATGGAGCAAATCTATTGCATTTTCCACTCTTTGAAAATACTAAAAATAACTTGAGAAAACTGATCTAATTATCCTGCACAAATATAACAACATGTGAACATTAGAGTTTGTCATTGACTAATTGAATAGCTAAGGGTACCAGAGAACTTACAACAGAAGTTTTAAAAGTATATGAGCTACTAATGAAATTAAAAATGTACCCATCTTTGCAGTATAACTTGAAGCTCACATAACATGGCAAATGACAACTGCATTGTTATTACAATGAAGACAAATGAAGGCAAATGTCTAGCATAGGAGAACTTCAAGATTCTTATAATAATGCACCATAAACTCAAAGAATACAGTTCCATCTATTTGTGGAAATACATATTTCCCTAATTTGTTGACATTACACCTTTGATTATGGCAGACTTGTTTATGCCTTTTTCCATACTCTTGTAAGTGTAATTATACTACCGTTTTCTAATTTACACAGGAAGCACTAACATTGAGAGTCGTGTTTTGGTTAAAAACACCATATATGTGAAAATACACACAGAAAATTTGTGCAGTACCATCAAACATAGATGCTATATATGAAGCAAAAACACAAAGCTTTGTTATCAATCACTTATTTCCTTTTAAAGATGCTATTAAATTTGCATTATTGAAGCACTACATGTCAATATTGATGATATTGAGACATTGACCAATACTATCCAGAGAACGATGCATACTGTAATGCAAACCATCAGAAGAAAACACAGCCTCTATCTTGGTGTGATATCCAAGACTCTGATACGTCATTGATTTTTCTTACCAGTTACCTTTTCCTTTCCCAAATTAGTCAAAGATATTTAAATATTTTGCTGAAATGAAAGTATTATTTACTTTATGGTAGAGAAAGGAAGGTAAACCTTCAATGCCAAAAACACTTCACTGCACTTGCCCTGCATATCTTTTTGTTTGACTTTCTAGCAAATGATAATTTAAAAAACTATTTTCTCCTTTCTGAGAACATGTACTTCTTTAATCACTAAATCAAAGTGCTCAAGAATTGATTATATTATCTTCAAAAGCCTATCTAGAGGGTTAATAAAAATGTTATTTTATACTTTTAAAAATCTCTGCTTTCATTTGACTGCATTTATTTGTGAATGTTTATTGCATCCTATACTAGACATTGAATGAGAATAAAAGAATTCTGAAGATTTAAGGATACTTGCCTTTACCCCAAGGTGCCCCTCATCTGACAGAAGTTTCAAGAAAACATGCAATCAACTATAATACAATGCAAAAATAAAATAAATGCGATTATTAAGACACAAAGTGCTATGAGATTTTAAATGAGAAAAATTGGGTAAGTGAATCTGAAATGTCATTTAGTGGTCGATGGAACTTGAATAAGTAAAATTTGGCAGCTGGTTGTGAAAGAGCAGAGAAGCAAAGAAAATTACGTAAGGAAGGACCAGAAAAAGCAAATAGCTTGATTTCATTGAAGTTGGTTATGAATGATAAAATGTAAGAGGGTAAGAGTGGAAATGGGTGGAATGTGCATTGGGAAGAAAGCCTCAAATACAGGAATTAAGAAGTGATATTTATTTCTATCAGCAAAGAGTTGCATTGGAAATGACAAGATTCAAAAACATATCACTCCAGAATGCATATTGAATATGTTAACCTGAAGAAATTTGAGAAATGTCAGAGAAAGAACTATCTGATCTTCCCTGAATTAGGCCATAAAAATCCCCTTGTAAGAGGTGCCCCCTATGTACCCAGAAGAAATGAGTATCTTTATTTTCAAAGACAGAGGATGCCAAAGAATCTGAACTAACAGGCCCTACTAAGTCTCATCTAGTGTCCTACTTTTAGCATACTGTCCAAGTATATTTTTCTACCACTTTGTATATTTTACCAGATCTAATATTTTTAAAAAGCTCAGTTTTAACCATTTCTTGAGGTCATTTTTTTATGAAAGCTCCCATGCCATGTAAAATTTATATTAATTAAATTTGTGTTTCTAGAGATAGAATAAAACATCATTATGGAGTGGAGAAAAATATGGAGAAGATAAAATGGTTTGAATAAACAGAAGTACACAAATCATACTAAGACTACCTTCCTTGTAATTTAGCCATCCAAGGTTTGAAAAGTAAAACTGAATTGGTTAAGTTCAATAAATTTTAAGATGAGTAAAGTTCAAATCAGAGGAGTATCTTAAACTAAATCTACCCATATATTGGGAAATATCATATTTTGAAATCTTGACCATGATCAGTTTATGGTAAAATGAATGCTGATTATTTGGCATCCTTACTTTAATTGAGAGCCTGTGACTCAGTGATTATTTTCTAGTAACATCATAGGAAATAATGACAAGGAGGCAAATAAGTATGAATACATAAAGATTATTATTCTGTCATTATTCAATGGAGTATATAAAGAACTCAAAAAGCTAAAAACCAAAAAAAAAAAAAAAACAAATAACCCAATAATAAATGGGCCAAGGACCTGAAGAGATACTTCTCAGAAGATGATGTACAATCAATCAACAAATACATGAAATACTGTTCAACTAGCAATTAGAGAAATGCAAATTAAATGCAAATAAAAAACCACTCTAAGATTTCATCTCACTCCAGTCAGAATGGCAGCTATTATGCATACAAACAATAATAAGTGTTGGCGAGGATGTGGGGAAAAAAGGTACACTCATACACTGCTGGTGGGACTGCAAATTGGTGCAGCCAATATGGAAAGCAGTATGGAGATTTCTTGGAAAATTGGGAAGGGAACCACCATTTTACCCAGCTATCCCTCTTCTCAGTCTATACCCAAAGGACTTAAAAACAGTATACTACAGGGACATAGCATATCAGTGTTTATAGCAGCACAATTCACAATAGCTAAACTGTAGAACCAACCTAGATGCCCTTCAATAGATGAATGGATTAAAAAAAGTGTGGCATATATACACAATGGAATATTACTCAGCAATAGAAGAGAATAAAATCATGGCATTTGCAGGTAAATGGATGGAGTTAGAGAAGATAATGCTAAGTGAAAAAAAACCAAATGCTGAATGTTTTCTTTAATATAAGGAGGCTGATTCATAGTGGGATAGGGAGCAGGAGCATGGGAGGAATAGAAGAACTCTAGATAGGGCAAAGGGGTTGGAGGGGAGGGGAGGGGGCAGGGGTTATTAATGATGGTGGAATATGATGATCATTATTAGCCAAAGTATAGGTATGAAGACACGAATTGGTGTTAATATGATATGAAAGATATGAAAAATTGTGCTCTATATGTGTAATAAGAATTGTAATGCATTCCACTCTCATATATAAATTTAAAAAAAGAAAATAGAAACATATCTGAGAACAAATAAAATTATTTTTAAGATCATTTAATAATGATATACAAATAATGTTAAGAGAAAAATGATAGTTTTTAAAATATATATATAAGGAAAAGATTAGTAAGAAATGTCTCAAGTCACAAAAGTTACATTGAATAATGAGAATATAAATAATTTAATTTGGCTGTTTGTCCTTTTACATATTTTCTGAATATCCCAAAGTTACTTTGTAATAAAAGATACATGTAAAAAGCTTTACAAATTTCACAAGTCTAAGAATTCCCATAGAAATTGCTTTCTTCCCATACAAAGACATTTTTTTAAATTTGATATTCTCTAATTTAGATATATCCACATAATTTTTCCTGTGGAAAGGTGTTTCCTATATATTCAGACTATTTTAGAGAGAATCAACACACTTTTCCATTGATTGAGAAACACTAAAGTATCTCATGGGCACTATGAGAATAAGAATGTTACCCTGGTTTCTTAGGGTGAACTTTTAACTCCAAGGAAATGAGATGGGGAAAAGAAGAAACTGTGAAATTCTATATGCATTGAAATTTTACTCCTCAAGAAACATATCAGCTATAAAATAGAAGCAAAGTTTAAGTAGCTTCAAGATAATAAAAATATATTGTCATTGTTGAGTTTTATTAGGTGAAAATATCTATGTAAAACTCAGTTATTAAAGAGATTCCATGACAAGGACTATGATTCATTTATATCCTTCAGTTTTGGAAAAGTAGACATACATCTAATAAGTCCCAATTATTTGTCTGACATGTACACAAGAACAAAACGTTGTTTACTTGCTTAGAAAATTAGATATAACTATGTTGCAATTGTAATTATGTAAATGCAACTGTGAGAATTAAGGGCCAAGGGAACAATTCACAAAATTAAACACCAAGAAGCAAATCTTTGAATCTCTGTTAGTCAGACAATGAACAGCCTAATGGAATATAAAATGTGGATATCCTCAAGTCCCCAAGGAAGCTGTCTGTCATATCCAGAAGACCCAAAACCTTATGAATCTGTTTGGTTCTATCCAATTTTAACTCAAGTAGCCTAGAGCTGTCACTAATCCAATTGTGTGTGTGACCTGGCCAGGGTGGACAGCATAATAGAGCTGTAGCTGTTTTGACACTGTCATTAATCTGATAGGTTCCAGTTCTGCAGTTCTGCATAGTTCATCAATGATTTAGATGCAGGGTTCTCCATGGTTTGGTAATAATTTGTCCTGTTTTATGATGGCAGGGAATACAAGATATCTCATGATCCCTTCATGCCCAAAGCTCTATTTTATATACTCTTTATCATTCTCAGATATATTATATTCTACTTCATCTAAATCCTAACTAAGAATGCTTCTTGAAGAACAGAAAAATTTCAACTCAAAACCAAATAGTGGCCTGCAGGATAAAGGTCTTTAAAAATGTACTTCAACTCTTCTAATAATTGAGGCACAATATCACTTTTCTATTTAATCAAAACTGCCGATCCTGACCTAACATACCTTCATACTCTAGCTATTCCTGAATCTACAGTTGAGTATCTTGCCACCTTTCTCTCTCAGCTTATGCTTCAGCCACACTAAACTTCTTGCAATTTCTCATGTCCACACGGTGTATTTGGCATACTTTTATTCCTGCTTTTGGTTCTGGGTAAATCATCATCTTTAACTTCTCTTCATCTCTACCAAGCTTAATCCCAAACTTCCTCTGAATTATTCCTTCCTAACCACCAACACTGCTTAGGTTGTAGAATGAATGAATAAATGCCCCTTTCAAATGCAGACATTGTTTGTGTCTTAGGATCCTTAGTGTTATGCTTTCTTAGATCATTTAGTTGTTTAAGTGGTTTTTGTATCTGTTAATAATGCAATGAACTTTGTCATCTAGTATTAGACAGAGACAAACCACCCTGAAACAGTCATTAATAGAGGCAGAAAACCAAGCAATTCGAACATGCTGAAGTTATGGAAAAATGTATATTAAAAAAATAACTTTTTGATTTTTCTGTTTCCTGTGACTCTTGTTGATCATAAATTTTCCAGGGAGATTTAAAATCACTATTATTTGTCACTTCAATCATGGTAATATGAGGCACTCCATGTACCAGCTCTCCAGTGAAACATGGATAATTGGTCAAAATTGTATCAAAAAAATTTAATCTCTGAAAAATCTCCCAAGGATATACAGCAAATTAAGAGACATCTGTTCAAGAAAATCTACTAAATCTCAATAAGAATATCCAAAGTTCATTTTGCTTGAGTTTTTACCTGCTTCCTCATTTTCTATCTCCAGCCAGCATGATAGCAGGTTCACTCCAGAAAATTTTGATGAAGGAAATGATGCTTTCCTTTCCCCAGGATCACAGTGAAAGACTACAGTACTTCTGTAGCAGGGTCAGGCTACCGGCACTTCTCAGACACCCCAACTTCATGTTATTGAGGCTAGATTACATGCAAGTATAGCCAAGGGACTGAAAGTTCCTCTTCACTTAGCAAGTATTCAGGAATCAGTATCTGGACTTCATGTTTGGCATATGGAAAACACTGGGTCCCCAATCACCTTCATCCTTGCTTGCTAGTATGGCAGAAGTTCAATGCCAGGAGAGCCAAGCCAAGAAAACCAGAGCGACTATCTTTTCCAAGGGTGTTCCTAATGAAGCAGAGTCATTATTTTGAGAAGCATAGGACATGTATTACCATCACCATCTCTGAAATGGTTCCTCAGATATTGCCTGGACAAAGAAACAGGGCATAAGAAAAGAGAGCTCTGAAATTCTCCCCAAAGCAACTAACTATTTGGAACTGAGAATAAGCCATTTAAAGCTAAAGAATACTCTCATAAACAATGTTAATTTTGGCGGTAAGCAATTAAGAGGGGACTCTCAACAATTGATAAGCTATGGGCAACTAATTTATCATAGAGAAGCAAGAAAAGAGATAACTAAGAGTTTTCCTGGCTTCATAACTGACCTCGGATACTGAACTTTAAAATTAAGTTTGCAGAGGAATCTGAATTTAAATGCCCCAGACCCTGGAGAAATTTGTCTCAAGGATCTATTTCTTCCCCTCCCTCTCTGTCACACACACACACACACACACACACACACACACACACACAGAGAGAGAGAGAGAGAGAGAGAGAGAGAGAGAGAGAGAGATTTGTAGAGCCAAATGCTGACTATAATGCAAATATAGTCATCAGCAATTAAGGAAAGAAACAGAGAGCTCTCATACAGAACCACCATCCCAGTATGACTGTGTACATTTGTAAACTATACCTCATTCAGGTGTGAAGTTCAGAGGATTCACACTGTGGGGGTAAAATGGCCTTCTTTAAGCAAATAAACAAGCAAGTAGAAATAGCAAAGAATACAATGATGATGGCAATAGCTACAAAAGCTTCACAATAGGTACCACATGTAAAAAATTTCAAACAAAGTCAAGGAGAATCTTAAAAACTGTCAGAGAGATAGGACTTGTCATGTGTGAGGGAACTTAGAAATAGAACCTTATTTCTCATCAGAAATACTGGAGGCCACGGACTTTTGGGATATAGCTCATTTGGTAGACCGCTTGCCTTGCATGCATGAGGGCCTGGGTTCAATCCCCAGCATCAAAAAAAGTTTAAAAAAAAAAGGAAGAAGAAGAAGAAATACTGCTGGAGGCCAGAAGGCAATGAAGAACATTTTAAATGTGCTAAAAGAAGCAAAAGTTTACAAAGAATCTTACATTTATCAAGGGTATTTTTAAAGATAGGGGGAAAAATAAAGACTTCCAGAAATAAACAAGAACTAAAATAATTCATCCCTATAAAACTTGTCCTAGGATAAACACTGAAGAAGGATTTAGGATTGAAAAAAAGTGACTCAGAGAGAAATTTCAATACACACAAACACAGAGATAAGGTAATTATGCAGTTATTAAATTTATGTGCATACTAAGTTTTCCTAAGTTATTTAACACTTTTATAAAACAATAGGTATATAATCTTGTTATTGGAACTATAGCATATAAAATATAGAATATATTTGATAATAATGGCAAAAGAGGTACAAGAGAGCAAAACTATTGGAGTAAGTAAGTAACATGAGATAATAATTTGAATGATTTAAATGCACAGGACAAACAAACAGTATCATGAGCAATAAATAAAAGTTTAATATAACTAATCATATAAATATGTAGTAGTGCTCTTTATTCTCTCAGCTTCTTTAAGCACAAAATTGTGTAAAATAATAATTATGGACTGCTGGGTTTGAAGCATGAATATGTGTATAATAAACATCCATAATAGCTTAAAGATGTGGAAGAGGAAATAGAGCATTATAAGAAGAGTTTCTCTGTCTCACTAGAATTAATATAATTCAAAAGTTGATTTTGATAAGTGATCTGTAAATGATGAGACCTAGAGCAACTACTAAAAAATAACCCAGAGTATAGAGAAAAACATTTCAAAGAAATTAAAATCTTGTATACTAGGAAACATTCACTTAATGAAAGAGAAAAGAGCAAAGATTTGAAAAATAAAAGTCATTACACATATTGAGAACAGAAGTAAAATGGCATATATAAGTCCACTGTATCAATAATAGCATTAAATGAAGATGATTTTTACTCCCCAAACAGATTATCAAATTAAATTAAAAAAGCAGATCCACTTATATGCAGTCTGCACTTTAGATTCAAAGACATAAATGCTAAACTATAAAGGAATGGAATAACATATGTAAAGAATAACCATAAGAAAATCTGTGTGGCTATATCAGAAAAAAATAGACTTTAAAATGATAATAGAGATAAGGAGTGCATGCCAAATGATAAATGTGACAACCCATTGGGAAATTATAAAAAATATATGCACGTGAAAGTAGGACCCTAAAAAGCCTGAAGAAAAAACTGACAGAACTGGTAGGAAAACAGCTAATTTGTAGTAATGGGAGATTTCTACACTCAATGTAAATATATGGCAGAACAAATGTACAGAAGATGAAAATGGAAACATACATAAACAACAATATAAAACAATTAGACCTAACTAATACTTATATAATACTCCTCCTAAAAATAATAGAATATACATTTTTCTCAAGTACACAGAATATTCTCCAGGATAGGTTATATGCTGATCATAAAACAAGGCTTAATGTTTTCAAAAGAGTTGAAATCATATAGAATATGATTTCTGATTCAAATGTGATCCCTGACTGAAATGAAATGAAATAAAAATTAGTAACATGAAAGAATTCTTGAAAAGCCACAAACATGTTGAAACTAAACAGCACACTCCTCAAAAACAATAAAGCAGATAAATAATCAGGAGAAATTATAAAATATTTTTAGAATGAAAATGAAGATAGAATATTACAAATATGAGACGCAGCTATAATAGTGCATAGAATGGAAATTTGTATTTATAAATGCCTACACTACAAAAGAAAATAAAGCTGGGCTATCGTTTTGTGGTAGAGAACTTGCTTAGCATGAATGAGGCACTGGGGTTCATCCCTAGCACTGCAAATACATAAATAGAAAGATGGCAGATATATAGCCTAACCTTCCACCTTAAATTACTGGAAAGAAAAACAATGCATTTACAAAAAGCAGAAGTAATGAAATGACAAAATTATAGCATAGATTATAGCAGAGATAATAAAATAAAGAAAATCAGTAATGCAAAAATTGAATTTTCAAAAAGAGCAACATAATTGAAAAACTTTTAGTCAGCTTAGAAAAGAGAGACAGAGACAGAAACAGAGAAATTAAAATTACTAAAATCAGGAACAAATGTGAGTATATCACAAATAACCTTACAGAAATAGAAAGGATTGTAAAATGATAATAATATAAACAATTTATGATAACAAAGTAGATAACCTAGATAAAATCTGCACCTTTCTAGAAAGGTACAAATTATAACAGAAAAATATAGAAAATCTTCATATATGTATTAGCAGTAAAGTAGCTGAATTAGATTTTTAAATTTTTCTCCCCATTCTCCTTCCTCTACTCTAATGGTCTTCCTTTTGCTCATCTATTTATTTTTGATTAGTTGTTTTTATATATCTATAAATGTGAAATTCATTGTGATACATTTATAGGTGCACATAACATGATTTATTAAAGAATTCATTCCACATTTCTCCCCTTTTCCATCCTTTCTGAATTCTTCTTGACCTCCTTCTTCTATACTCCTCATCTCCCCTATATCTTTATGATATCCTATTTGCTCCTACTTCTTTCCTTTATTTTATTCTAGTTTCCACATATAAGAAAAAAAATCTGATTTTGAGTTTCTGAGTCTGGCTTATTTCACTTAGCACAATGATCTCCATTTCCATTCATTTACTACATGCACTGTATTTGGTCTCAAGGATATGAACTTCATTAAATCCCACTGAAGCTAAACTTATCTGTTTTACTATATAAATATATACATTGATAATTTTAAATGATGATAAAGGCTCCTTGTGTTGGCCAAGTCAAAAAATAAAGCAAATGAAATTAAATAGAGATATACACTACAATATGAAAAGGATGAACCCTGAAAACAGTATGCCCTGTCAGAGAAGCCAGATACAAAGACCCACATACTGTGTGGTTCCTTTATATGAAATATTCAGAATGACAAATCTTCTAGTCAGAAAGTAGATTTGATTAGTGGTTGCTTCAGGATGAGAGTAAGAAATTGGGAGAAATTGTGAGCAATTACTAAGGAGTACTGAGTTTCTTTTTGAGGGGATTAAAAACATCCTAAACTTGTAAACACTGATGGTTACGCAACATATGAATATACTGAAACTACTGAATTGTACCTTTTAAGTGGATGAATTGTATAGTATGAGAATTCCATCTCAACCTACGCAATTTCTAAAAATTACCATTATTTCCTCATGGGGATATATGGAATAGCAGTATTATTTTCCAGAATTTTAATAGTCAAAACTACAGAGGTAACTAAGACCATTGAGGAAGAGCTTCGGGAAACAGGATTTGACATTATTCTCAGTGTATAAAAATAGTATCACTACAGTGGGCTTTTCTAACAAGCAACTCTGCTTAATATTTGCATGGGATATTTTAATGTTTTGGTAATTAAGAACCAATGTTTGAATTATATAACAACATATGGGCAAGTGCTTTTGTTTTTTAATATAACTTTATTACTGGTTATTAATGAGAGGTCTCAGTACTTCCAAGAGCTCTCACAGATATTCTTTCATAGCAAATATTTTGTATTTGTTAAATTACCTTTTTTTAACCTACTGATCCTGTTATTTGAATATGTATTCATAAAATTAATTGAAGAGTGTTTAGATAAAAAAAGATTCATAAGAAAAACAGAATCTCAATAGAATTCATATTCTATGGAAAAGTTGTTTACTCAGAGGTATAGTTTATTGAGTGTAAACTCAAATGATTAATAATTAACCATTGGAAATTTTTTTTGTGAATGTAATAAAACATTGAAAATCAAAAGTTAATGAAATAGTACATATGAAACTAGGCTTACTAATTTTTAAAAGAAGGTTAAAATATATTAATTTTAATTGTATTAACAATATATTCAGATTAAATAATATCACTCTAAAACAGCTAAAAACACACAGAAATTGTGTACTTTTACTTCATACATCCTTGTGTAATTTACTTGACTCTTAAAAAACTACCAATATCAGTTTTTTGGTATCTCTAAGAGAAGCTTTTATACTAGATAAATGCCATTTATATTTATGTTTTATATTTTTATACATATAAATATTTGTTATAAATGTTATAAATCTAGCTAAATACAAATGTTTATACTTTTGAAAACCTAATTTTTCTATACTTTTAATATAAATTTTGTTTTATTTGTAAATCAACATAGTTTACATATTTAGTATATTGGGTTTTATTTTTCAAGTACATTGTCCTAATAAACTTTCTCATAGCCTCACCTTGTCCTTATAAATATAATATTTTAAGTTTATAATATGGTCAATCAACATATTAAAATTTACCTCAAATGACATATTTCATTATTCTTTATGTTGAGTAAAATTCCCTTGTGTATATAAACCACATTTTCTTTATCCATTTGTCTGTTAATGGGCACTTAGGCTGGTTCCATAACCTGGCTATTGTGAACTGTACTGTTAAAAATATCATTATGCATATATCACTATACTATGCTGATTTTAGATCTTCCAGATAAATACTGCAGAGTGAGATAACTGGGCTATGTGTTGGATCTATTTCTAATTTTTTGAGGAATCTCCTTGCTGCTTTCCAAAAGACTAATTTGTAGTCTCAGCAACAATGTCTAAGTGTACCTTTTCTCACATATCCTTCCAGGCAATTATTATTATTTGTCTTCTTGATGATTACCATTCTGACTAGAGTGAGTTAAAACCTCAGTATCACTTTGATTTGCATTTTGCTGATTGGTAAGGATGTTAAACATATTTTCACATATTTGTTGGTTGTTGTATTTCTTCTTTTGAGAAATGTCTATTTCAACCACCTGCCCATTTATTGATTGATATTTTGGTGTCAAGATTTTTGAGATATTTATATATTATTAATATTAATGCCCTGTCAGAAGAGAAGAGTAACTGGCAATGATTTTCTTCCATTTGGTAAATAAACTCTTTCTTTATTCTCTTAATTATTTCCTTAGCTCTATAGAACATTTTTTAATTTGGTGCCTCCCCACTTATTGATTCTTGGTTTTATTTCTTGAGCTTTAGGAGTCTAGTTAAGGAAAATGGTGTTTGCACCAATATTTTGGAGAGTTGACCGCATTTTCTCTCAGCAGCTTCATTGTTTCTGATCTAATTCCTAGGTCTTTTGTTCATATTGAGTTGATATTTGTGCAGGATGAGAGAGGGATCTACTTTCATTTTTCTACATATGGATGTTCAATTTTCCAAGAACCATTTGTTATCTACAACATAGATTTTTAGAACATTTGTCAAGGGTAAGATGACTATATCTATATGGATTTGTCTTTGTGTCTTCTATTGTACTGGCTTTCATATCTGTTTTATGCCACTATCATGCTGTTTTGGTTAACATAATTCTTTAGTATAGCTTGATATCAGGTATTGTGATGTCTCCAGCATTTCTCTTATTGCTCAGGATTGCTTTGGTTTTCTGAATCTTTTGTTCTTCTACATAAATTTTAGGAAATTTTCTCCCTATATCTTGAAGCACGTCATTGGTATTTCAATGGTGATTGTAGTAAATCTGTAGATCATTTTTGGTAATAAGGCCATTTTGACAATATTAATTCTTCCTATCTAAGAACATGGGAGGTCTTTCCATTTCTAAGGTCTTCTTCAACTTCTTTCTTCACTGTTCTATAATTTTCATTGCAGTGGTCTTTCATCTCGTTTGCTAGTTTTGTTCCCAATTATTTTATGTCCCTCCCACCCTAAGGTCACTGGGAGAAGCCCTGGAGGGGATCATCTTCAATGAGACCATGTTCCCTCTCCACTCTTTTTTTTTGCTGCCATGAATCTAGCAGTGCTCCTCCACCACGTCATTCTGCCATGATGTTCACCTTCAGCTTACTATGGACTCAGTGTGCCATGAACTAAAATCTGGAACTGTGAGCAAAAATAAACTTTTCCTCCTCTAAGTTTTTCCTATTGGGATTTTAGTCACAGATAAAACAACTGATTTAACATGTGCACAAAACACATAAATGTTATAGAATATATGCACTACAACCATAACAGAAAAAAAAAAGTGCTAGGTCCATTTTCTTTCCTTAAGTGACATGGTTTCTGGCAACAACTCTCTGAAGACCCTTTAGAAATATTTCCTATGAAAAAGAACATTTTATTTTTATTTATCATTCCAAATTATTGATAAAAATTAACTTTGAGATGGAGTACAATAAATATACACAGGCATGTAAAATGTGAACACCAAGTGAAATTGCATTATGTTAGAGTAAATGATCAACAATTAGGGCCAAAGAACTTCTGGTCTCAATATTCTCCTTCACTCTTCCAAGCTTGCGGGTTTAAGGGTGTAGAAAGAAGCATCCCTTAGGCACAGCTTGGTACATCAGAGATAGAACTGTTTCCCAAGTCTTCACTGGGGCTATTGCACATCTCTTTTTCACTTTGTATCTTGATCAATAAAACAGGAGGCTGACTAAAAAGTGAAGTGATAAATATTTGAGTTTTGGTAGAAACAATGTCTTTCTTTCTACTTCATACTTACTCCAGAAATCCCTTAGAGCTCAATGTGTTTTAAATGTAATAGAGGCTAAACAAGCAGCTGGTATATATTGCTCAATACATGACACAAATTCTCTGTGCCTTCCAGTGAGGCAGCTGTTCTCTGACTCCATGAGTTTGAAAATAAATTAAAGGGAAAACCCTAGATAATCAACACATGGAATGAAAAGGTGAAGCAATAAAGCTATTAAAAGAACTGTGGTGACTATAGAAACTATCCTCAAAATATTTAGGGAGGGGCAGGAAAAACAATACCAAAATAGAACAAAAATACACAGCATACATGTGGTTTTTGCATTTGTTTGTTTGTTAGGGCCTATTTGCTCTTTTTTCAATATTTTTTTACCCAGTCTCTGGCTTACACCTAGCATTTAATGAGTATTCAATAAAGATTGAATGACTATTTCACAATCCAGTGTTCTGGACATTATTTCTTTGCTATTCTTAAAATTGTATTCCTCAAGATATATAAATTACAATGCAAACCAATATTTTTATGTCTTTCAAATGAGATTTTGAGCATAACCTACTTGAAATCTATGTGACAAGAGAATTACAGCTTGAAAAGATTTTCTTATTTTATGGACTCATTCAAAAAGAAGTGTTATTCCCAAACCTGTTTCTAAATAAAGGAGGGAAGCATAATGATGACCAATTTTATACCACATATTTTGTATGTATATTGCATTTAACCCATGTTATCTTTCTGTATGTTAGGTGTTATTATTAGCTACTCCACAAGGGAGAAAACTGAGACTCAGAGAAATTATTCTATCTTGTTCAAGGTAAAAAGCATTTGAGCGTTAAAATTCATTTTGTCTGGCTTTGAAACCTATGTTCTTAGCATTATATTACACACTACAGAGATAACATCTTGTAAGTCTAGATACACCTACTTTAAATCACTAGAAACTTCTCCTATAGTCAAGTCTTAACAGAATATTACTTTTCCTTGGTTTCTCCCTTATTGCAGAATGGCAATATTCATATAGTGACATAAAATGATACAAAAACTAGTTAGTATGTTAAGAAATTTATATTGTACTTCCAAATCAATACAAATTAGATTTTTATCTGGTTTTCATTTGTATCAGAATGTATTTTTCAAATATGAACAAATGAAGATAGGCAATTACTAAATAATGAAATATCTCATCGAGTATGGGCTTTCTACAATGCAATGTTGAAACATGTCTATTAAGATACAGACATATTTTTCTTTCCTCACACTTTAGGAGAACTTTGCAGCTCTTTCAACGAATAGACATGGGAGATAATGCTATGCAACTTCCAACAGTAGATTAAACAATGTCAATATGGCTTTCATCTTGCTTTCTCAGAATATTTTTCTTAAAAATATGCCATCTCTCATGAGGCCCGCAGCCTTATGGAAAAGTCCTGTATGGGTTTTCTGAATAATACCTTTGTCTAGGTCATCAGCCAACATCAATAGCCAGTCCACAATACAATGACTCTTCATATTATTCCAGCTCCTGCCTCCAGTTCTTCCAATTGACACCAGCTATTATGGATGAGTAACAAAATGACCTTACTGTGCTCTGCCTGAATTTCTAACTCAAGCCATTAGAGTTGTTATTCTAATTATTGTTATATAGTTATGTTAAGCAAATAAGATTCAGAAGTAATTTGTTATATAAAAATTTAGAAGAGAAATGATGCTTCTCCTTAAGTATGATTTGCTATGAATAAAATTTGATATTAAATATTAAATATTCGGATGTTCTCAAAAATATCTTTGAATACATTAACCAAATGTACATTTCCATGTGAATGATCAATGACTGCTATAAAACCAAATTATCCTATAAGATTGGGAAGCATTTTACAATGGAAAACAATAGGCATCTTGGTTAGAGTATCTAGAGTCAAACCCTAGCTGCATCGCTAATTGGCTGTGCAACCTTGAAAATTTTGCTTCACTTGTATATACATCTGATTTCTTCATCTATCAAGTGAGAACATTAGTACCACTTCTATGTACTACAATAGTTCAATACCTCTGTCACAGCCACAAATCACTTCCACCTGATAAGTTGTAATTCCTAAAGTGCCACACAGCTTTACAGGGTAAAACATATAACCTAAGAAAACATCATAACCTGAAAATATCTTGATTCCCATACTATAGTGACTTTTCTTAAATGGGAGTTAACAATTTTACAAAAAAAAATCAATTTTAAAAACTTAGACACCATAGTTTAAAATCAATTAACACAGATCACCTGCTTAAACACTGCAGATAGAACACGTGAGCTTGTTTACATTCTTCATTGAAATACAATTTGAAGAACAGTAAAAATACATATACAAACACACGAGAATTGAGAGATGGGCAAGTAACAGTATAGTGGCTATGAAAATATACCTCTCAGATCTCCTACTGTTGGCAACATAAATAAACAAGAGCTCCCATGCTTCTCTCTGAAATGTATCCTGACTTTCAGCTGTAAACCACATGTCCCACAAGCTGCTAAACTGCTCCTGACCAAGGAGAGATCTTTGCATTTCTTCCAGGGAGTAAGTGTGGCTAGTTCAAATCCCTCAAGTTTACTGGACATTTTAAGAACAGCATTTCTTTCTGAGGCTCCTTCATTCATTCTTCCTTCCCTCTTTCTTTCAAAAGTATCAGACCCACATAATGATCTACAAGTTTTCTCAGCTAGGTCTAAAAGTTTTTCTTCAATTTTTGCCATATCATTTCCTAGAGGAATAATATATTATGGACATTTTTAAATGCATCTTGATGTCTTCTGCTCAGTTGACTTCAAACTAACACACACAGCAAGAAAGCTCAGAAAATATCTGTGGAGGGAAAATGTAGAATTATTTGATTTAGCAAAGTTTAGAAAACTAAAACATGGTGTATGTACACACACACACACACACACTGCAGTATTACTCAGCCATAGAATGAAATTATGGCATTTACTGGTAAATAGATGAAACTAGAGACTCTCATGCTAAGTGAAATGAGCAGAGAGAGAGAAAGAAAAAGAAAGGGAAAGGGGTGGATTCAATCAAAATAGAAGAAAGATGAAGGTAATTGAGGGGGAGGGGGAATGGATAAGATACAGGGAGAGTGGAATAAATAGGAACTAAATTTCCTTTTACATATATGACTATACCATGATGCCAGATTCGTGGGACCCCAATAGATCTCCAGGAACCGAATCCCATGCAATCACACAAGAGACTTTATTGCAAGCTGGAGCCTGGACTCACAACCGTTCCCAATGCAGCAGTCCCAGGGAGTGAGTCCTGGTCCTTTGTTCAGTGAGATTTTATAGGTTTTGGGGGGATACTTTATGTATCACAATATGACACAGCAAATCATTCCATACCGCGGGAAAGTCAAACAACAACTCTTAACATTGGTCAGCACATTCACTGATGGGAACAAGTTGGGTAAGGGCGATTGGTTAGTACAAGAGGGGGATTCCTTTGAACTGACTGGTTTAGGGAACGAGGGGGGTACGTGCTAAACTACATGGTTTCCCAACATATTATCAACCACCATAAACTACTGGGGGTCATCTGGTATCCCAGGTATTTTCCCTGTCTCATGCTGATTGGTGGTTGCTAGGGGATTGCTATGGGTCTTCACCTAGCCTGACTGAGTCAGGGACACCTGGCACCACAGATCTCTCCTGTTATTTGCAGACAAACAACTCAGCAGGGTGGTTATCTGCCTAGAAAGACTCTGTGGATTTTTCCAAATAAAAGGGCCACGCCCCCTTCCTTAGAACAGGCCTTGAGGTAGAAGCTGCTGTTATTTATTTTCAAAAATGGAGTCACATCAGTTTCTCAAATCTACCCATCATGTATATCACAAGACACTAACAACAGCAATAACAACTAAACTAAAAGTTAATGACAGAAAGATCAGTAGAGCAGAGGGAAGGGAAGAGGGGCAGGGAGTAGGGGTGGGAAAGGGGAAATACTGGGAAGTAAATTAGAGAAAATTATATTCCATGCTTTTACAATGATATCAAAATGAATCCAAATGTTATATATTAACTAAAGAAAAATATGTTAAAACCCCAAGTCTGCATAGGAATGGCAAAAAGAAGCCTGATCAAGGCACATGACCATAGAAATAAATGTGCACAGATCAGAGGCATGAAAAGGGGAAGGTGGCTTTTAGGATTGTCTGAAGCAGAAATGCTAAGGGGACTTTGGACAACCAGGTCCATCTCCATTACATATAGCCGGAGGAAATCCCTCCCTCTAACTAGAGGGCAGGGTGTGGGAGACAAACCACACTGAAAATTAAGGGGATAATATATTTTTTTAAATCATCTTTATGTAATATATCAAAATGAACAACAATGTGTTTAGGACTGAGGATTTGTGACCCTTCCTCTCCAGATTCATATGTTGAAACCCTAATCATGAATGGGGCAGTACTAGGAAGTGGAGCCTTTGGGAGGTAATTAGACTTGAGGCAGAGAGGTTATAAAAAGGAACCTGAGTGCTGAATCTCAGTCACCTCCATAACCACCATCGCCACAGCCATTGGAGGATCCAGGAGAAGATAGTCATTCACAATTCAGGAAGAAAGACCTCACCACACACCAGATCTGCTAGAACCTGGATCTTGCCAGCCTCCATGACTGTGAGAAATAAGTTTCTGTTGTTTAAGCCACCAAGTCTGTGGTATTCTCTTACAGAAGCTCCAGCAGACTAAAGATTTTTATGATAGAAAAAGAAAGTAAAGGAGAAGGACCACTATGATCCACAGATTTCACAAACAAAAATACAAGATGCATAGCAGAACTTGAGTTTCAAACAAACAGTAATCTTTATTTAATATGCTCCATGCAATACTTGGGACATCCTTTAATGAGAAAGTACTTGTTATTCAGCTGAAATTCAAATTTAACCCAGAGTTCTATATTGTATCTACAACTCTATTAAGTATACCATGGAAATTTTTCAAAATAATAAAAATAAAGAGAAGATTTTAATATCTTCCAGAAAGAAATTTAAATGAATTGGTGATAGGAAGAACATTTGACGTTTTAAAAGCAACCACAAAAGATATGCAAAATTCTGTGGGAATAGCATTTTATCCCAGGATTCTGTGCCCTGACAAATTGAGTTAGCATAGATATTCGCAGACATGTGGCATCTCAAAATTTTGCCTCTTACAGGCATAATGACATAATTTGAATACTGATCTAAACAAAATTACAAGATAATCACATTAGGTGGATTTAAGTAAGTAAAAAAACTCAAGGTGGTAGGAGGCTCAGAGACGGTGTTGCAAAGTGTGATATTTAGCCCTCAAGAGCAACTCCAAGTCCCTGATTCCTGGTATTTTCCCCCTTGTGTGGGGGCCCTCTGGCACTGCACTAGAATTTATTTGAATGACTACTTGAAGGAGTAGAAATGATCTTATACCATATTTTAAATTCGCTTATATGAAATCACAGAATCTTTTAACACTCTACGTTACCATGTACATGCTGTGGGGGTAGCTGGCTGCCATGCCTGAAGGACACTCAGAATGTCCTATGGAGTTGTCCATGTGGCAGGAAATTGAAACTCTTTACCAGAGCATCATGAGTGACCCTTCTTATAATCCAGCTATCCATCCTCAGCCAAAGCTTCTAATGACAGAGTCCTGTTCCAGTCCAAACTCATGAGAGACCCAGAGACAAAACCAAGCAGCTCTGAGGTTCCCAGTGGCCTGATTCCCCAAAAAAAAAAAAAAAAAAAAAAATGTTTATTAACTAAAGCCATTAACTTTGGGGGTAAATTTGTAAAAACTAACAAATATAAAAGGTAACAGGGTAAATATTAATCTTCTATAATATAAGATCAAAATGATCAATATACACTTTTTTATTTTTTATAAATTTTCAATGTAAATATTCCTGGAAACATCTAAAATATTACAAGGTAGTTATCTATAGAGTAGGACTTTAAATTTGTGTAAGGAGAGAAAAGGTGGTTATGATTTTTTATTATAATTCTTTTTATAAACCATTATTTAATATTTTACTATTTTTTAAATGAATCCAATGCCTGTGATACAATAGTAAATGGTTATGTTCATTTACTACAGAATATGTAGTTATTCTGTGAAATGATCGTGTTTAAAATCATTTTGATAAGGTTTGCTAGTCCTTACTAGTGTAAAAACTAACAAGAAATTAATCCATACACAGAAACTGAATAAACATTTACAAATAATCAGAGATTTTTTTTCTACCTATATGTCTGACACAAAGTAGGTATTAATAGTTGTTCAATATTATTAGTGTTATTTTACATTTTACATTGCATACAGTGACTGATTCCCCATCCAACTTAAAAGGAGAAGCAAAGAAAGTTGAATTCTGAAAGAACAGAGTTGGACAATTTTTAAATTTTATTTTAAAAGATTGCTTCCACAATCCTTTTTTTTTTTTTTCAATTTTGGACCACTTAGGTCATTTTTCCCCTCCACCAGCTTAGATAATTGAGCTGACTTTCATGTTTGGTTGAACCAAGCAGTAGGAACCTCACAGAATGAAGTATTATCTTTTTCTCTGGATACTTGCCAAAACAATGTGTGGATCCCCTGCCTTGCTGTTGAACACTGCAGCTCTAAGGCTATTTTGGATAATAAATAAAATCCCTTACTTAATTTCAGAAGTGAAGCTATTTTAATACTACTATTTTAATACCAATAACAATAAGACTTTTAAACACCCTAGCTGGAACATTTCATTCCCAAGCCAGTTTATAGACTGATCGCAGAAGGAAACAAGGCATATTTTCACATGCTGTGTAATTTAAGAACATGGAATAGATACTTCTGTTCAGACTATGTCCTCGAATAACAACCAATATCTCTGACAATTCTTCATTACATAGCATAGTGACAAAAAAAATGTTCAACATTTTTGCATGAAATAATAATTTTCCTAGGAAGGATAATTCTTTAATGAAGGAGTCCCCAAACCTCAAAATTATTTGGTCACTGCTTGAAAAAGAAGGTACTAATGGTAAAAGCCCTGACTGGTACAGTGTAAGAGGATCTTGAACTAGCTATAGTTGAACACATTTGTTGACTAGAGACCTTTTTAAAAATACAGAAAACTAGCCACCATCCTTTGTTATATTTTAACCTAGTAGATTTTTTATGTGGTCAAGATATCATTTTCCCACTTCTGTGCAGTTTTCCAGTTAATTTAACTGTGTACAGTCAGGGTTAGGCATTGTGAAAAAAAAAAAAAAACTATTCAATGTCAGCTGGAATATCAGGATACAATATTTGAAGAGGTAGTGTTGGGACTATAGTCCAATTGTGCTGGGACAGTAGGACGGGTTGTCGAGGACAAAAGAAAATACCCAGAGGTTGGTATGCAAAACAAAGGTTTATTGAAAAATGTTCATGGAGAAGGTCCAGTGGTGACAGAATGCACAGAAAGCAATTTCAGCCCTCAGGATGCCTCTGTGTCTCACAGTGCCTTATCCAGTGGCAGCTGGCTTGACAAGTAGCCCTTATCCTCTCCATAGTGCCTTAAACTCACCACCAGTTGCTGCAGGGAAAGGTATTTTTTAGTTCGACCACAGAAGAAGTGACATCATTAGTTAGATTAGTTTGCACTGTTCCTTGCATAACTCACGTAACAAAGAGCAGCTATTCGGATATGCAGAAATCAGCTCCTACAAACAATACTAGTTGCCATATACCTGGAAAAGAGAGAGTTAGTGTCCTTCAAGGTAGCATTTATCTAAACGTTCTTTTCCAGCCCCAATCATTATTTCCTTAACTTGGCTAGGTTCTTGGGAATGGAAAGGAACATTTCAGGGACATAGTGTTTTATTGTCTTCCTTTTCTTCGAGGATGACATACCTTGAAAATAATACACATACACGAAAATCAATAAGCCATAATTCCTTTCCTAATAATCATGCATAGCTCTCACTTAGTAAAATCTAATTTTTAAAATGCCACAAAACTTTAGAAGGTAAAGCAAATAATCCAAGAAAATTTTATAATTTGGGAATATTTATGTTCTCTTTTTGAAGTAACTTTTCTTAACTAGAAGTTAGCAGTAGTGCTGAAAGCCTATAGCTCTCTCAAATTGTTATATGTTACCCTTGCAGAGAAAAGTCCACATTAGTTTATCTCTGTCTTAATCAGCTTTTCAAGTCTGACCCAAATCTGAAAATAACAACTTTTAGAAGGAAAGGTTTAAAGGGGCTCACAATTTCTGAGGTCTCAGTCCATAGGTGGCTGACTCCATTGCTCTAGGGCCAAGGTGAGGCAGCACATCATGGGGGGAACGACCCAGTAGAGGAAAGCTGCTCCCCTTTTGGCAGCATGGAAAGAGAGGAGAGGAGAGGAGAAGAGAGGAGAGGGAGATATGAAGGGACCACAGGGTAGATGCACCTTTCCAGGGCATGCCCTCAATGACACACTTCCATACCTGCCTGCCTTTACTACTCAGTACATTAAAAGTAAGATGAACTGATTAAATTACAGCTCTCATAATCAGATCTTACCCCTAAACTGCCTGCACTAACACAAGAGATTTGGGGAGACACTTCATATCCAAACCATAACAACCTCCTCTCCCTCCAAAGGTCATATCAGGATAACAGGTCAGTGACAGGAAAGTCATTCTGTTGTCTTGTTGGGGTCTTCCCATGCCTGGGCAGAGTAGAAACCTAAGCCTTTGGCTGTGTATCATGCTTGAGATGATGAATGTTACCACCAAGTTTCACACTTCCTGCAAACTCCTAGGAGGCTCCTTTTCATCTGTTTATCTGAGAATCACTCAAGAAAGAACATAAAGAGTTATATTGCTCTTACTCAGAAACTCTTCTCCTCAACTTTTTCTTCTCCTCACGTGCTTCTTTAAAATAGGGGGTAGGGTATTGGAAGAGCATAGAAGAGTCTTCTGTTAAAATGTATCCACTTTTAAATCTCTAGGCTGTTTGTTCAAAATTCCTTGAGAAAGAACCTTCAGATATCTGAGAAAAATGCTTAGAAGCTTGGATGATGAAAGGAAAGTGACCACGACACTTGGAGTGACCAAGATCTTTTTATTGTGGCGGTGAAGAAAAGAGAAAAAGAGACAGAGAGAGAGAGTGAGGAAAGAGAGAGAAGGAGAGAGCAAAGTGAGAGAGAGAGAGAGAGAGAGAGAGAGAGAGAGAGAGAGAGAG
>NW_026000068.1:21435768-21439166 GCF_001458135.2 Marmota marmota marmota
ACAGAGAGAGAGAGAGAGAGAGAGAGAGAGAGAGAGAGAGAGAGAGAGAAAAGAAAAAGAAAGAGACAGTGAGAGGCGGAGGGAGAGAGAGAAAGCAAGAGAAGAAAAGAGAGGGGGGGGCGCAGGAGAGAGTCTATATAACCAAAATCTAATGGGGTTTTTGGGTTTGCAAGCTGCCTTGTTGGTGTACAGTGATTGGATCACACGGTAGTTGCTAAGGGTGTCATCTTCTGCCTTCAGGAAGACTAGGCAGGGGCTAGATGTGGGTTTCCCTTGCACCAGACTGGTGGGGGTTGAGTGTTCAGCCTTAAGTGGGTTTGAGTGTTCAGCCTTCAGGCAAACAAGCGATAAGGAACCAGACGGGTGAGGGTCAAGTGTTCAGCCCACTCATTTGTTTAGCCTGCTAACAGATGGGGACTTTTTTTTGAGTCTTATTGAATATTATTGATTTATTGTCATATGATTATTGGCATGGAGATTCATGTTCCTACTTACAAATTTGTCTTTCTTGAGGTCTTTCCTTCCTTCCATACTTCTTTCCTTTTTCTGTTTTTCTTATTGTACACCAGGTACCCTTATGTAATGATCTTATTTGTTAGTTATTATATCTGCTACCTATTGCTATATAACAAATTCTCTCATATCTGGTGGCTTGAATTAATAGCAATTTATTTTAACTCAAAAGCATATAGACTGGCTTTGTGGTTCTTCCGGTCTTAGATGGGCTATCTTCTGAGTCAGCTGAGGATAAGTAGAAAGAAAGCTGTACTGTGTTAGCTGGACTTCCATGTGTTTAAGCCTTGTGTCCATAGTTATAACAAGGATATAAAAGGCAAGTAAAATCAGTCTTCTTAAGACTAGGTAGCAGAACTGACATATCATCACTTCCCCTGCATTTTATTGTCCAAAACAAGTCTTGAGGCCAACATAAGTTTAAAAAAGCAAGAAACTCTCTTCTAGTCGAATTTTCAAGTCACATTGCTAAAGGCATGACTACAGAAGAGAACAAATGCAGGCCATTTTGGCAATTAATCTATCATAGTTATTTGGTTTTCTTCAAAAAGAAAATAAATATTGTGTGAATGTGTGAATATATAACAATAAATTTCATTACTACATACAACTATGATGCACCAATTAAAAAAAACGTAAAAAATAAATAAATAAATACCAAGAAGCCACCATCTAAAGAAAAATTCAGACCTTGGTTAACAACCCACGTGTAAAAATATCATCTCCCCTCAAACTTTTCCCTTTCTCCCCAACTAAGAATAATCATTATCTCCAATACCATGTTTCTCATTTCCTGGCTTTTATTTTCACATATTATTACTTTTCATATAAAAGTTACTTTTCGATTATTTTAAACTTTTTAGCTTCATTATGCAATACTTAATCTCTCAGAACTTTTATCACTTATGATTTTTATATTTCTAATACTTATCCATGTGGTTGCATGTCACCATATATTCATGCATTCCAACTGCTATATGATAATCCAATGCATGATTTTACTTCACTTCCTGTTTGTTATATGACTTGTTTCCCCTAAGCTTTTCATTAATATCTGTAAATAATCCTTAGTACTTTCAACATTTCAATGTGAAATACATACTTGAATAAGGTCTTTTAACCAAAAATTACCTGATTTTCTCAACAATCGTGTGGGCAAGACTGGCTTTTTTGCTCCTCAGAAAAATATTCTACAAAAAGTCAAATGGAAAGAAGGCTGTTCAATGTCATCTCTCTTTTATTAAAAATTTTTAAAAAAGGAAAACAAATTAATTTGTAAGCTACTTAGTGATTTTAATATTGGTTTGTCTTTTGTCAGAAATTAAAAGAGTTTACTTTCATAATCTCTGTTTCCCGCTATGTGTCTGCAGGCTTAAATCACCATTCTTTTTTATGGATCCCACTCTCTGGAAGCCTTAGAGTTTGTAAGCCACTCTATTTATGAGTATACAAATATGAGCTGCTTTTCTGAAATGACAGGCATTAAAGAGCAGCACTGACCTGCCAGTTCAGACCAGCTCCAGAATATCTAATGTACCAGTTGGTAATGTGTCTCACTGGCCTGAATGTGCAGGATTCCATATCTTTACTACTGAGGAGCTAATACTGCTAATCTTGAATACAGATAAAGGTCCCACCAGATCCTTTGAAAAATTGATTGAATTTTCTCTTTGCCTCAACTTATTGAACTGTTATAGACTATCATAATTAAAAGCCAGAGGGAGCTTTTCTTTGTCCCATTTAAATCTCCCCAGATTACTATATGTACAGCAACAGAACATGCTGCATTAGGTGGGTACACTTCCCTCTTCCCATACTTTTCACTGAGCCAAGTGTGTTTTACCATCCTTGAGGAAGGTACTATTTCTCTAATTATCATTGTACACTAACTAATGATATTCTGGGTAAAGTGAGAAGGGAAGAAAGAAAAGAAGTTTAGAGAAATTCAAGAAGGAGTTATGGGCAAACTGTATAGAATTGGGTAAGTTCATAGATTCTGCTTCTCTTCCAGAGGAGCCGAATCAATACTATACATGTAGATTTACAGGGAGAAAATTTATCATGAAAATCAGTTCACAAGATTATGGAGACCATCACATGCCATAATCAAATTGAAAAAGTAGGAAATCTGGTGAAATAATTGGGACTGAGTTCAAAGGCCCAAGAACCAAAAATTCCACTACACAGGGGTGAGAGAAGATAAATGCCCAGCTCCAAGAGAGGAAGAGAATTCTACTTTTGGGAGGATCCTGAATGGATTAGGTGATGCCTGATTATATTAGAGAAAATGGACCTTTTTTATTCTATGCACTCAAATGCTAATCTTTTCTAGAAAAAAAAAACCCTCATAGGAAAGAGAGAGATAAAGTTATAATAATAGACATATAAATAAAGTTATACTGGCATCCCTTAGCCCAGTCAAGTTGACACGTAAACTTGACTATCACAACAACATAGGAGTTTAAGCTTCTAATCTGCAGTCTTGTCAGGCAGTGTCTAGCTGGGTGAGTTCCAGCAAGGCACTTATCTCTAGGTCTCATTCTCTTTCACAGGAAATCAGCAATGAATGAGATTGGGTTTGGGGGGGATCCAACATGGCGGCCGGCAAGGAAGCAGCACTTTCAGTATCTCCACATTAACCGGATCAGAAACACCCATTAAAACAGCTACATTCTACCTACTGAGGAACTTCTAGCAAAATTCCGCTGAAAGGAGACCTGCCAGGAAGTAGTAAGTTATATTAGAGGTGACAGTTGGCCCCAGACAAGTGAATCTTGGCCGGCCACGCGGGCGCAGAGGTCCAATCCCGCAGCCACCGCCCAACCGGCTCTGCAAGCGGCCCCCGGCGGCCCGGGGCAGCGAGAAGGGTCCCCGCCTGGCCCGGC